>NC_088931.1:23495000-23565000 GCF_038396675.1 Hydra vulgaris
TGTTTTCAACTTCAATAGTATATTTTAAAGAAGGATGTTGTCTATTAAGTATTGGAACTGTTAGGTTAGAAAACCTAGCATTGCTATCATCTACATACCTATGAAAGGGTTTAATATCAATTGAAGTAAAAAATATCAATTGTGATACCAAGATGCCTGAAAATCAAATCGATCTTCTGAATCTTGGTCCACACTTTGTACCTTCCTTGAAATCTATACCTTACATGGACATTACTACAACAACTGAATTGTCTGCCTTAAAACTTGAATATAATAAAGAAGTTGAAAAAGCGCAAGCCTTAAGAAAAAATGTACTGAGGGAACTTAAAATGGGCAAAAAAATTAATCATAATCTAACAAGAGATTGAAGAGAAGCATTTAAAGAAATTAATCAAGACAAGAAATTTGATATTTATCCATTTGATAAAGGAATAGGATTTGTGAGAATAGAACACGATAAAGCAATTGAAAAAAAATAGAGAACAGATTTGCCCAACAAAAATTATTAGTATTTATCCCACTCTAAGTTATGCAATTAAAATGAAGTCTTACTTTTCGAAGCTTAACAAAAGCAACGTTATTTAACGGTCACAGTTTTTGTAATTATATTATATGCTGATAATGCCAGTGCCTATAATCCAGCAAAAATTTTAAATAAATTATTTAAGTTATGGAGAGAATTCGTATTATCTGATGTTTTAAATTAATTAAAACATATGTAGCAAATAGAGATTATCAATAAGAGCGCAAAATAAAAGTATAAAAACCATAATATCAATAAACAAATAATATAACAGATTTTTTTTTCTCTAATTTACTCCCTACGAGGCTGCAAGCAAACACTATTAGTTTGGGAGTTACTTGAAATAAAGAATATAGTTATATAGCAAAGATTCAGGAAAATATGAAGATGGTAGAGATTTCCAAAGGGTTAAAGTGCAGGATAAAAAACTAGACAAGTAACAGTTTTTGTAATATGCAGGGATAGATATAGTAAAAAAATGAGACTTTGCTTGACAAGTCAAGCAAGAATGATTTTTAGATAAAAGAAAAAGGAGAAAAGATGACTTGGAAAGAAGTGTTTAAGAAGTAAAATCCTAGAATATGTTATGTATCAGAACTTATTAAAGAAGGAAATATAAATTTAGATAAATGAATTAAAAAATACAAATATAAAAAAAAAAACGTTATAGAGAATAATTAAGCGATTAAATATGAATAATTATGTGATTGCATAGAAAATAGTTCGTTGATTTTTTTTTTTATTACATGTTACATGGTTTAATAACAATAGTATAAGCTTTACAGTCATATAAACTTTACAGGATGATGAAAAAAAAGTATTTGATTGAGACTAAATAAATATTATTTTTAGGGTTTTATTTTTTTATTTTTGTTTTATGAATTTTATATTTTTATTTTTAAGTTTTATACTTTTTTTTTGTTGAGAGTAATTAAAAAGGTTATTGAGAGTAAATAAAAAGGGGCGAATAATATTTTCGATTATCTTAGCCAAAACAGCAAAAAAATGAATGCAGAAGTCATTAAACTTAAGAGTAATAATTTGTTAATGATTGATGAGTCAACTACTATAGCCAAAAATTAACATTGGTAGTGTACATTCAATGCTATGGAGTTAGTGGAACTTAAAAACATTATGGCTGGAGGAGTTTTTGATTTTTTACTTAAATGCCTTCATTTTTATGGGATGACAGGTGAATACTTGGAGATTTAGTTAGTTTTTGTAGCATATGATGGTACAGCAGTGATGTTAAGATGCAAAAGTGGTGTTGTTAAAAAACTTACTGAAAAATTTCCTTCTATTATAATTTGGTATCATGCTAACAATAGAGTGGAATGATCAGTAAGCAATACTCTTTTTAGGAGATTTTAGGTATCAATAGATTCAAATCATATCTTAAATAAATAAATAAATTTCTTGAAAAAATAGCAGAGAGTAACACTCATGGGCAGAATTAGTTAATATTCAACTGATAAAAAGTATTTGCAATATGGGAGAATAATGAAGTTCTAGTAAATCATTTTAAAAAAGGAATGGTTGATCCAACAACAAAAAAAGTTGCACTTATTGAGGTTTTAAAAAAAAATCTACAGAGTCTTCAATGGATCTAAGATTGATGCATGACACTAAGAATTATCATAACATTGGTCTGTACAAGATTTATTGTAACATTGGTCTGTACAAGAATGCTAATTTCTCTTTTGTATCTTTGACATATGAAAAAAATACAAATGACAGCACTTTTTTTTGTTACAGAAAAGCACTATATATATATATATATATATATATATATATATATATATATATATATATATATATATATATATATATATATATATATATATATATATATATATATATATATGGGCAATTCCACGTAAAAGAGGAAAAAAAAAAAAAAAAAAATTCTCGGCGACTTATAATAACTTGATTAAATTTATTTTCCAACTATTTAAGAATACTTTTAAGAAAAAAATTTATTAAAAAAATAATTTTATCATACTATAACATACTCCTAAACTTGTAAGGGTTATATGAGCATTTTTTGACGTTTATATATAGCATGTTGTGAAGCGTTGAAAAAAGTTTCAGTGCTGTTTTTTTAAATAACTATTACTTCTAAGTTTGACTAAAAGGCAAAATCAAACATTATGCATAATATTTTTATAAAAACGGTTTACATTAGGTCTATAAAAACATAATGAAAACAAAAACGTACGCCGTCACAAAAAGTCGAAAAAGCTTTTTTCTATGCCTCGTATCGAACTTTTTAAAACTACATCCATGGTAAAAGTAAAGATACTTATACATATTTTATCATCGTTTCAAAAAAAAACATTAAAGTGCTGTAAATCACCCTTTCAACATGTTACTAAGTACGTTACGACCATCACGATACGTTTGCTGTTCCGTAACGGCTTCTTGACTTAAAAAAAAAGTTCAAGCGCGAACGATATAATCCATTTCAAACGATTTACGAGATCTCATTTAAACCAAGTTATAATATTAATCAACTTTGTTTATTGTTTAATTTGCAGTTTGTTTATTCATTTTATTACTAAACTTGTTAAAGTTTTTTTTGAAACCATAAGTAACTTTTTTCAACAAATTGATGTAATGAATTTTTTTTTTAGAAATAAAAACTTTTAACAAAAAGGCAATTTTTTTTAGATTAAACGTTGTTTATAGTTTGCCCTGCAACTTTTTGGTTTAATCGATTTCGCGGTTGTTTTTTTATTTACAACATTTCGCGGGTTTTTTTAAAATATACAACGGAGCATATATCATAAACAGCATTATCATTAATAGCTGATAAAATAGAAGAAGCGAAAGCCGTTACAAATATTACCAAAATGCATTTCTGGCAAGTAAAAAATGGAAAGTTTTTGGTTTCAAAATTCTTTAATATTTTGTAATGGGGTTGCGGAACTATTTTAAAATTTATATATTAGTAAAAAAAATTTACTTGTCTCAGATATTTTTTTCCTATATTGGATTCCCGGCTCCGCAAAACATTTGCGAGGCGTATGAAAGTACATACTCCTAGATATTGAGCTGTACTAAATAGAGTTAATAAAACAAAAAAAACAGGGAGCATAAATAGCATTAAGCGTTTGTTGCCTACTCCAAATAAAACGATCCCAGTATTGAAGAATCACCATGGATAACCTTGATAATGTTATAAAGTTCATATTTTTTAACATAATTCAATTGGTTTTTATAGTCATTTATCTTTTTTTATTTCATTCATTGCGTTATTTGTTGTTTTTCATTTTTGGCTTTTTCGTTACGACCGTCACAGTTACGACCGTCACGACATAAAACTTAATAAAATTCATGGAAAACTTCAAGCGAAAACTATGAAGCTTACCATATAGTAAGTTCAATGTGTAATTAAAGAACACAGCAAAGGATTTTTTTTCTCACTGTGTAGATGGCTGCATAAAGATTGACAAAGTTTATTTGTTTAGATTTGTCAAAAAGTAAGCGTTACGACCGTCACGCTACGTTGAGTTGATTTTTCAAATAAATTGAACACTTGAATAATTTAACTTTTGCATACTAAATTATATAATAGTATTTAACATTTCTGGAAATTTTAATGACAATACCATTCTTGGTTCATTTTTAATGGCTAAAAAAGCGTCAAATGTTACGACCGTCACTTGCGTGGAATTGCCCATATATATATATATATATATATATATATATATATATATATATATATATATATATATATATGTATATGTAAATTATGGTAGTGTATTTTACAAATAGAGTGCTCAATGTTCTTAAAGAACAGCAATAATAAATTAGTAAAAAACACTTATCTAACTTTTATCTTCGACTTGAAGTTTCACCATTGCTGGATCATCAGGAAGAGTTCTGAAGAACATCAGGAAGAGTTCATTGCTGGGTCATCAGGAAGATATATATATATATATGTATATATATATATATATATATATATATATATATATATATATGTGTATATATATATATATGTATATATATGTATATATATGTATATATATGTATATATATGTATATATATGTATATATATATATATATGTATATATATGTATATATATATATATATATATATATATATATATATATATATATATATATATATATATATATATATATATTTAGGGCTGGCCAGGAAGGCATACGATTTCATAATTTTTTTGTAATATGTCATAATATGACCACTCGAATACTATTTGATTTGAAAAACTTGACCTTGGCTGTTAATATGTTTTGAAAATTTGTATGCATTTTGAAAATGCACTGAAAATCTTAACTATGAAAAAACTTTAAAAAAAAACTTGTAAAAAATGCAAATAAATCTTTGTTAAAAAAATTACGAAAAATAAAATAACTTGACTAAAACTAAAATAGAAAAAAACAAAATTAAAACCTAATAGAAAAACGTTAGTAAAGATAAAGTTGTCAAAGTTATTTATTATCAACATAATTAAAAACCAATTTTTTCAGTGCATTTGTTAAAAGCCATGGCCAAAACAGAATATTATTTGCGTGGTCATATAAAGACTTGAAATCGTATGCCTTCCTGGCCAAGCCTGAATATATATATATACAGGCTTGGACGGGAATGGCATGCGATCCGGTCTTTGTTAGACCACGCATATAATAATTTTTTCCGACAATATAACCATGGTTGGTTTTGACAAATAAAACATATTAGAAATGAGTTGATAAGAAACTGTTTATAAAGACGTTAGAAATAACTTTTTATTGCACTTAAAGTTGATCGTTGATCTTGGTGTCTATACGTAATAGCTTCACTATTTGCACATCTACATAAGAGGTTTACAGCTGAGCAAATGTTTTAAATTCACAACCATAAAAAGCAGCACTTCTTTATAATGTTCTACATGATCCGGAGGCTACATCATAGTGAATAAGGAAAATATATATAGGAACTTATCCCCTTTCTGTGTGTGCAGTAAAAAACAAAGTAAAAGAGATAACAAAGCCAAACACAAGTACTATAGTGGTCATTTCTCATGTACTATCACATTACAAAAGAATAATGCAAAGTTAATGAAATACTTACAATCTTTCGACTCTGTGAAGCAGCTTTTTTCAGCTAGGTGTTGGCACGTCTAACTTTCTACTAAGAATATGAAGCACAGTGTCGAACAGTGTAAGTCATGAAGTAATCTATTACAAGAGATGGTGGAGGAGAGCACAGGGGAGGTGATTTATGATTCTCAGTGATAAGCTGAAAAACGCCTTGTTTTTTATCACTGTTTTAAAGACCTTAAATTAACATATCAATTTCCTAGCCCGACAGTTGTTGCAAACTATTACTACTATTCCCATTATATCTGGATATCCTACAGCTATCAGAGCAAGCTAGGACTTAAATTTTTGTAACAATTTGAGGGCTAGAGTTTGATACTTAAGCTTAAGACTGACAGAACATAAAATATTTTATTGACTAACATATATAAAATTCATACGAAAGTTATGAAACTTTAAAAGATTTTTTTTAAGGTGGCATCGGAGTTAGTATAATTTTTCCTACTCCGACTCCAGCCAAAATGAGCTTCGACTCCGACTCCACGACTCCGACTCTGACTCCACAGACCTGCCATAAACACAACTGGATAATTTCTAGTTTGTTCTGTAATTAATAAGTCATAAGCTTAAATAAGTTTTTATAGTGGTTTTACATTATTACTTTTTCAAAAAAAATTTACAACAAAACCGCTAAATGCTGCTTAATTTGTTGAATAGTTAATAGTTTGACTGATTTATAAAATATTTGTTATGAATAAGTTGCTTCTCTTCAATTTTCATACAAAATTGTCCTAATAAAAGAATGGGACTTTGTTTGACCGTGGAACTTTGCTGTACTTCCTGTGATTGGTGTCATTCATTTCAAACTTTCAGACCTATTTCAAACCTTTTCAATAATTCTGTTGGAAGAAATAGATATAAAATAAATATTCTTTCTGTATTAGCGTTTAGAGAAATAGGTGAAGGCTATGAACCAATGAAACAATACCACTAGCTAATGAACATTCCTTCAATTACCTACAATGCATTGATAAAATTAACAAAAAATTATACGATGCTTATAAAACTGTTGTTCAACAGTTTACTAACAAAGCAGCATTAGAAACTAGAAACTCGATCAATAATAATGCTTCACATGATGATACAGTTCAATGTCAAGTTTCAGTGAACGGAACGTGGCAAAAAAGAGGTCACTCATCATTTAATGGAGCTGTCACAGTCATATCAACTTTAACAGGCAAATGTATATATGTGTTGTCAAAACATTGTAAAGGATGTGTTCTTTGGAAAAGCAAAAAAGGAACTCTATAATATGAGGATTGGAAAGCCAACCATAAATGTACTGCTAATCATCAAAGATCATCTGGTGCTATGGAAAGTGCAGGTGCAATTACTACTTTCCATCGGTCTGTCAAAAAATACAAGTTACAATACACTATTTATTTGGGTGATGGTGATACCTCATCATATTCTGCAGTATTAGCTTCATGTCCATACAAAGATATAGAGATCAAAAAAGCAGAATGTATTGGGCACATCCAAAAAAAGATAAGAAGTCGTGGTTGCGCACAGCGTCAATGTCTACGTGGAAAAAAATTGTGTGATGGAAAACCAGTAGCAGGAAAAGGGAGGTTAACCAATAAAGCACTTAACCTTTTACAAAATTATTTTGGAATGGCTATTAGACAAAATTTAGGTAAAAGACATGAATATACGTCATCAATTTTGCCCACGAACTATTGCCAGCTGGTGTAAATGGCAACGTGACCATATAAATGGACAAAAAACATATAAAACCAAGCTAAGTTTGCCATTAGCAATAAAAAATATTCTTGTCCCTGTATTCAAAGACTTAAGCAGTGAAGAACTACTTAAAAGTGCCTACACGGTCTTACACAAAACAATAATGTTGCATTAAATGCTTTAATTTGGAAACAATGCCCCAAACACATTTTTGTAAATAGAAGCATTATCGAAATGTCAGTAAATTCTGCAATTATCAATTTTAATGAAGATACCCATGAATTATTGATGTTTTAAAAAATACGTATTAAACATATTACTCATATCGGATTGATTAACCGCAATAAATCCAGAATTAAAAAATGTATAATCAAGTCTTCATTTACTTCAAAATCCCAACGACAGAAGTTGCGCCACCAAAAAAATTTATTTAATGATAAGGAAGCTCAATTAGAATCATTCCAAGCTTATTGTGCTGGATTTTATTAGTTTTTCTTACTTTATAGTTTTCTTTTTTTGTTATTAAATCTTTTTTTGCGTTTTTCTCCGCTTTTGATTTTTGCGAAACATGGTGTTTTTGAAAACATAATATCTTGTGAAGTAGTAAAGCAAATCACTTCAAATCACTTTTTATTATATCATTTTGTAAGGAATGACATTTCAAAATTCAAAAATTATTCTCCAAATTTCTTTATTTATTAGTATTTAGGCCTAAAAAAAATTTTCTTTTTAATGTTCTATAGAAGAACTGCAAGTTGTCGATGTAGCCAAATAATCTTAAAATCCCTATGTCAATACCTTAGTTTATATGTCAAGAACATGTGCAAAATATTTCATAGGTTATGCATTAAATATATTTCAAGATATTGTGTTTTGAATAGACCCATCAAAAAGACGGTTTTTTGATATAAGCGAGACAAAACAAAGTTAAGTATAAAAAAGCATTCTCAATTTATATATTTTGTATTAATATCAAAATGATTTTTTTTTTTCAAGTTTTAAAAAATTTAAAATATTTGGTGGTATACCACCTTAAATGTTTATCAACGGTATCAAGTAGTGATTTCGCCGGTTATCCGGTTATTCGGTTAACCGGATTTTCTTCGAATATCAAATATCTATTTTCGAATAATAAAAACCGACTTAAGTCATAAGTAAGTTGTTACTTTCTATAAAAGTTTTAAGTCGGTTTTTATTATTCGAAAATAGATATTTGATATTCAAAGAAAATCCGGTTAACCGAATAACCGGATAACCGGCGAAATCAATAGTATCAAGCAGTGATAACATTTTATCAACGGTATCGAGCAGTGATAACACTTTATCAACGGTATCAAGCAGTGATAACATTTTCAAAAATAAAATTTGGCATTGGGTAGAGGAGATCGGAAAACATGCATTTTAATTTTTAAAATGCCGCACATTGCTTTAAAAAAGATCAGAAAACGTCCAAAACTATTTATCTATCAAAAAACAACATAATATAAATTTTTATAGGGGTTTTTTGGTGTCAGGGAATTTATTTTTGAGGTTTTTTTTATTTATTTATTTAACTTTTATTTCGCTGATTAAACAATATTACAATTTTTCATATAAAATAAATAACATCGTAAACATAAAAAACATTTATAAAAAACGTTTTTAATCTTTTTAATTTATAATATATATACTGTTATAATCAGTCAGGGACTTAAAGAAGGTAAGGATGATGCGTTTATCATCACAACCTTATCATAGAGCCTCTTTAGTCACTATTAAAATAAAAATAAAAAAACACTTTAATTTTTAAAGAAAAATAAAAAATTTAATAAAATTAAAACACATAAGAAGAAAAAAATAAAAAATAAATAAAAAGAAAAAATACAAAAAAATCTGAAAACAAATACTGTAAACTATAATATATATGTCAGGAATTAAGGAGATGCATTTTAGTTTGTTGTTTAAACGATGAAATGCTTTTTAGGTCTTTAATATTTTTATTTTGGAAACGATTCCATATTGATGGACCTCGGTTTGTAATTAGAAAACTTGACTGCTGTGATTTAATTTTTCCTAGTTGATAGTCGTTCCTGGTATTTAAACGCAGATTATATTTTTCAGAAAATGATATCAGGAAGTTATCTATGAAAACGCTTGGTAGAAGATTGTTTTTATATTTATACATAAAAATTAATATCTGTAATGTGTTAAATTTCTCAATATCTAGAACCATCATGCTTTTCATCACTGGGGCCAGGTTTACTAACCTATTTAAATAATTAATTGCTTTGCATGCATGGTTTTGCAGACTTTTAGCAATTTGGTTTTATGGGTGCATGGTTTTGCAGACAATTTTAGCAATTTGGTTTTATGGGTGCTGACCCATAAAATATTTGCGTACAAAAGCTGACTATGTACAAGACTAAAGTAAAGCATATTACGTGATTTACTATCGAGAAAAGGTCTTGACTTATACAAAACACCTATTACAGAGGACACCTTTGTTTCAAGAAGACCAATATGACTTCTCCATGACAAATTTTCATCAAAAAGTACTCCCAAAAATTTTGTGTATTATTCACGTTTAATTTGATTTTTATTAATAAACAGTTTAGGCAGCTTTAACGGAAGATTAATTGTTTTTTTTTATGAAATAGAGTAAAGCTAGTTTTTTTACAATTTAGGGATAATTTATTTGCTATGAACCAGAGGTTGAAATTTTTGAGTTCAATACTCATAGTTTCAAACAAAGTAATATTTTAGCTTGGAAAGTAAAATACTGTGATCAACTGTATCAAACTGTATTTTTGTATAATAAATTGTTTAATGTAAAGTACTTATTAACTCTGTTATTATTATTACTCTCTCATATACTTTTGAAAAAACTGGTAGTAGAGAAATAGGTCGGTAGTTAGAAATATTATTGCAATCACCTTTTTTGAGAATGGGAATAATTTTGGCTAATATAAGTTTGTCAGGGAATATACTATTTTCAAATGAAGATGATATTAAATAAAATAATGGTTTACAAATGCTGTCCATAACATAAATAGCTACATTACTGGAAATACCATCATATCCACATGACTTGTTGCGTTTAAGTTCAATAATTGCTATATTAAATTCAAGTTTAGTTATTTTTTCATTATTTATACTAGTGTTGGGTTTTTCTCCCAAAAAATTATTAAATGTTTTATTTGGTTGCGCAATGTTAGAAGCATGAGAGGGGCCTACATTAACAAAATATTTGTTAAATTCTTGACATATATTTGTTTCACTTGTTATAATTTTTTATCGGAAATTAATTTTTGTGGTAAGCAAGTATGCATCTTTTTTTCTCTTCCTGTTAGTTGGTTTATAACAGCCCAAGTCCTTTTTATATTGAATTTATGCTTATCAAGCTGATTAGAAAAATATCTTATTTTTGCTTCTTTTATATTATGTTGAAAAAACTTTTTATAATTTTTGTAGATTTTTTCATCATCTTTATTTTTTAATTTTAAAAATTTTACGTAAAGTTTTTGTTTTCTTTTTGATGCTTTAATTAAAGTTATTGTCATCCGTGGATTCTTATATCCTTTGTTTTTTATTTCTGTTGTTATTTTTGGGCATTCAAAGATATTTTGAAATGTACTTGAGAAATTATCAAAAGCAATATTAGGATCTGTTGATGAATAAACGTTGTCCCATCGTTCTATTTGAAGTTTTTTTTTTAAAATATTTAGGTTTTTTATAGAAAGATTTCTGTAAGTCAAAAAGATTTTTTTATTGTCAATATTAGATAGTACTTCGCGTGCTATATGGAAAACCGGAAAATGATCAGAAAAGTCTGCAATAAAAAGGCCTGATTCAAATTTAGTATTTAGGGAACTGTTTGTTAAAATATTGTCAATCACAGAAGATGATTGGTTAGTAATGCGGGTGGGTTTAAAAATTGTGGGTATTACATTAAATTCAAATAGTAAGTTGAAAAAGTTTTTTATGTTTGCAAACTTTTCATAACATAATGCGTCCATATTTGTATCTCCCGCGAAGAAAATGTGCTTGTTTTGTTTACTCATTTTAGACTTAAAATTCTGTTTTTGCGGAGGTTTCTTATCAGAAAAATTTGGATAATTTTTTCTTATTTTAGACAGGAAACGTGACAATAGGTATTTTAGACAGGAAACGTGACAATAGGTATTTTAGACAGGAAACGTGACAATAGGTATTTTAGACAGGAAACGTGACAATAGGTATTTTAGACAGGAAACGTGACAATAGGTATTTTAGACAGGAAACGTGACAATAGGTATTTTAGACAGGAAACGTGACAATAGGTATTTTAGACAGGAAACGTGACAATAGGTATTTTAGACAGGAAACGTGACAATAGGTATATTAGACAGGAAACGTGACAATAGGTATTTTAGACAGGAAACGTGACAATAGGTATTTTAGACAGGAAACGTGACAATAGGTATTTTAGACAGGAAACGTGACAATAGGTATTTTAGACAGGAAACGTGACAATAGGTATTTTAGACAAGAAACGTGACAATAGGTATTTTAGACAGGAAACGTGACAATAGGTATTTTAGACAGGAAACGTGACAATAGGTATTTTAGACAGGAAACGTGACAATAGGTATTTTAGACAGGAAACGTGACAATAGGTATTTTAGACAGGAAACGTGACAATAGGTATTTTAGACAGGAAACGTGACAATAGGTTTTTAGACAGGAAACGTGACAATAGGTATTTTAGACAGGAAACGTGACAATAGGTATTTTAGACAGGAAACGTGACAATAGGTATTTAACGGTTTTACATGTGTTTAAAATAAAGAGAGTTCGGTTTTGCGAATTTATGAGAATTTATGAGAATTTCGAATCCAAAAATTTCGAAAAAAAAGATTCAAAAATGTCTTGCTTTGAGAATCCACCCTTTTATAAAGAAAAATTTAGCAAAATACAGCGAATTTGGAGAAACAATTATAATCTAAAAAAATATTTATTTTATTAAGTTTTCAATATCGATTCAATATGCTGAATTTTAATGAACCAAGTTAAAAATAAAAATTACCGCACCAAATATTGATTAAAGAGATTAGAGGTTAGAAAATTCTTTTTAATTTTTTCTTAAGAAAAAATTGATGTTAGAAAAGCTTTTCTTACTGAACGTTTTTTGAACAAAAATTCGGCAAAAAAGGCAAAAGCAAAAATAAAAAATATTTATCCATTAATTTGTAACAACCATAGCAAGAACTTCAGCCGTTAGTTGTTTGCCGTTTTCTAAGAACGTCAGCCGTTAGTTGTTTGCCGTACTTCTTGCAGCTCGTAGGAAATACTATAGGGTCCGACCTAATGAGAAGGTGGTTTTAAGTTCTTCTGTTTTTTAAATGGCCAATCTGTCTGCTTTTCACTTTTTTCACAAAGATAGCATAGATCTTTCTAAGTTGATTATTTCCTATTTTCCGTTTTCTTTATACTCAGTTACTCTGGTCCGTGGAGACGAGGCCGATGTCATATATAGATTTGAACCTGTGTTTTGAGGATCATGGTATTTGGTCTCCGTGTGGTAATTAGCTTTAATTAGAGGAGAATAAACCACAATGCAAAAGGTGCTTTATATAAACAATTAATTTAGATATTCAAATATAGTATTATATAACAGAAGTTACATTCTGCATATAAAAATTTATAGAAAACGAACAATTTGTTTACTTTACTTTTGTTTACTTTATATTTCTAGATCAAGATTTATGTTTAATAACATAAAAACAAATCATTTTGATTAACTAGCCCCAACAAACACAAGACAAATCTAGATATCTAAAATTAGAACGTGTTTGATCTTGATTTAAAATAAATAAAAATTTAGCCTTAAATAACTAAGATCCATGACACACTTTTTAACATAACTCAATAAGGTACAACAGTGCCGGATTAACCCTTAGGCAAATAAGGCACATGTCTTAAGGCCAGCATAAAAATCCAGGCCACAAAAAAATTATACATAAATTTATATTTATGTCTTATCTTTATTGATGAATTTATTATAATTGTTCCATTTATTATACACATTTTTTTCATATATCAATTTTTCGATGTCAAAAATTGTAAATAATTCATTCTTAATAGTGATAATTTTTTTCTTCTAAAATATCGATTTAAAATATTTCGATTAAAATATTCGAAAAGTATTGTTTTTTTATATTTTTGAAATTTGATTACATTTGTTTAAAACAGTGGAACTCTTTCGTAAACAATAACAAAGCGTAGTAATAAAATTAATGGTTTTAGCAAATGAATATACTTTTAGATATAACTATTGTTATAAAATTGTAATCCTTTAAATTTATTAGTAGGTTTAAAGAAGAAAAAAGCATCACATTTACTGCAGAAAGAACTGGGTATAGCTTTTTTTTTCAACATGCCATGTTTTAAATGTTTCTATCGAAACATATTTGTCACATATTTTATTTATTGTTGATATTAATATAATAAAGCTCACTAATATAATATGGATTAGATCCATGTATCGCAACTATACTGAGTGACTTTCATTTTGAATTTCACTATCATACATTATTATCTATATATATATGAATGATTTTTTATCATATATATATATATATATATAACAATATGCTTAATCATTATTATATCACATATCCATTTTACATATTCTAATTAATATTATTTTAATTTACAAATTAGTTCTTGCTATAACATAGAAAACGTATATACACTATACATGTAGAACTTCAGTTCTGTGACCTAGGGGTATAAGAAGCAGATCATTAATAAGTCAAACAATCAATCCCAGTGAGTAATTTGCATGAATTTTTGAACACAATGCTCCTGAAATAAACAATAAAATCCTTCTCTTATAGGAATCTATAATTTTTAATGAATTATGTTGATGCTGTCATCATTATTGTTAGATTTCTGTTGTAATTATTATTTTAATTGAACAAAATATAAATTCTGATCTTTCCAAGTTGAGTCTTTGTCTATTTATTGATGGATTACCTCTCTTTAACAGCACAGTGAAATGTTTTTGGGTTATATGTGGGTGCATTCTAGAAATCCCATCATCTGAATTCATAATTGGTGTTTATTCTGGTAGTTCAAAACCAAATTCATCAAATGATTTTCTTCTGGTATACTGATAGTTTGATTATATATAGGTTTTGTATGTTCTTATCATGCAGTTCACAAGAAATCAATTTTTAAAATTTTACATCATTTTATGATATGACTTTATGAATCAATTATTTTTAAATCGAATAATTATGCTATTGAATACATAAAAATACGTTTTTAAAGATCACTTTTACGTTTTACTTTTAGATTAATGTCGATACGTAAAGGTGGTTGGGAGCGAGCGAAGGAATTAGAGAAGAAAATGCGTGATGAAGATAAACTGTTAAAGAAAATACCCAAAATCAATTCATTTTTCACTGCCACGAACAAGGTTGATGCTACTGATAATATTACTTTTAATTCCCCACCATCCTCATCAACATCTCAGGTAGGTATTGATCACAAGGAAGAGGCTGCAAAAATTGCATTTGAACTTGGACATACTGAAAAATTTGAAGACAGAGCTGATACTGGTTCAGGAACCATTCCCAATGATGTTGGGAGTTTTGGTGACATAACAGATCATGTGCGTAACATGTGCATCAGCCTTGGAACAATCCATTTTCGAAACTTGGCCGACAGTTATCCAGAAACAAAGCAGGAATAGAGTAGAGTGAATTGCTTCCTAAATTCTAGTGTCTTCAAACGGGTTTTGCCAAATAGTGGTATCGTTGATCGTGACTGGCTTGTTTATTCTCCAGCCAAGACATGTGTCTACTGCTTTCCCTGCATTTTGTTTTCATTCTACCGGTCACAGTTGTCTGGCTCAGGATTTAAGGGTTGGAAGAATATGACACAATACTTAAAATCCCATGAAATCAGTGCAAAGTACATACAATCAGTTCTCACTTTATGTCAAAGAAGTGTTGCTGCTGGGAGAGTTGACGAGCAATTGCACAACATTATGTTAAGGCAGCGCAATTACTGGAGAAATGTCCTGTCACGCTTTGTTGCAACTATTACTTTTCTTTGTGAGAGAGGTCTCCCTCTTCGAGGTAGCAATGAAGTTGTTGGCTCCAGAGAAAATGGGAATTATTTGGGCATCTTGGAGCTGATTGGTCAATTTGATCCATTTTTGTCCCAGCACATCTGTACTCGTGGCAATCGCGGACGAATATAATAATAACCCTAATAACCCTTATGTTTTAAGAGATAGATTTTAAAATTTTTAATTTAAAAAATTACTTTTTATTAAATATTGTTTTGGCCACTTTTTAAGGTTTTTGAGGCACTGTGCACCTTAACTAGGATCGTAACCATGAAAATTATTTTCAGCACTTTGTTTAAAAATAAAAATGTAACAAAGTTATTTTTTATTTTTTCTTTATTACAATAATACAAAAGTATAAAAAAAAGAAAATTACAAGTGTAGATATCATTAAGATATAAAGAATAAAACAAGGAACACGGATAATCAAAAAAGACCATCAGGTTTTGTCACAGAGAAAAGTGTTGAGCATAAGATGGTGTCACTGTGTCTGGAGCCACATTACCAAACAAAAAGATTTAGTTAAGATCAGAGTCGTTACGACATAATATGTCTGGCAGATCTGTCGACATATTTTCAGACATATTTTCTGCCGACATAAAATATGTCCCACATATTTTCGATTGACACATTTTGACATAATTTTATGTCTGAATTATTTTCTGCTGACATAAAATATGTCAGACATATTTTCTATCGACATATTTTGACATATTTTTATGTCTGAATTATTTTCTGCTGACATAAAATATGTCAGACATATTTTCGATCGACATATTTTGACATATTTTTATGTCTGAATTATTTTCTGCTGACATAAAATATGTCAGAAATATTTTCTGTCGACATATTTTGACATAATTTTATGTCTGAATTATTTTCTGCTGACATAAAATATGTAAAATATATTTTCTATGGACATATTTTGTCATAATTTTATATCTGAATTATTTGCTGTTTGATATTCTTGAAGAAAAAATCAATCTAACAAATTTATTGCGCATTTCAACTTAATTTACAGAGTTAAGTAAAAATAGTTTAACAAATTTGTTGCTTTTTTGCAATCAATTATAATTGAAGGGGAACAAAAAAATTTTTTTTTTCTGGTGCCGAGCAAACGATTAGTTTTTCGGATTGCATTTCACATTTTGATTTCAAATAAGCAACTCATTTTTTACCATCACGTCAAGTTGTAAAGATATTTGGGTTCAGATCTTAAATATTTGGGGTAAAGTTCCTAATATTGTCAAAAAAAAGTTGTTCAAAAGTATGTCAACTTGGGTCTCAAAAAAAGCGTATTTTAGAAGATAGTATAGAGATTTTAGAAAACATAAAAATTTCTCTATAAAATTTTTTGGCAAAAAAATTATTTGAAAAAAACTCTTAAAAAAATGTCACCAAAATGTTTTTCAGCAATAATACAAAAAATACTTATTTTTATTACAAACGAATAACATCTTTAAAATCTCTATGAAAATACGCTTCTTTTAAAACTCAGGTTGACATACTTTTGAACAACTTTTTTTCGACAATGTTAGGGACTTTTCCCCAAATTCTAAAGATTTGAACCCAAATATCTTTACAACTTGACGTGATGGTAAAAAATAAGTTGCATATTTGAAATCAAAATAAGAAATCCAACATAAAAAACAAATTGTTTTCTTGGCACCAGAAAAAAATTTTGTTTTTGTTGACCTGTGTTATTCTTCATAAAACTTTTATTTTAAATCCTATAAATATCTTTTGCTTCGTAAAGGTCTTTTTCTGCCCTTTTTAGCGATGTATCATTTGATAGTATTGAGTCAATACTATCAAATGATACATCGCTAAAAATACTTTGTCAATACTATTGACAATGTATTTTTAACGATGTATCATTTGAGAGTATCGACTAGTATTCAAGCATCATTTGATAATATTTGATAGTATTTGATAGTATTTGATAGTATTGATTAGTATGGATTAGTATTGGCGATTTACCTTATTAGAATGTAAAAACCATCTCAAGCAGAGTTTTTATTACTTAAAATGGTTTTTATTAATATGACTAAACTTAAAATTATTCTCTTGATTAAAATAATATTTAAAAAAAAACATTTTTAGTTATTTTTAACTAATAGTTGATTCATTCAATAAATTATTCTCCATTTTTGACTTTAAATCGTAAGGAAAACGAAAAAAATAATTATTCCAATATATATCTCACTCAAAACATTTTATGCAAGTTTATGGCAGTTAAGTATGCTGTTATAATGCAATTGTCAATTATTTTATTGTTAAATAAATCATAACTATTATAACTAAAAGTATATATTATTCGTAATTAGTTAAAAATTATTACCGGTTAGTCTTCTTAATATGAATTTAATGAGTTGAATATAACTTTTGTGAAGTATTTCAAATTCTTCAGCTTAAATGAATTTAATTTGGCACGAATTTTTTGAAATTCTATGAACCGTTTTTTTCATAGAATCTTTTTAATTCAATTTTTCATAATGAGATCTTTTTCAGGATCAACTAGTAATTAAAAATAACTGAAAAAGTTTTTTTTTTATTATTATTTTAATCAAAGAAATAGTTTTAAGTTTTGTCATACTAATAAAAACCACTTTCAGTAATAAAAACTCAGCTTGAGATGGTTTTTACATTCTAATAAGGGAAAGCGCCAATACTAATCAATACTAATCAATACTATCAAATACTATCAAATGATGCCTCACAACTAGTCAATATTAGTCAATACTATCAAATGTCAATATTAGTCAATACTATCAATGTCAATATTAGTCATAATCAATAAATAAGTGATAATCAATAAATAAGTCAATAAATGCCAATATTAGTCAATACTATCAAATAATACATCGCTAAAAAGGGCAGAAAAAGACCTTTATGAAACAACTGATGTTTGCTTATAGGGTTTAAAGTAAAAGTTTTATAAAGCATAATTGATTGCAAAAAAGCAACAAATTTGTTAAACTATTTTCACTTAACTCTGTGAATTAAGTTGAATGCGCAATAAATTTGTTAGATTGATTTTTTCTTCAAGAATATCAAACAGCAAATAATTCAGATATAAAATTATGTCAAAATATGTCGACAGAAAATATGTCTGACATATTTTATGTCAGCAGAAAATAATTCAGACATAAAATTATGTCAAAATATGTCGACAGAAAATATGTCTGACATATTTTATGTCAGCAGAAAATAATTCAGACATAGAGTTATGTCAAAATATGTCGACAGAAAATGTCTGACATATTTTATGTCAGCAGAAAATAATTCAGACATAAAATTATGTCAAAATATGTCGACAGAAAATATGTCTGACATATTTTATGTCAGCAGAAAATAATTCAGACATAAAATTATGTCAAAATATGTCGACAGAAAATATGCCTGACATATTTTATGTCAGCAGAAAATAATTCAGACATAAAATTATGTCAAAATATGTCGATAGAAAATATGTGGGACATATTTTATGTCGACAGAAAATATGTCTCAGACATATTTGACAGATAACAACCCTGGTTAAGATTTTTCAAATATCATAAACTTGTACATAATTTGCATAAAATGATGTAAAAATTAAAAACTTGAATTTTTAATGGTAAAGGACTATTAGTAATAACTCAATGACATTCAAAATACTTTCATTTTCTCGAAGCCATTTCGCAATGTAGCAATTCATCTCCCTTTTTAGGTTTGGCTTTCTATTATAATTTTGGCAGTCAATACACTTTCACCTTAATTGACAGTAAATTACTGTAACAAACACGGATTAAAATAAATTGCAAATTTAAAAAAAACTCTGGCATCTACTCATAATTTTTTTTTTTTTAACTACCTGATTTTTTGAAAAATTATATATTGGATGTTCTTCCAAGAACAGTACTTTTTTGAAAATATCAGTAATTTTTTAGTCCAAATATCTTAAGAGATAAAGTTAATCAAAACAAGGTACAGTGCCTCAGAACCCTAAAAAAGTTCTTTTGACTAAAGTCTCAATACAAAAAAGAACAAAAGAAACTTTTCAAGATAGAGTAATGATTAAGAATTTTAACTGCTACTTTTTTTTTTTTTTAATTCAAAAGAATCTAATTTAACTGAAGTTAATTTCAAAGTACAAAGCTGTCTCAGATAAACGAATTGGAATTGTTAGAAAAACTCCCCACTGCTGGATAAAAACTTTTTTGCACGGACTATGAAAAAAGGTTTGAAAAAAGAAATGCTTAAGAATGCGAGATTTTTGTGCAAAGCAGAAAAAAAAATCATCTAAACCCAATGGAGAGAAAAACATATGTGTATTCTAAAAGTACCTATGTGTATTCTAAAAGTAACCTATGTGTATTCTAAAAGTCAAAACATTAATACTTCTATGTTTAACACTAATCTTTCTAATTTTTATAGTTTATTTTTTTAACTTAAAGCTGCATTATATAAAACTTAAAAAATGCTCATACCTGGAATTTGAATTTTAGTAATTCTAGTGTAAAATTCAAATTATTCTGGAATGAAATTGAAAATTTGATAGTGGATAATTGCTCTTATATACAATACCTCAAACTGTAAACAAACTCATGAAACATGGGAATGAAACTCATGAAACTCAGCTTGCAGAAACATTAGAACTATCCATATTTTTTTTAAAAAACCCTTAGAAAGCATTAAACCAGGAAGTTTGAAAAGCAATGTTAAATCACAGAAATCTGATGAAAAACTAGTTCAACCACCTTCTATTACATCTTTTATTGCTACAACTCTTTTACTACTTAACACTTGATTAAGTATTAAACAAATAGTATTAAAACCACATTTACCTCATTAAAAATTACATGAGCAAACAATACAATGTTACTGATGACATTTTATATGTAAATCATTTTCGTAAAAAAGGTATATAAACACTTTAAACATTAACAAATACTTTTGAAAAGAAAAGCCTTTAAAAAATATAAACAAATCTATAAAGAAAAAATTAAATTACAATATATTTTGGGGTCTATTAAAGACCAATAACATGATTTTAGACGACAATATCGTACTCTTTAATGTTTAACATTACAAATCTGGAATTGAGTGATCCATTTTATTTTTAACTAGCCCATCAGACATACTAAATAAAAGAATTAATAACATATTAAAACATAATAACTTATTTTATAATTAAGTTTTTTCAAATTAACAAAAAAGACAAAATAAATAAATAAATTTTTATATATAAACCATTTAATCATATGCTCAAATATAAAAGATGGCATAATAGTGACAGTGATGCTTCGATCAGCCAATCTCATTATCTCTGATATTTCTTTATCCTAGAAAAGTTTTAAATTACTAAATAAAGAGATAAATAATATAAACTTTAAAGAGCTTTAATAGAGATAAAAATAAAACAAAAACTGCTTAAATAAAAAGTTACCTTTAACCCAACAACATTTTGACCATTTACTTCTAGGAGATTGTGTTCAGTCAACAAGCCATTTCTATCAAAATAAATAACATTGTTTTTTAAAAATGAAAAAAAAAAAAAAAAAAAAAAATATTTCATTATTTCATCATTGTATAAATTATATTCATTATATAAATTATTATTAATAAAATAAACATACCTTGCAGCTGAAGAATCTTTAACAATAGATGTTATTTTTCCATTTTTAAACACAAAACCAACATGGCCAGAACTATCTTTTTGTAATGTAAGATTGCGTTCAAATGGCCTTTTGAAGAAAAATAAAAAGACTGATTTAAAAAATATATATACAAATAATAATAAATTCATATAATTAATTTAATATAAATAAAAATAACTTTAAAAAATTACTAACCGATCACGTATAGCAAATTCTATATGTTTAGGGTCAGCTTTTTTTATTAGAGACATAACCTTTTCACGATCAAAACCTGCTAGTGTTACTCCATTAATCTGAAGTATTTGGTCTCCAAATCGCAACCCTACAAGTAAAATTGATAAATAATTAACTTACATATAAAATATATTATAACACTAAAATACAATTTTATATAAAATCTTATCATAATAGTCAGAAATTTTATTGTAAAAATACAAAAAAAATCTCATTCAAAATAGAATACACATTAATATATATATTACCTGCCATAGCAGCAGGCGAGCCATTCTCAACAAATGACACAAAAATGCCTTTGTTTATATGTTGAACACGTATACCAACCCTTGACTGTTCGTTCTTACAAGCAATAATTTGGCGTACACCTTGTCTGATCTCAGCACGCATTAAACCCATATTGCTTTGTCCAGTCACTGGGGACACCATGCTTTGAGATGGTTTTTGATATTGAATAACTTGCTTTAATAAATAATAAACAATTTTATTAGAATGTAGAAATATGAGGGTTTAAAAAAAAAATATTAATATAGTGTACTCTTTTAGTTAATATTTCTGTTAAATTTTTCTATTAATAAAATTTCAGTATGACAGTAATATCCTATGTACGTATATGTATGTATGTATGTATGTATGTATGTATGTATGTATGTATGTATGTATGTATGTATGTATGTATGTATGTATGTATGTGTGAGTGTATGTATGTATATGTGTATGCAGGTTATGTGTGTGTGTGTATATATATATAAATATAAATATATATATATGTATATATATATATATGTATATATATATATGTATATATATATATGTATATATATATGTGTGTATATATATATATATATATATATATATATATATATATATATATATATATATATATATATATATATATATATATTTAAACAAAATCACTCAACAATGTGATGCTCAAACTATTTTAAAAAGGCTGTGCAGTACTTCTAGTACATCTAGAGGAAGCCATGTATTTGCTTGCTTCATAGACTTTAATAAAGTATTTGACAGTGTCAATTGCTGGCTGTTGTTCAAAAAATTATTAGATACTGGTCTGCCCAAAAAACTTGTTTGTTTGCTTGCATTTTTGTATAGTAATCAACAAATGTCTGTTCGATGGCAGAAAACAAAATCAAACAGTTTTGGAATTAAGAATGGGGTTCGTCAAAGTAGTATATTGTCACCACTTCTATTTAACTTTTACATACAAGATTTGATTTCATCAGTATCAAACCTTCGTATTGGATGTAATATAGGTAGTATATTTATGAATGTGTTAGCCTGCGCTGATGATATGGTTTTAATTGCACCTTTTTGTTTTTCTCTTCAAAAACTAATTAGCTTTACAAATAAGGAATCTTCTTTAATTAACATGTCCTTTAATACCAAGAAAACTGTATGTATGGTGTTTAATCCAACTCAAAAATCAAAAGTTATATCAAACTCCTTCCCAGAATTATGCATGTCAGGGTGTGAAATTTCTTTTGTTGAATCTTTTAAATACCTTGGTCATATAATTAAAAATGACCTTACCAATGATCTTGATATAATCAAAGAGGTGAAGGGCCTTTACACACGCACAAATATCCTAACTAGACAATTTCATTTATGCTCCACCAGAGTGAAGGTTAAACTGTTTAAAGCATATTGCATTTGTTTATATGGTGTTCCTTTGTGGCAAAATTATAATGATAAAACAATGGCATGCTTTCAGTATTGCTACAACAAATGTGCTAAAATGTTTTTCAGATACAACAAATATGATAGTTTATCTTACATGCTTTTAGAGCTCAGATTACCATCTTTTCATACAATTATCTTAAACTATAGACATGCTTTCGTAAACAGTTGATGGCTTGTACCTTGGCGAATCACTCTATGCATTCACTTAATCAAAGTTTAAAATAATACTTTTCTTTTAAAAACTATGGACCTGGCACCTAATTTGCACATGCCTGTTGTCTGAAATATATTTTATTCATTATTATTATTATTATTATTATTATTATTATCATTATTATTGTTATTATTATTATTATTATTATTATTATTATTATTATTATTATTATTATTATTATTATTATTATTATTATTATTATTATTATTATTATTATTATTATTATTATTATTATATATATATATATATATATATATATATATATATATATATATATACATATCTTTGTAAAAAAGATTAGCACATACCTGTCCAGATTCAGGCATATGTTGAAGAACTGCATTTGCAGTTAGATCTAATCCCATAAAATCATCTAACGATGGATAAAGTGTAGAGCTAGCTGCTCCCTGAAAATTCTAAACAGCTCTTAATATTATTTTTTTTTAATTCAACAGACTTTAAAATAATTTTTCAATAAAACAAGCACACTTCACACTTAAAAAATGTGAAGTCAACTAACTGTCATAGATACCTGTGGTGGTGCTGATGCATTGTTTTGAAACGCGGATAAAGCTTGCTGCTGCTGATGTACATAGTTCTGTGCCTAAATTTTTTTTACTATTTGTATTATTAGATGAAATATTAATTGATTTTACTTTGTAAATGTTTAAGATAAATAATACACGTGTTTTTACCTTATATTTAGTTATAAAGATCTTAAACTATTTAAGTACTATAATAAAAGTTTAACCTTAGACAGTTGGTCAACTTTCATATCTTCCAAAGAAGGATAAAGAGACATTTTTATATTTTAAACTATCGACTACACTTTAACCTTGCACTTTAACTTTTTAAACTTTAATTTTGCTTTCGTTTAGTAATTTGTTTTTCCAGCTTTAGAAGCCTGTGGCAAGTCATGTGACTTATAAACAGTTGCGTCACCTATATGTCATTATTCCGTTTCAATAGGAAAGAAAACCAAATCATTTAACCAATCAACGAATAAAAATTGATTAATTGATATCTCCGTTTTTCCATAATTTATTATTAATTAATCAAAACTAATTACAAGTACTTTTTTTAATATTGATAAAAATTTTAGGTATAAACTAATTAAAACTAAATTTTTTGACAACGGCAGCTGGATACTAGGCAAAATGCAAACGCAAACTTTTTGGAAACCAAACTCTTATTGGTTATTGATGATGTATAGGACGACTAACGTCTATAAAACTAAAATCTTGACTAAATGATATCTCCACGAAAACTCTCTGTCGATAAATGCACGATAAATGTTTCCTATCCTTTTTTTTATTAATTAAAAAGTTAATGCTCTTAAAATTTATATATTTATTTTGCAAAAAAGTTTGATCGCTGTTAGCGGTTAAGATAAATTTAAAAAAAGTTTGACTACAGGTTTGACCACAACCACAGATAAAAAAACGAAATACACGCAAAAAAAAACTTTTATTTTCCTGGATAAAAGTAATTGCTAGGTTAGATTAAATAAATGTAGAAAAGACATCCGATCATTTTACTGAAAAAAAATAAAGACTAATTTGTTAAACAGTAATTTGAGCAGAAAACAATAAAAAACTAATATACTTTCAATGTGTACTTATTCTCCATTTTTAAATGTTGGTAGAAATCAAAAAACGATTTTTTTAAAACATTTCAAATTTTAATTTTTAGTTTTAATTTTTAATTTTAGAGTGTTTTTTTAAATTTTCACAAAAACTATTCGTTATGGAAAATA
The DNA here is from genome assembly GCF_038396675.1 of Hydra vulgaris. Classification (NCBI taxonomy): domain Eukaryota; kingdom Metazoa; phylum Cnidaria; class Hydrozoa; order Anthoathecata; family Hydridae; genus Hydra; species Hydra vulgaris. The sequence continues at coordinate 23,519,962 of NC_088931.1, forward strand.
ATTTTTGTTTCTTTAAAAATATATACTATTCAAAACGAATTAAAAATTTTAATATAATAAACAAACAAAAAAGTTTTTTCTGATTATTTAACGATAAATTTTACATTTTTCTTGATTTACATATAGTTATTTTGATTTATGTGTAGTTAAGACTTTTACATAACCAGTAAAAGCTGCCTTCCTAGTGGTTAGAGCAATCACCCTAGAATTTAAAAGTCAACGGTTCAAAACCCGTTCTAGACATAAACATTGGTAAGGAAGTCAGCGTCCGAATTTTTTTATCAACTGCTTCTTCAAAACCTTTTTTGAAAAGATCATTAGGTCTTGTAGCCAGGGCTGACAAAAAGAAAGGGTTCATTATTACTTGGGTGTGCTGCTCAATATTGGGTACGGCTCAATACTGAGTGAAACATTTGTATACCATTCAGAAACTGATTTTTTTTAAATTTGAAAGTAGTCTACTTGCACATTCTATAATTGTAAAGATTTAAATTATTTGTTGGTAGCTTTTTAAGAAAAATAGTTGAATAGGGTAGTGTCTTCCTAGGGCTGTCGAGATTTTTACTGATTATTTTAATAAATAAATTAAAATGTAAGATCTTTTTTTATTCTACAGGTGCAGTCCCGCTAGATTGAAGCTTTACAAGCATTTAGAGACCATATAATCAGATAATTGTAAAACTTCTGCAGGAAAATCCCTGCTGCCCAAAAGCCTTGCTTTAGCTTTAACTGAAACATTATGAAGAGCAGATGATGATGAGCAGATGATGATGATCAGATGACGATGAGCAGATGATGATGAGCAGATGATGATGAGCAGATGATGATGAGCAGATGATGATAAGCAGATGATGATGAGCAGATGATGATGAGCAGATGATGAAGAGCAGATGCCTCCTCATGACTATAGAATAGAATTTTCGGCAAAACGTACGGTAATAGCAAAATCACGATAAACCTGTAAATGTATTTTTTTCAGCAAGATCCTTACACATCAGTTTGAAAAAACATCTTCAAAGTTGTACATTATCGTTTCATTCAAAAAATTTAATCTAGATTTGGCATTGTGAAAACTGTTACTTTAAGATTCTCCTTCATCTGATTGAAAGGTCAAAGGTAAAAATTAAAGCTTGTGAAATAGAAGACAACTTCATGATAGATATTTTGCATCTTAATAACATATAGAAAAACGAAGACTTATCGGATTTTTAACACAATGCCATTATTTGCCACAGAAGGAAAACGACCTTTAAGCAAATCTAAAAATTGATTAAAAAAAAGATTGTATTTTCAATCTTTTTTTTTTAATCAATTCACGGGATGTAAAAAATACGTTCAAAAGGTGTATTTTTTACACCCCGTGCTCATTGGGCTATAAAATTGTCTTGAAAATCAATATATAGAATATTCATTTTAAACACGAGTGTCCGATAGAAGACACTCGTGTTGAAAATAAATCGGATACATCTCTGTCGTTAGATGACGTAATAATAATAATAATAATAACAATAATAACAATAATAATTTCCTTGTTAATAAGCAAGAAAAAAGTATTTTTAATATTAATTTCGAAGAATCTGTCTATTAATCCTAATCAGTAAATGTTAAATAGGCTGCATAAGTGTTATTTAATTCAGAATGCTTTCGTGAAAATATTAATGTAAAGCGACAGTATTAGAAAAAAAAAATAAAAACGCGGTTATTAGCTTGTATAATTTTACATGCTTATAATTTAAATTTTGTTTAAAAATATGCATGATTGTAGGGGCGCCTAATTGTTACTATGCTCCAGGCGTCATTGAAGCTCTCGGCGGCCCTGTGTCACCTTTCTTTTGAAAAAATAGACCGGTTTCAAAACTTTACTCAATTTATAGTTTTGTTACTTTTTTTTTATTAAAAGTAGTGTTACCTCAAGCTTTTTTAAAATTTATAGTTCCGCCAACTATAAAAACACAATAATTTGCAAAATTAAGAACTAAATTTTATTGCATAGCAACATTAATGCGTGAAAGCTTTTAAGTTGTTTTTTTCTAACGTTAACCAATAATTAAAAAAATAGGTTTAAAAAAAGTGAATGTAGCGCAGTTATAAAAGAAAAACGTTTTACTTTTGTCTTGTTGCATAAAAATGAAGTACTTTCTTCAAGCGTTTTGTTTTTACTGCATTTTTTTAGCATTCGTATTTACTTCTATGTACTTTTATAATCTATTTAATTTAATATAAATCAAAAAAGAATAGGTGATGCTAAGAAAGAACGTATTAAAAAACTAAAAAAGTTGAAATCTTCTGCAAAAGAATGTGTGCAATTAACATCTTATTTTATAAAAAACACGGTCAGACGCGTTCAAGAACAATCACAAGTAATTTTTTATGTCAACATCTTTTAAAGACGATATTTCCTCTGACTTATTTGCGGAAAATTCAGGCAGTTTTCACTAATTTCACGGGAAAAAAAAGTCAAACAAATTTTCGTCTACATCTTTTATTACGACAAGTAATCATCGAAAAAAACGATATTCAAATAGTTGAAGAACACTTGAAAATAAAGTCAGGTGTTGAGAACGCTCATTTTTTTTTTGACATTGGAAATCTCATTACGTCTACTAAAAACATAAAGCAAAATATTATAAAGCTTTAAATCAAAGTTCAAAAAAATCACAAAATATACCAACAGACTTTCCGAAAAATTTTTGATCAAATGGATGGGCGAATGTTGATTGGGCATGCTGTTGTACAGCAAAATTTGTTTTGCGGCTCATGTACTTTGTGTTTAAAAGAAAAAGACGACAAGTCTTTTGTTAACAAACCCTTTAATAATTAGAATAAGGTTAAATAAAAATTAGATTATCATGAAAATAGAGTTTACCACAGACGTTGCTTAAGCAAATCTCATATCATTAAATGAACACTTGAAAATGTTTCTTTTAGAGTTGACAGTCAACTAAGTAAAGAACTTGCTGAACGAATCAAATGCAATACACGAATTTTGAAATCTATAACAAAAGCTGTTATTTATTGTGAAAAACAGTGTATACCTCTGCGTGGTACGCTTAAAAATGTAGATAAACTTAGGAATGTTGGCAACTTTCTTTTACGGTTTAAATTGATAAGAGATTCTAACACGGAATTGCAACAGAATATGTTAAGTTCAAATATGAAAAATGCTCGTTATATTTCAGCAAAGGTTCAAAATGATTATCTCGGTTTTAGGAAAAGGTTTGGTACAAGCTTCTATAACAAAAGAAACAAAAAGAAGCCAAATATTTTGACGCATTCATTCATACACAAGAGCAACACAAGAACAGCTATGACTTTCTGAGTTGGCTTGATGTACATCCACAATGATATAACTTTGATTTAGATGTGGTCGTTATAATGTTTGCAATATTACATCAGAGAAGATTAGAACTTGTCTCCATTCTTTTAGACGATTAACAATAGTTGTAATTGATTAAATATTTATCATTGAGACCAAATGTTTTTTGTTTATTTATTTTTCATCATTTACATCATATTAAAAAATGCGGCAAATTTCGTGTTTAATTATAATATTTTAAAAAAATCGCCTTCAAATTTTGTTTAAAAAAACAGTGGGCCGCAAAAGAAGTTTCTTCTTCAGGCCATGGGCCTGATTATAACTTCATGCTTTTTATCTTTAGTTCTAGTTCTGTTAGAACTATTTAGAAAATGTTAGAACTAGTTCTGAATCAAGAAAAAACGCACCATACTTTACTGAAAATCACAACATGTTTTTTTAAAATAATTTGTATATTGTGTTTGAAAAAAGGAAACAATTTAACTTAAATCGTTATATTATTAACTAAAAACAGTTAACGTTAACTTTTATCGTTATGATATTGCAGTTTGACTGAACACACAATAAATTTTAAGACTTGTTCAAATGCAAAAAAGCAAGTCCAATATAAGGGTAAGTTTTGAAATCCTTATCAAGAAGTATTTTGGGAAAACTACTCTGTTGACAACCAACTTCTGCCTGAAATGTTTTTCTATGTGCAGATGAAATCTATTGAGTTTAGAAAAAGTAGATTCAAAGGGCTTTTTATTCACCAATAAGCCAATAAAATCTTCATTTAAGTTTTTACTACTATTCTAAAAACAAAAAACTAAAACAAATCAAAAGCAATTTGATTGAATTTAAACAATCAAAAACAATTTGATTGAATCTAAACAATCAAAACTTTGATGCTGAGCAATTGCAAATATATTGGAGATTAGAAAAACGCGATAAAAGAAAAAAATCATTTTTTAACATTTGATGTAAATAACAGTATTTTATTCATCATGGAGACCTAACGGTCTTATCGTAGAGCACCATGGAAGGGCATTTAACAAGGATATTTATGCCTCTTCGCGTACCAACGTCGCTTATCTGACCTCTTTTTTTTATATATTACTCTCGAGTCCTTAATACAAGGCATGGGCGTGGGTGGGAACGGTAAAAACATAGACCAATAGGTTGAAATGAATATCGCCTATAGCCGGTTGAAAATCAAATTATCTCAAATCGGTCGAAAATAAAAGTCTTTAAAATCGGTTGAGAAAAAATCGGTCGAAAATGAAAACGTCATGAATCGGTTGAATTAAAAAATAACTATTATAGGTTGAAAATAATTTAGGCCTCAGTAGGACATCTAAAAACAGGCCTCAGTATCAGTAATCAGTAGGACATCTAAAAATTATTTCCACTTTTTAGTACATGTTTTATTTTGTAGATCAAAATCAGTTTGAAGGTGCAGGTTTTTGTAGGTTGATCTATGCGACACGTAATTTTTAACTTTATATTTTTGAATATCCTGCCGGCAATAAACCTCAGAATTATTTGCCGGCACTGCCGGCAATTAAATTTGGCATATTATACTTTTAAATGGTGTTTCATTTTTTTAAATGGTGTTTCATAATTGAATGAGCTTAACTATGTTAATTTATTACCTTTTTAGGAAAAATGCAAAATTCCCCAAATAGAAACGCTAACTGGAATCAACAAAGAAGTTTTTCTCCCCAAATAAGACCTCAAAGTTTTACACCTAAATTTGAACATCAATCAAGAGGAGTTTTTAATATTAGAAATAATTCTCAAACACCATTCATGAGGTTTAGTCCTCATGTGTCAAATTCAAATTTTAATGAATTAGGTAATACATCACCTTACTCAAGAGAAAGTAGAAGCCCTTATGACAGAAATGATAATAATTTTCAAAAACATTTTCATAGAACTGCTCATAATAAAAAGGTTAATGTTTATCTTATTAGGTTTTTTTAATATTTCTTTAATTAATAAATTTAATGAATTTTCTTTAAAAAGATATTATATTCATTACTGTGATCATCATAATTTTAACTTTTTGATAAAAAAAATTTTTTTTTTCCCAAAATGTGAAACTAAAATCAATACAAGTGAGAATATTTACCTTCAGCGATTGTGATTGTAGATGTTCACAATCATTGTTGTAAAAATATAATTTAAAAGTTTTTATTTTTGCAAGCTTAAATTTTAGGGCTTGCCTAAACATCCTCATTCAAAAGCAATAATAATTTAATATTTTTATGACACAATGTTTATATATATATATATATATATATATATATATATATATATATATATATATATATATATATATATATATATATATGTATATATATGTATATATATATATATATATATATATATATATATATATATATATATATGTATATATATATATATATATATATATATATATATATATATATATATATATATATATATACATATATATTATTATTATTTTTATTATTTGTCTATTTTTATTTATGCATATTGGATTTCAATGTTTTACTTTAAAATATATATATTGCTTCTATTTTTGTTATTTTTAACTATTATAATAATATATAATTTTATTATTATATTATATTTTATATTTTTATTTGTCTGTTTACAAAAAAGATAATGTATAGAAATATAACAATATTTAGACTGAATCCAAAATGCTTATTTTTAATAGTAAAACCCTGCCTATTTTTGATAATAAAATCATCTTAAATTTTTTTGTTTTTATAAAACCTATTTAGTCCTTAAAAAAACTTTTCAAAGACTTTAAGTGTTTAGGTGTGTTGTTTTTAAAGTTTTTAGCAGACTTTTTTAACATACACAAAGAGCATCTAAACTTAAACAGCAGAAATTGAGTTTTACTTACTTAAAGAGCCAATAAAAGATATATGAACTCTACAATATGACACTAGTTTAAAGTTCTTGAGAAATTCTTGTTAGCATCACTGGATATAGTTAAAAATCTAGCAGAGTGTCTATACATTCACAAAGAGTTTTGGTTTGGCAATCTTTCAAATAAAATATTCAAACCGACATATTATGGACAAGCTTTCTCACTACAATTAAGAATGATAAAAGCAAAAAGATTGCTGCTGCATGCCAAACCCTCAGTCGAAATAGCGACACTCCTTTGCGGCAGTAGGCTATATAATAGTCAATGTAGGTACTGAAGTCCCCAGCAGCACGCTGTTTCTGTGTGAAATTGCAGTGCTTATCTAAACTCGCATTTATAGTTGCATATACGTATATATATACTAGTAGGATAGCTCGCGCAATTGCGGAAAGAATTAGTTAATGCTTTTTATTAGTTTTAGTTGTTTTTTATTGTTACTAGGACATAAGTTGATATACATAGCCCATTACATAACTAACTCATAGCCTGCTCATAGTTATTACTTAAGGGGTGAACAGATTCTATCTGTTGACTAGCCTCGTACCCCTTCTTCATCTATTAGGCTGGTGCAGATGTATTTTTAATACATTGTTTCCAGTTTAGGCTGTTAAATGCTAAATCTTCTTAACTCAATGCATAGGTTTTGCTTGTGTCTCTGTTTTTATGACTAGGTAACTCATTCTATTATCTCCTAATGAGGGTACAGCTCTAAAACTCAGTTTTATGGTTCTGAGGCCGGCTGGTAGTCAGGTTTCCTGAACTCTGCGGTAGATCTCAGAGAGGCTAATTCCATCAACAGCTAAAAAATATCAAAGTATTAACAGTGCCATGTTGCCCATGGATGGTGTCCCTGTTTGTACTTTTGGTGTGCTTTGCTGAGGCCACATTTGGAGCCCTTTGTTACAGCTTAGGGTTTATGAATAGTAATGAGGCAATTGCTTGGGCTATTAAGCAGTGTTCTGAGTACTATCTATGCTTTGAGTCAAGTTCTTCAACAAATTTAAAAATGAATAAAGTACCAAAAACTATAAAACGCAATAAACCATCATCATCACCGAGTTCTCTAAACCTATCATTCACTAATATTCGCAATCTTTGAAGTAACTTTTCTTCTGTTGAGTCTTATCTCTTGCAAAGTTCACAAAACCTACTTACTCTTTGTGAGACTAATTTAAGGTAAGCTGTCTCATCTTGCAATCTTAGTGTTGATGGTTATCTTCCTTTAATTCATAAAGACTCCAATAGTCACATGCTTGGCCTGGGTATTTACATTAGTAAGAATTCACTCATTTGTCTTGAAACTAGGTTTGAATCCGCAGACTATTCTTTCATGTGCTTTCGTTTAGCACCACTTCACTCTATTGCCTTTCTCTTTGTTCTATATCGCTCTCCTTCATCTTAAGACTGCACTCTTTTTAATGTTATTTCTGATCATATTGACCAAGCCCTCTCTATTTATCCATCAGCCTATATTGTTGTTGTCGTTGACTTTAATGCTCACCACACTGAATAGCCTGGCTCTAGTGTCAGTGATTCTGCAGGCATCAAAGCCCAAAACTTTTGCTTTTCTCAATCCCTAACTCAAATAGTCAACTTTCCAACTCGCTTTCCAGATAACTTAAATTATTTACCTTCTCTACTCGACTTATGTCTTGTTTCTGATCCTAGTCAGTGCTCAGTTTCTCCACATTCACCCTTAGGTGCTTCTGATCGCGCTTTGATATCTCTAAAACTAATATCTCCTTCTTCTCCATCTCCTGAATCCCCCTATCATTGTACCTCTTACAAATACCTTTAAGCTGACTGGGACTCTTTCCATGATTTTCTTCATGATAGCCCTTGGGTAGAAATCTTTCGTCTTCTTGTTGACAAATGTGCTTCAAACATAACTTTGTGGATTCAGGCTGGCATGGAATTTTTTGTTCCCTCTCAACAATTCCAGGTCAAGCCTCACTCTCTTCCATGGTTTTCCTCACATTTTGCTGCTACAATTGCCAATCAAAACCATTACATCCATATCTATCAGCAAAACAATTTTCTAGAAAACAGACATCTGTTTATTACTGCCAGAAACCATTGTAAAAAGGTTTTGTCTAACGCGAAAAAGCCACTATTCTCAGGTCATGAAATCTCGTATCTCATCTCAAATATTAGATTCTCGTGACTTCTGAAGAATCTTCAATAGTATTAATAATAAGGGCAAATCTTTAATTCCACCTCTCTTGTATGGCTCAGACATTGTCACCTCACCTAAAGACAAAACTGAACTGTTTGCTAAGTATTTTTGATCAATATCATCTTTTGATTCCACTAGTTGCATTCTACATGATATTGCTAATAAATTGCTTGACAATCGTATCACTTCAGCTTCTGTATCTAAAGTGATTTCCTGCTTATACTCTTCTACAACTTGTGGCCCGGACAACATACATATTATTGTCTTGCAGAAGTGTTCTCCAGAGCTGTCGTCTATACTCTCAGAACTATTCACAAGTGCTTATCAGAGTCTTGTTTTCCAACCTGCTGGAAAGCGCCATCTATTATCCCTATTTTCAAAAATTGTGGAGAGCAATCTGATTTGTCTAACTACCATCCCAATAGTCTTCTTCCTATCATAAGCAAGGTTTTTGAATCTTTAATTTACAAACACTTAATATCTCATCTTGAATTTAATAACTTACTTTCTGACCATCAATATGGATTTCGATCTTCTTGTTCTACAGTTGATTTGCTAACAGTAATAACCGATAGGTTTTTTTGTGCATTAGATAAAGGTGGAGGGGTTAAGACCATTGCTCTTGAAATTTCAAAAGTTTTTGATAAAGTTTGGCATGTTGGTCTTCTCCATAATCTTTCTTCATATGGTGTATCTGGGAACATCTTTAAGATTATTGAATCCTTCCTTTCCAATCGTAGTATAAAAGTTGTCCTTGATGGAGAGCACTCTTTTTTTTATTCTGTTATTTCAGGGGTTCCTCAAGGTTCTATCTTTGACCCTATACTCTTTTTAATTTATATTAACGATCTCCCAGATATTCTCACATCTAAGGTGGCATTGTTTGCTGATGATACAACCATTTATTCTTGTTGTGATAAGAAGTCAACACTCTCTGATTGCTTGGAGGGGCCATTTGAGCTTCAAAAGGATCTTACTTCTGCTTCAGCATGGGGCTCACAGTGGCTGGTGAACTTCAATTTAAATAAAACTTAATTTTTTTCAGCCAATTATTATCGCAATAATTTAGATCTTCCTATATTTATGAATGGTAATGTACTTGATGAGTCATCCACTCTTCATCTTTTAGGATTAACTCTTACTTCCGATCTTTCTTGGAAACCATATATCAAATCTGTTGCAAAATTAGCATCTGCTAAGATTGCGTCTCTTTATCAAGCTAGACACTTTCTTAATTCGGATTCTATTCTCTATCTCTATAAATCTCAAATCTGGCCTTGTATGGAATACTGTTGCCATATCTGGGGCGGATCTTCTAATGTCCTTTCTCTTTTTGACAAGGTGCATTGTAAACATAGTTGGACCTGCTCTTGCAGCCAACTTCTAACCATTATCACATCGTCCTAATGTTGCTTCTCTTTCTCTTTTCTACAAATACTTTAATGGGCACTGCTCTAAAGAGCTAGCGTCTCTTGTGCCATCTACTAAAATTCATTCTCGTGTTACTCGTCATTCAATTGAGTCTCATCCTTTTTCTGTGACTGTTCTTACGTGCTCTAAAAACTCTTATTCGTCTAGTTTTTTTCCTCGATTATCAGTTCTTTGGAATTCGCTTCCTTCATCTTGCTTTCCTGATTCATATAATTTGCAATCGTTTAAGTGGTAATGTGGTCGCTTACAGCCTTGTTGGAAGCAAAGATTTTTAAAATATATATATATTTCAAACCCTGTGGGTTAGCCACATGCTAAATCGCAAGTTACATTGCCTGCTACACAACTACTAAAATGCCCATTGGCTACCTGCCCCTTACATAGCCCGCTATGTAACCTGCTGCCAAACTCCTACCATGCCCACTGAATACCTAGCCATTAGGTATAAAATATAACTTAGTATGAAGTAAAATATAACATAAAGCATAATGTAAAATATAATGTAGAAGATAATGTAAAATATGATATAAAATACAATGTAAAATGTAATATAAAGTACAATGTAAAATAAAATGTAAAATCAGTAGTTAGACACGCAATTTTATTTAACGTTTTTTGACGTCAAAATGAAATGGCACAAAAAACTGTTTAATGACATCAAAAAATGTCAAATAAAAGTACAATGGCACTTTTTTTTTTATTTAAAACGTTTTTATTTACTAAAACAACCATAACTCCTTCATGAATTAACTTTTTAATTTTTTTTCCCGCTAAGATTACCCACAGATTGAATTAGAAAAAAGTTCATTTTTTACTTTTTTTGTTGTTTGTCCTCAGACAAACAGATAGACAACCTCTATGTTTTTATGATAAGTGTATATATATATATATATATATATATATATATATATATATATATATATATATATATATATATATATATATATATATATATATATATATATATATATATATATATATATATATATATAGAGTTGCCAGACATGTCCTCCTTTTTTATCCTTGGTCCTCTGTCCTGCAGGTGAAGCTGAAAACATTTAAAATTAATATTTTAATTTTTTAATCTTTTAATATGCTTTTTTCTTTTACCTATATTTTCATATTTAAACTTAGCTATAAAAACTGAATAATTTTTAGAGTTTTTTGACGTTCTATACATTAATTAAAATGTCAAGTTCTACTTATAACTCTGCGCATTTCACTTTTCCAATTGCATTGTAATGTGTTTTTTGTCTCACTTCATTCATTCGTCTAATAGTTTAACAAACAAAAATTGAAACAAAATTTAGAACACGATTTAATTATATTTACAACTAACTGTTCTCAAAACTAAATAGTTTGGGCATTCTTTTGTTGTTTTATAGAACGGCAAAAGAATTAAAAAAAGTATAGATCTATTCTTTTTCAATTAAAATGTTTTTAACTCAGCATATTTTATCCTATTTTTATTTTATCTTTTCGCTTACACTCTTATAGCACTTAAATTGAATTGCAACTTTGTTTATAAAAATGACTTTAATTTCGTCAAAGAGAAAAATGCAAATTCTCAAGCGAAAAGAAAAAGTGTGCAATATTTGATAGTTACTTGTTTGTCACTAACAAAGTAGCTATTGACTTAGACTGCAATGTCAACAGTGAGAAACCTAATCAAAGTGTCAGCGTTGTCGAAAAAATTTATGTCCTTTTTTCAACTTAAAGCTCAAAGATATTGCTGAAAGCTTACACACCTGAAGCAATTTTAGCATTTCATATAACATTTTCTTATATAACATTAAAAGATATTATTCTTTGTTGTTTATTCTAATCCAGTTTCAGTACTGTATACCCCACCATAAAAAAGACCATTGGTGCCCAAAAATTTTAAAAACCTTCTGTTATCAGGCATTACTAAAATTAAGTATGTCCTCCTTTGTCCTTCTTTTGGCTTTTCTATGTCCTCCTTTAGGCAACTGTTTATCTGGCAACCCTATATATATATACTATAGCATGTATAGATCAGCAATTGCTTCAAAACCATTTAACTTATCCATATTAGGAGATAACAGGAATATAGGAGCACAGCTTACATCTACACCAAAAGTGAATCCTACAAGGTAGCAGAACAAAGGGCAAATTGTATTAGGTTACATATTATCAAAAGGATGATCATGATCATCCAGATCTGACCTGACCTTTTATATTTATAAATTCTTCTGTTTATTTTTTGATAAAAAATATATTTTTGTTTTATAACTACTTTTTTTGTTTTCTAATTTGCAAATTTTTTTACACCAATTAATATGTTTATTACGGTGAAAGTTATGCTAAGTTATGCTAAGTTATGCTTTTTTTTAGAGATTTTTATCCTAATTATGCTAACTATGCTTATAAACTGTTTGCTTATAAAATGAAGTTAGTGCACTACTACTACTCTACTACTACTACTACTACTACTACTACTACTACTACTACTACTACTACTACTACTACTACTACTACTACTACTATGACAAAGTTTTAAAGATTAAGTATTTAGCTAATCATCTTTTGGTATTCATGGTCTGTTGTTGAAGGTTGTAATGTTTTAAGCATAATTAGGACACAAGGTTTAGGAACGATCATTTTAGCTTGAACTAAACTATTTTAGGTAAATGAGTATGCATGAATGCTCTTTATTGTTTCTTTCAAATTCTAACAGAATTCTGACCCACAAAATGCAGTTTTTTTGTTGTTGTGGTAATCTTTTTTTTCATTAATACAGCAGTTCTTTTTGTAACACAATAAACAAGTTCATTATCATTCACCAAGTTGCAAATATAAAACATAAAGCTGTTTTTTAACTTTCAGTAGTATCTTCTTCTTGTTTTGCATAAATCAGGTGATGGATCTGATGTCTGAATTGCGTTTTGAGTAAAAAATAATAATTTTTTTTGTAATAACAAGGTCATAATTTGTTGGCAGTTTTAAAATTTCATAAAAAAATTATTTTTTAAAATGCTTTTAATATTTATAGTTTATTATTCCATACCCCAATAATTATTTTGGTCACAATTATCAAATAAATTTTTTTAAATCAAATTTAAAATTTGTCGATAAATTGTGATTTTATGAAATTATATGATCATAATTATATGATAAAACTATATGATAAAAACAAAAACAAAAAGTAATATGCCTTTAGGGGTGTTAAATTAAAGGCAGAATTGAGTAGGATTCTGATCCCTCAGATACAAAAAATAAAGACTTTTATCTCTTTGTTGTGATTTTTAATGATATTTTACAAATTTAAATACAAAAAAGTATATGCATAAATACAAATCCTATTTTTTATCTTGGTGTTAATTGTGTTTTCATTTGTAGTTTTAATCAAAATTAAAATTATTTAATTTAAAATATAAACTTCAGTGCTAACTGTTTTCCATCTTAACGTTATGGAAGATGTTTAAACTAGTAAAAAACGAAAAAAAAAGGAAGTTTAATGAAGGTTGCGGCATAAAAATTATTGTACAAAGAGCTTCTTGCAAAACTTTTACTGATTCACTGATTTCTGAAAACTCTAAATGTGTTCATTATAACTCTATTAGTAATAACCATGTATTTCAGGTAAAATGGTTACATAAAGCTCAATTGTCACAAAAATCATAAAATCTTTCTTTAAGCTATTGTTACATATTACTTTTTTTTTTTTAAAAAAAACTGACTCAGAATATCTATATATTTTTTGTGGAAAATTTTTTACAGTTTTAGATAATTTATAAAATGAATGGTTATTAAAATTGTCATGTAAAACATCACTTTAAAACCTCAGCAAATCAATTAAAAAAAGCATTTTTTTTCTTTGTATCTGAGTGAACAGAGTCGATATCGCCCTGTTCATGTTTATCAACTTTTTTTTGTGTTGTAACTGAAATTGTCTCACTGACAAAAAATCTCACTGAACAAAATTAAAACTTTCAGTGTCACCTGGTCTTAAAAATTTGAAAATTTAAAACAAGCATTTTAAATTAAAAAAATTAAAATACAAACCCATCCACCCCGACCTCAATATCGGGATTTTTGGGAATATATATATATATATATATATATATATATATATATATATATATATATATATATATATATATATATATATATATATATATAAATGTGTGTGTACTATTGTGTACTGCATTAAAAATAAATTAACGTGTTATCGTATTTTCTTATGTAGAAATTTTTAATTGTTTAGTCGGACCCATCATCTATTGAAGAGTATTTCAAGCCATCTATGTTGGAAAATCCGTGGCGGGAATTAGAAGATTGTTTAAGAAAAAACAAAATGAGTAAAATAGAATCATAATAATTAACTATTCAAGTTCTAATATGTCATACGAAAGGTTTATAGATTTTTTACTGATAGATAATATATCAGATTATTTTTGGCTTTATTAAGCTAATATTTTAAGCTTTATTAAGGTAAAATTTTAAAAATGGCTAACTAAATTTTAATGCATTTGAAATGGTCGTGAAGAAAATTTTCACATTCGTATTGGTGTTAATAAAGATAAAGCCATTGCACTCAATCCTTCTAAAATATCTTTTGCATTTTGTACCATCATGTTAGGAGGAGGCATAAAAGAAGACATATCTATAGAAGAAGTCTTGTTGTTTCCTGGAAGCATTTCTATCAAATAAGTGTATGGTATATGCAATTTGCTATGTGCCCAGTCAATACTACTTCCAGAATTCGGATCTAAAAACAATTGTTATATTGAAGTTAGAATTAGTATAATTTTGTTTAAATATCAATTATAGATATGTTATTTTAACATCAAACGTTAGTAATTCCTTTTTATTTATTTCAATTTTATTTATTCCTTTTATTATTTATCAATTTTTTTTTTAGGAATTTTGATGATTATGCTTCCTTTTTAACTTTAATTTAACAGTTTATCTTAAGTCAGTGTTGTTATGGAAAGTTGCTGTTTGTTATGGAAAGTTGCTGTTTTTAGTAAATGTATTTTATACTGAAATTTAAACTTACAAAGTTTGTCATGAGAAGTGCCGATAGAATATTTTACACCAGACAATTTTTTCATTGCATTCACTGCAATTTGTGCAACTCTTTTCTAAAAAAAAATTAAGCAATAATTAAAAAATAAAAAACTTTCTGCAAAATATATTTTTCCCCAAAATTTTATTTTTAGAATAAAACTGGCTTTTCTATTTTTGTAATAAGATTTAAAGATTGTTTTTTTTTTTTTCATTTTTGTTTATATATTTTAGGCCGCTTTACTGTAGGATATATATATATATATATATATATATATATATATATATATATATATATATATATATATATATATATATATATATATATATATATATATATATATATATATATCTGTGAGTGTGTGTGTGTGTGTGTGTGTGTGTGTGTGTGTGTGTGTGTGTGTGTGTGTGTGTGTGTGTGTGTGTGTGTGTGTGTGTGTGTGTGTGTGTGTGTGTGTGTGTGTGTAGATATATCCGTGGTTTTTTTTATTAGTAGGTTTGGATTTTTTCCTAACTTTGAAATGTTTTTGAAAAAATTAGTTTTTTATTTACCTAACGTATCATGTTCCACATTCTTCCCAATAATGAATGCAAAATAAAATATTTTGTGCATTATTTAAAAAAGAAAACAACGAGTAATAATAATCTGCGAGTTTTAAAAATGGAAGCACACTCAGAAATTTTGTTAATCAATCTTTTGCTTGACCATCTGAGTACTGAGTTTGACACAATGTTCGATGATACAACTTCAAAGTTTTATAAAGCACCTGTCTTTTGATTTCTTCGTTCTTATATTTAGTTTCTTCAAAAATTGATTGCGGAAATTCAGTGTTCTTGTTATACTAGTTGGAAGGACCACATCATATTTTTTAGTGTCTTTTATTTAGCCAAAAGCATTATTAGACTTATTTATTATTGCCAAACCAAAGGCTTTATTACGTGAGTTTTACCTGTGGGAAATTTGGTTGAATTTAATTTAATTGGCTGAATTATAAAAATAAGCTCTAATCTGTTACTCAAACGTTACAAGCAACAAACCTTTTCTTTATTAAGGTCCCTAAAAAGTTATAAAAGAATGGTAAGGAGAAGTTGCAAACCTAAATGATAAATAAAGTCTAAATGGTTTAATTTAGTTTTTCACACAGTTAACTATAGCTAGGTGTCGTCGGCTCTGCATAAAATATATAGCAAAATAGACAATTTAATGGCAAACGGAAAATAAAAAATATTACATCATTAACAACCATGGTTCGTAAAAAAGTTCGCATTTTACCGGTTAGCTGTTTGCGGTTCGCATTTTTACCGACTACCTTTAAATAAAATTAAAATATATATTTTAAAATGTTTTAGCTACCTTTTTTTAAACAGCTATTTTCATAGCCAGATATCTTTGTAAAAACATTATTTGGCATTCACAGTGGACAATAATGATCGCCAGGTTCAAACTCTCACTTTTTTTTTTTTTTTTAAGCAAATATAGTTTGTGTAAGTGTTTTACAAATACAATACAAATCTAAAGTCAATCAGAAGAGTTAGTAATTTAGATTTTAAAAAAGTATAAAAGACTAAAAATTTTTGTCTTAAAAACTATAAAATCCACCAATTATTGGGCATTATAAGAAAAAATTAGAGAAAAAGACAGCGGTAAATATGGCTGAATTAAAACAGTTTGTTTGGATAAAAACGTAAAAATTCAAAATCATTATCATAAGCACAACCATCTATAGAAAGCAAAATCAAGGAGTATATTTTGAATCAGTACAATTAAGAGTTTGTTGTCTGCCCGGATGTAATTTGTTCAAATTGTAGAAGAAACATCTTTTTGCTGGAAAAGGGATTAAGCATTTATCTGTCAAACTGGTTGAAATTATAACCTTTATATATTATACCTTAAGTCAGCTGAGTATATCCAGAAAACAACTTTTTTAATTTGCAAAAACTATATTTTCAGCTTAAGTGACTATTTTAGCGATGTTACAAGTCATTTAAAGTCATTTGGTTACTATTTTCTTTTCATCCACCCAAGTACACACTAAAAAAAAAGGTAGAAATTTCTACCTTAGGGTAGGATATATGATATACCCTTAGTAAGGTATAATTTTCTACCTTTTAAGGTAGAAAATTATATTAAAAACAATTATTTGTCATACAATTTTGTAACTTAAAGGTATAATTTTCTACCTTAAAAGGTATAAAATTATACCTTACTAAGGGTATATCACATATCCTACCTTAACTAAAAATTTCTACCTTTAATTTTTAGTGTGTAGCACTTTTAATTAAACTAGATATTATTAAAAAACTGACTTGGAATATATTGTATTAAGCAAACCTGACACAAACAAAGGTAGTTAAAAACATGTTAAGCAAGTAATTTAAGCGCATTGAGTCAATAAACAAAAAGCAACAACTGAATAACAATACAGTTGAAACTGCAAAATTAATATTCTTATTCAATTTTTGACTACATCAACGTAGATGTAGAGTAGGCATAATATTCTTGTAAAAAAGTGTAGGAACAAATTAAAAGGCGTTGCTTTGAATTAAAATAATATCAAACTATTTAAATGTGAATTCTAAGATGTTTTTCTTAAACCATGAAAATTTTGGAATTACAATCACGGCCGTCCCAAGAAGGTGGGGAAGGAGTGTAGTTGGCAGTCGGCAAATGTTAGCCAACGAGCACTTTTTTATTTTTAATGATCTTAGTTGGCAAAAAAAATTTTTTAGGCCTTACTCGGCAAAACGTATGTCACCAAAATACAGATGTCAAACTATTCAATTGAAAGCAGACGCGTTTAAAGCTTAGAAAATTTTTAGCTGAAACTTTTTTTTTATTTTTGTTGTTATTTTTACTATTATTAAAAACTTTTTTCTTCTATTTTCTTGGTATCGTTCAAATTCTTGTTATGGATATAAATTGTATCGAAAAATTATTCTCTGAAATGCTTGAAAAGCAAAAAATCGACATCCTAAACGAAACTAGAAAATTATTAAAAGAGCACGAAAAAATATTTGCTTCCATAACAGCTGCAAACATGAAAATTATTACTGAACGACTTGATAAAAATGATAAAGATAATATTGATAACTCAAATAAAATAATCGCCATTACAAACGACCTTGAATTAACAAATAAATCCGTGACGTTGTTAGTAACTGAATTCAGTGAAATGCAGAAATTCATTCAAGCAAACGATGATATTATCTCAGGTAAATTAGAACTACTGAAGAAAAAAACAAAAGAAATTAATAACAAGATAAAAGATAATAGTGAGATCACAAAAATAAAGAGTAAACTTAGAGAAATAGAAGACCGCTCAAGAAGAAATAACTTGAGAATTGACGGATTAAAAGAAAGTGAAAACGAAAATTGGAATGAGACTGAATTAAAAGTGCAAAAATTCTTCGAAGATTTACTTGGATTGAAAAATATAAAAATTGAACGGGCACATAGGACTGGGATTAGAGACTCGAAAAAGATTAGAACAGTTGTTATTAAACTTCTAAATTATAAAGATAAAGTTGCTATTTTAAAAAACGTCCAAAAATTAAAAGGAAAAAAAATCTACGTTAATGAAGATTACTGCACAGAAACAATATTAATAAGAAAAGATCTAAAAGAGCGAATGAAAAAGGAACGAGAGCTTGGCAAGTTTGCAATAATATCTTACGATAAACTAATCGTTCGAGAGTGGATTCGAAAGGAATAGTAACTATTATTTTTTTTATTTTTATTTATATTTGTTATCTTAAATTTACATTTTTAAAATGGAAACTAATCGATTATTTAGGAATAATTTTGATAATAGCGCTCTGATTAATATTGACATAAATAATCTTGAACCTTTCCTAATAAACAAATATATACCGTTAAAAAATCAATCAGATATTAAATTTTATAATGATGAGGAGGGATTATTAAATATAAGTCCTTATTACTATAGTTCAGATATCTCATGTATTACTGCTGACATAAATTCAACTGCATTATCTATCCTACACCTTAATATAAGGAGCCTCCAAAAAAATTTTGAGAAATTTAAGCAATTTTTATTCAGTGTCAAAATTAACTTTCAAATTATATGTCTAACCGAAACATGGTGCCGCGATAAGGAAATTGAAAACAATTCTAATTTTCAACTTAATAATTATAAAGTTTTGCATCAAATTAGAGACTCTGAAAAAACAGGTGGAGGATTATGCATTTTTATCCACAACTCCTTAGATTTCAAACTACGCAAAAATTATTTTGCTGTTACGCATGATTTTGAATTGTTATCAATAGAAGTTGTAAACAAAACTTGCAAGAACGCAGTTGTACACGTCATATACAGACCGCCTTCTGGTAATAAAAAAGCATTTAACAAACAAATTAAAAGCTTAATTATAAGCGAAGAATTATGTGGCAAATGCGTTTACTTCGTAGGCGATCTGAATTTAGATTTACTTGAATACAACAAAAACAAAGACGTCAGAACTTTTTTCAATATTATGTTTCAAAATGGATTTATTCCTACTATAAATAAACCTACTCGAATTACAAAAAATACTGCTACTTCAATTGATCAAATTATAATTAATAATTTCAAAAACGTAAAAATTAAAACTGGAATATTTATTACAGACATATCTGATCATTTTCCGGTTTTTATAACAGCACAAAAATCGTTAAATCAACCTTCTAAAAAAGTAAAAACTAAAAAACGAGTAATTAAGGACGCTTCTCTTGTGACATTTATTAGCCTTTTATCGACAACAAACTGGGAACCCGTTTTGAAAACAAAAAATGTTAATGAAGCTTATGATAAATTTTATCATATATTTGAATGTCACTACAATAAAGCATTCCCAATAACAACTAAATTTATTAAATCAAAAACTCTACAAAATCCCTGGATAACACCCGGAATCATAAAATCTTCGAAAAAAAAGCAACGATTGTATGAGAAGTTCATTAAAAAAAGGACTTTTAAAAATGAAACAAACTATAAAAACTATAATCGCCTTTTTGTGACGATTGTAAAGCGCTCAAAAAAATTTTACTATAGTAGCCAATTGCTAAAATACAAAAATGATATACAAAAAACTTGGAACATAATAAAAGAGGTTATAGGTAAAAAAGATATGAATAATAGTTGTTTACCAAAAAAACTAATTATAAATGACTGTGAAATTATTAACGACGCAATAATTGCTAATTCGTTTAACCATGCATTTGTTAGCACAGGTCCAAGTTTAGCATCAAAAATAAATAAAAGTCAAACTTGCTTCAAATCATACCTAAACTCTAATAATAATATAATGGACAATAATATGCTAACAGAAACAGAATTGCTAAATGCCATGTACTTACTTAAACCAAATAAAGGTAATGGAGTTGATGATGTAAGCAGTAATGTAGTAATTAAATCAATGCCTTATTTAAAAATTCCGCTTTTGCATATATTTACGCTCTCTTTAAACCAAGGAATCTTTCCCGATAAACTTAAAATTGCAAGGGTAATACCTATACTAAAATCAGGAGATGAGACTAGTGTCTCCAATTACAGGCCTATCTCCATACTATCATGCTTTTCAAAGTTATTAGAACACATTATGTATAAAAGATTGTATTACTTTTTAGATGTAAACAATATTCTCTATAGTAAGCAATTTGGGTTTAAAAAGAGCCACTCTACTGATCAGGCTATTGTTCATCTTGTTCATGATATTTTTAAATCATCTGATGAAAATAAATATACATTAGGTGTATTTATTGATCTCAGTAAGGCTTTTGACACTGTCGATCATTACATTTTACTAACAAAATTAGAAAACTATGGTATTAAACATACAAATATTGCGTGGTTTAAAAGCTATTTGTCAAATAGAAAACAATACATTTCTTATAATGAAGGTAAAACAACCAATATGAACATAACATGTGGGGTTCCTCAGGGATCTATATTAGGGCCACTCCTATTTCTCATTTTTATTAATGATTTAAGCAAAGCTTGTACCGAACTAGATACAATATTATTTGCAGATGACACAAATCTATTTTATGCACATAATGATATAAATATTCTGTTTAAGTCAGTAAACAAAGAGCTATTAAATCTTACTGAATGGTTTAATGCAAACAAATTATCGTTAAATGTAACCAAAACAAAATATACTTTTTTCCATCGTTTTCATGACCGAGATAAAATTCCATTGAAACTTCCAAAACTTTGTATTGCCAATCAGGACATAAAAAGAGAAACCACTTTAAAATTTCTCGGCGTGCTTCTTGATGAAAATGTGACGTGGAGAGATCACATACAATATCTCGAAAATACAATCTCAAGGAACATAGGCCTGCTATGCAGAGCTAAGCCTTTTTTAAATCCAACTTGCTTAAAGCTTTTATATTTCTCGTTCATTCATTGCCATCTTAATTATGCAAATATTGCTTGGTGCAGTACAAATAAAAATAAAATAAAAAAACTATTTAATAAACAAAAGCATGCAATCAGAATCATTTCCAATGTGGGCCGTTATACACACTCCCAAGCATTATTTGTTAATTTAAATATAATGAATGTTTATCAATTAAATGTCTATCAAGTTCTTATATTTATGTTCAAAATTAATAAAAATGTATCTCCTAAAATTTTTTACCCATTATTCAAAATAAATCAGAATAGATATCTCACCAGATTTTCAAATAACAGTTATATCCAACCCAAAAGTTATTTTGCGGCGACCGAATTTTCAATTTCTACTAGAGGGCCGAAATTATGGAATAAAATATTAACTAATGAACTTAAAACAATTTCTATGCTAAATGAGTTTAAGAATAAATTAAAGCAAAAACTACAGATGATCGACGTAGCGCTCAACTTTTTCTGAAGTTTTAATGAGGCTTGAAAAAAAATAAAAATATATATATATATATATATATATAAAATTATGGTTTATAAGAATTATTCACATATTTAAAGGTATATGCTGGTGTAAAAGGAAAGCTTCAGGATTATGCGTATTTGCTTGCTTGCTTATTAGTAATATAGTTTCTTTGTACAAATTCCTTTTTTTCTTTTTTTAAAATTTTTCTTGACCAACACAAAAACAAAAAGTTAAAGTAGGACTTTAGGACCGATGATTTTTATTCTATTAAGTCTTTATAAAAATGTTTTATATTATATAGTGTTACGTTTTTAAATTTTTGTTGTCTTATATTTACGGTATAGACTAAGGGGCTTGGTGATAAGACCAATTATGTCTTCTTCTTGCCCCTGCTATTTGTATTTATATTATGCTTTACGACTTTAATAAATTTATATAGCAAAAAAAAAAAAAAAATAAAAAAAAAAAAAAAAAAAAAACTCCCCCTCTCTCCTCCACACAAACACAACCACCGCCTTTATAATCTCTTCAGGACGGCCCTGCTTAACTATATTAATCAAAATTTCAATTTTTGACTAATATAGTTAAATTAAATAACTTTTTCAATTTTAATTACTTTAACACCTTCATAAAAACATTAAGATCTTTAAATCAGGTTGAAATATTCTTAGCAATGTAAATAATTAAATGATTCAAAATTCAAACCATTTCGTTAAATGACTTGGGTAACTGCTTTTTGAATCCCCATGGTGTCATCCATGATAATCCAAACGCGTGCAAACTAATGTATGCCAATGTTTCATTTATTGTGGTGTTCAAAAAATTAGACAATGCGATCGATTCTTTTTCTGAAAAAGGTTTGTCTCCTGCATACATTTCAAAGCAAGGATTTGCAGGGGCTCCTACACCTAAATTAACCAAAAATTTATATTATATACATATATTATATTACATTATATACATATATTACATTGTATTATATACATATATTATATTGTATTTTATACACATATTTTATTATATTTTATACAAACATTATATAACATTATTATCCATATATTAAATTATATTATAAACTTATATTATATATATATGTATATATATATATATATATATATATATATATATATATATATATATATATATATATATATATATATATATATATATATATATATATATATATATACATTTGTATATATTTGAAACTTTATAAAAAAAGTGTTTGTACCTCCCCATTCTTCATCAAAATTTCGATTTATATCTACGCCTATACACAATTCGTCGTTTTTTTCATTTATAAAATTAATCTGTTTTTCAGTAAAGGATCTATTTTTTCTCCATAACCTTGTTGATTGGTTGTGCCAAGTATACGCATATCCATCCGGATTTAAAACAGGAATTATAATCCAGTTAAAACGTTTAATTAGTTTAGTATTCCTTAACGATGGATGTTCTAAAGTTAGCTTAGGTTGAAATAAATTTTAAAAGTTGTAAATGTTAGCAACTTTTAGTTTGAAACCATTTTTATATAAAAAGAAAAAAACTTTATTACCTTGTTAATTATATACATACATGTCGATGGGGCCAGCCATTCTCTTGCATGTGCTCCACAATCAATAACAATATTTTTTTTTAATTTTCTTGTATCTTTTTCTTCGATCTAGTGTAAATAATTTTTTATACTTTTTTATTCTATTTTTTGTTTGCTTGTTTTACTTATGTATTTTTTATATTCTATACGTATGCTTACTCATACGTATGGAATATAAAAAATCCCCGGACGTTCATTAACATTAAGTAATAGGCAAAAGTTGTTAAGAAAACCCTCAAAATATTCATTAACTGCAAATCGAATTACTCAAAAACAAGTGTGATTGCTAACGTACAATTCAGCGAGTTATTCATTATGCTTTTCAACTTTTGCGAAAAAAACTTTTAGGGAAAACCACCATTGACAACAAAACACTTAAATGAATAAATAACTTTTGAAATGGACCATAGAAAAAAGATCGGCAATGAGTAGTATTTTCTGAAGAAAGGCACTCGTCTTTTTTCAGAAAATACTAGTCGCATGTCTTGGTGGACCGGATGTTTGGAATTATTATTTTCATAATTTGAGTAAAGTATCAGTAACACAGCAACGGCGTCAAATGGGTGGTGGTGGTGCATGGCTTACTAATAATTATTAGCGAAAGAATGAAGAATGTTCCAGCAACAGCAACCACACCTTCAAAATCTTCTTTTGAAAAAATGTTTCCGCGGCAAGTAATTTTTTATTAATAGTGTATGTGTATATATATATATATATATATATATATATATATATATATATATATATATATATATATATATATGTTGGCAAGTTTTTATTAATATATATATACAAATATAGGCAAGTTTTTATTAATAGTTGTCTTAAGACATGAATTATATATGAGTGAAGCCATTTAAAACTTAGTACTTCCTATACATGGTTGAAAAGTCAAACTAATTGATACAAAAAACATCAAAGTTCTAACTTAATTATAAAAAAAGATATGATTAAATTTCATGAAAAATACGTGTTTTTTGTCAAACGTCAAATGTTTTTTGTTGCGCTCTGGAATTGCTACACGTGCTATTCAAAACTGTCCTTAGTTTTCCTGATAGCAGAATTTGTAAACCGAGCTGATTGGAACCTTACAGAAAACTCAGCAAAAAGTATCAATCATTTTGAAGATAAATATTTTAAAAGAGGTAAACGTAGAACATTGAACTATTCTAAAAATCCTTCACAAACAATTATTACCAACCAAAATATCTTATCAAAGTCATCTCTAATTCAATCAAGCTCAACTTTAGGTAAGCCACCTGCAGTTCGTATATACAACCATCCTTTGCTAGATAAAACAGATGATTTCAGAAAACATGATAAAATTGAAAACATTCTAAATTTTATGGAAAGTTTTTGTCTAGCAGGATTTTTATTTAAAAGAACTCATAACCTTGTGTTATATCTTCGAATTTTTTTTTGATGAAGATGTTACTTCTAACATCGAGAATATTAAGATTGATGAAGACTAACATGTAAAGCTACATATGAAAGGTAGGCCAGTTCCATTACCTAAATGGTTTCGAGAAGGCAGTGTTTGTAAATTGAGCAGTGTCAGTATGCATGTTGATTTTGTTTCTTATATGCATTAAGTTGTAGAGAAGGCATCAAAAAGTATGTCATCAAAATTATATAAATTATCTTTTTATAAAACACAACGACGTCCAATCTACATAATTGAAATAACTAGATTTTTCCTGATGCACAAAAATACATCAAAATAGGCATATACTTTGCTAATAGAAGAGTTTCCACTTCCTTCATTGTCTTATTTAAATTCACTTTCAAAAGGTGGCATTGATCCAGTATCTAGATTATTATCACTTTTGGAAAATGGTAGTATTAGTGCTGGCTGTGTTGATTTAATTGATGAGGTGTAGTTACTAAAGAGTCCTCAATATCACGGAGGAATTTTAATTGGTGCTAATAATGACGGTAAATTCTATTCTGGAATAGCTGTGCTCATGGTCGTTAGCTTGAAAGAATTGATCCCCTTTATTATTAAGGCCTGTCCAGAGTTTGAAATTTCTTTGATTAGTTTGCATAAGAAATGTTAAAAACTTTATATAAAAATCTTTTAATGTACGAGCTATGATAACTAACGATCATGCAGCAAATGTTTCAGCATTCAAGATTCTACGTTTTGATGAACAAGATAATGACATATTTTTTACTTTTATTAGACACCAGATTTACAATTTATATGTCAGTTTTCATTTACTAAAGATGTTAGGAATAATTTAATAAATTCAGAGCGGTTTATATTTCTACTATTCAATTTCATCGAGTTTGATAATTTTATTCATATTCAAGCTAGTGAAATTTCTTGGAGTTTACTGCATAATTTTTATGAGAAAAATGAATTGTTACCTTAGTTACCTGCTAACTTAAAAAAAGCTTTCAAGTATTTTAAGTTAGCAGGTAACTAAGGTAGGTAGTTTTAAGTAAACCCGCTTGAAATATATTAACCAATTGATAGCAGTTTTATGTGTATAAAGCATGAGGAATGGTGAAAGAAATCGGTAAATATAATTGTTACCAAGATATACTTAAACAATAAGCAATAAATTAAAAATGGAAACATTAGAAAAAATGAAGTTGCTGCCTTTAAAGTTTAACAAACCAAGAGAGACAAATAAATAAGCGCATAACAACATAGTATATATACTTTTTCTTTGAGAAATAAAAGAATCTTGACTTGGTAGAGCTTTTGTAATACAAATTTTGTTGTTTTAAGTAAATTTACGAGTAAATTTTAAAAAGAAATGATGTTTTACAACATATTCCTGTTAATGTTAGTTGTTTGAAGCAATAATTTAAAAACTAAAAGATTTTGTAGAGCAAAGAATAATAATCGCTAAAATAGATAGTTCACTTGAATGTGACCATGAGTTAGGCTTAACGTGACCATGAGTGAGGCTTAATGTGACCATGAGTTAGGCTTAATGTGACCATGAGTGAGGCTTAATGTGACCATGAGTTAGGCTTAATGTGACCATGAGTTAGACTTAATGTGACCATGAGTTAGGCTTAATGTGACCATGAGTTAGGCTTAATGTGACCATGAGTTAGGCTTAATGTGACCATGAGTTAGGCTTAATGTGACCATGAGTTAGGCTTAATGTGACCATGAGTTAGGCTTAATGTGACCATGATTTCTCTTTAATTGTCTTAATATTTTAAGGTTAAGAATTTGGGTAACTAAAATTTTAGTCAAGTAAATTATTTAAACTTCAATAAAGTATTTACAAAATAACCATAAGGTTTTGATTTTAAAGCTAAAATCTTTGTAAAATAGACATACTAATTTTTTGACTTCAAGGCAACAAATTCGGCCATGTGTGGTTTAATAATTTGGTGCGCAATTAGGTATCATGGTAAATCAGA
Organism: Hydra vulgaris; assembly: GCF_038396675.1. Lineage (NCBI taxonomy): Eukaryota > Metazoa > Cnidaria > Hydrozoa > Anthoathecata > Hydridae > Hydra > Hydra vulgaris. The sequence continues at coordinate 23,546,678 of NC_088931.1, forward strand.
AGTTCATTTTGTTGATGAAGTAATAAAAGCTAAAGATTTTAATTGTTTACTTGTTTTATTGTTTACTTATTTATTGTTTAACTTTTTACGACATCTGTTATTGGTGGTGAAAATTTTGTTTTTTAGCAACATAATGCTAGCGTCAACAACAGTAAAATTGAAACATTAAAATGGCCAGCAAGATCCCCAGAGCCTAATATTTAGTTCGCTTCGTAAGTGAAGTTTTAAGTTTGATCCCCACCACATAAAAAAATCTACTTTTACATAACCTACATTTGAAAGTAAACTCCTTCTTATTTATAAAAGTGAGTTTACTTTCAATTAAATAAATAATAAATTGCATTAATTGTGTATAAATGTTAATTATCTTTAACAATCATTAAAAATAAACTCGTAAATAGCTACACAATGCAAGAAAAATGCTTTAAGAGTCTTAAAATAAATAAATTATCTTTCGAGCCAATAAAAGCCTATAAAAAAAATTACCTTTAACGCCCATAGACTTCTATTTTCAAAAGTTGTTCCGATACTAAAAAGCTTAGCTTCGACGCTTTTTAGTTGACTTTTCGAAATTTTATGCAACTCTTTTTCTATCTGCAAAAAGTTAAACGATATATAACTCCTTTTGTCTTTATAATCGATAAGTTTTGTTTTCGATTTTATAATCGATAAGTTTTCATGTTATTTTTGTATATCTTACCATGTTGAAGGGTTGATATTGCGTATAGTCAAATAAACCAGACACATTTTTTATATTTATTTTATAAGGTTTAAACCTGGGGAAAACTTCAGCTCCTAATATAAGTTTCACTAAGCTAACATAAATTATAACGTAACCGACGATATAAGTAGCCATTTTTATTTTCCATTACAGCTGAATATGTGCGCAAGGTGGGTAGAGCGTTTTGAAGTTACTTTTAAAACGCCATTTCAGTTCAATTTACCGTAAAAATAACCAATATTGGATACTGGATATTTACTATTTAGCTTGGATGTTACTTATTACAATGACAATCAAAAAAATAAAAATAAAAAAAAATAAAAATTATTTATAACTTAAATAATATACATAAAGTTTATTTATAACTTAAATGATATATAACTTATCATGTTTAACTTGTAATAATATAAAGTATATAATATTATATAAGTTGTATATAATAACATATACAACTTATATAATATTATAATATAACATAAAAACGTGGTACACTACTAAAAAGAACTTTTTTAATAAAAAGTTGGAATAAAGCTAAAAACGAATATTTTTCAGATGAGAAATATATATACGGAAAAAAGTTTGAAATCATTTATTATTACATCTATTATGGCGGAAAAATTGTCTAAATAATGTCAAAAATTAAATAACTTTGTGGCGTATCTTATTTTCCTTTATTTTAATTTTTTCTGGTTCAAACTTCGTAGAGTAATGCATTATACTGTTTTATTACGGTTGACAGATTGATTTTTAATTTAAGGACTTATTTTAAATATAATCACGAATTATTGAAATTATGCTTGAAACACAAAGTGATTTGACTTGTGAACTAATTTCTTTGTTTAAGAAAATTGAACATAAATTTTTAAAATCCTATCTGTTAACCGAATGTAGTATACTGAAAATACCCTGAAACTTTTAGTCAAAAATCATTAGCCAATGTAAAGATATTACATTTTAAAGTTACTCTAATACCACAAAAATCAAAAAAAAAAAAAACAAACACATTTATTGTTTAAAAAATTGGTTTCACTTGACTTTTATTTATCGCTAAACCCTTTGGCTTCTGATCTTAACTTTTTTCTTTGCTTTATACACTTTTGTGTCGACTTTCTTGTGTCGACATTTGCTTTACACGAGGTTTATCAAACTGAATATTTTTATGACTGTTACATGGCCAGTCAAAGTTTAAAGCACTCAAAATATCTTTACCCCATCATTAAAATGAATAACAGCAGAGAAAGTTCCAATTTTAACTATTTCTCTACTGACAAAAGCATTTTTTGAAACTCTAGACCATATGATGGCATTCAAGAGCTCATTCAGATTTTGTGTCTTACCATAGAGATATTTTAATAGTAGATGATTGTCTTCTAAGCTTTTACAAATTGGCATTAGCAGGTTTTTAATTTATATTGGAATTCAGTTTGGTGGTATACACTGCTTTGCTTTTTAAAAAAAGTCACTTTAACATAGACGTAGAGGGTTAATTAAGGTTTTTTGTTTTGTTGCTAAGGCGTTGTTAAAGTCTACAATCTTTGTAACTCTTAAAAAAATGCAATTTGATTAAAAAGTCTAAAAATACAATTTTGGCGTTTTACTCCAAAATCAGTATTTTTTTATTAGTGTACCACCTTACACAATTTCATTATTTTATTAGTTTATTCAGGAGTAACTATGGGGTTTTCAGATTGCAACAACTTTTTTTTGTTGATGTTGTCAAAGCATTTTTAAGTTTATTAGTTGTTTTTTTTTTTGTTTTTTGTTTGTTTGTTTGTTAATTCACCTTTCCAAGGCCCAGAAGGCCACTACAGACGAGGAGGCTACTTCATTGTGGTTATAACCCTCTCTCAACTCTGTAATTCCGAAATACGAACCTTGACGAACAAGGCCGCTGCGCGGAGAAACAAGTTGAGCGCGGTACTACCAGGGATGTGGTGGGGATTTAATCGAAACCTCTCGCTTATGAAGCGAGCACTCTACCACTACAATACTACCACATTTACTATATTAACAGACATATGATAATTTTAGTAATTTATATATTGTCATCATTTTATTAACTTATCAATTTTTTTTATATAATATCATTATTTTATTAATTTATTAAGGAGCAACTAAAGGGTTTTTAGATTGCAACAAGTTAAAAAAAAAAGATATAGGTTGATAAAGTTGTTGATAAAGGTCTGTTACCTGATAAAGATGTTGATAAAGGTCTGTTACCTAAAAATGTTGTCAAACAAAATTTTTCAAACAAAGTTTAATCAATTTTGCATAAACTATCGAGCACCGTATTTATGAAACAAAATTGTTGTTCCTAATTTTGATTTGTCAATTTCGTTTTCCGTTTTTAAGACTAAATTAAAAAACTGTATTTTTTCTATTGGCAATATATATGAATATTTTTGAAATGTAAAATTATTTTCACTCTGGATAATCTGGATAAATTATTTCCAGTCTTTGTTTATTCTCCATTGTTATTAGTTATTAAATCAATTATATTTTTATTTTATTATATATACACGTTTGACATATTTTACATGGTTCTGGCAACAAGATCTTCTGGATCTTCTTTTAGAATTTGCACTTTATTATCAGGCCTGACATGAGTATTTCTGATGGCGATAAAAGAGATTTTGAATTATTACTAATTATTGAAATAGTTACCGAAAAAAATAAAAAAAAAATTTTAAACTGCTGCTATCGTCCACCATCAGGCGCAATTAAAAGTTTTAATAATTTTTTAATTAATGATATGCTAAAAAATTTTCACGAAAAAAATTAAATTATTTAATTGGTAATCTAACTTAAATTTTTATGACTATTACATAAATAGCAACTTTAAAAATTTTTATAACAATTTGTTTGAAAATGGAGCAATTCTTTTAATAAATAAACCTACAAGGGTAACAACAAAATCAGCTTCACTAATAGACAATATTATTACAACCAATACTTCAAATAAATTGCTTAAGAAAGGAACTATTAAAAGTGATTTATCTGATCATTTTCTCATTTTTTTTCTCTATTAATAGAACTACTTAATTATTACCTCTACAAAAGAGCAATTATCTTTGATAAATTGGAGTCTTATTAGTACTACTGAACCAAAAATGATCCTTTTAGACGATATCAATCGAAATATTGTTCATCTGACATTATTAAAAACATTCTTTTTAAAATTTTTAGTTACTCAGTTAAACAAGCAGTACTTCTAGATGCTCTCAAAATAGCTAGAGTCCAATCTTTAAAGGAAGTAAACTAACTAAACTCAATAACTGTTGCTCAATTTCAGTTCTCCCTGTTTTTAACTATCTAACTAAAAATAAAATATTATACAACAATCAATTTGGATTCAAAAAAAATGATTTTGTTGAACATGCAATACTTCAACTTACGAGAAGTATTGCAAATTCATTTGAAAAATCACAATATACTCTTGGTATCTTCATAGACTTATTAAAAGCTTTTGACACTATTGATCACGAAATCCTTTTTAAAAAACTACAATTCTATGGAGTCACGGGGAATGTATTATTATTAAAAAGCTATTTAAAATATTGGAAACAATTTGTTAAAATAGATTCAACCTCATCATCAAATTTATTAAATATATTATGCGGAGTTCCACAAGGATCCATACTAGGACTTTTGCTTTATTTAATTTATGTTAATGATCTCTATAAAGCAACAAATTTGACAATAATTATGTTTGTCGATGACAAAAATATTTTTTTAACTGACAATAACTTACCAACATTATTCAACAAAATGAATAGTGAATCATTAAAGTTTCTAACTGGTTTAAGTCAAACAAACTATCAATAAATATCGAAAAAACTAAATGAATCCTCTTTTACCCAGCTTCAAAAAAAAAACTTTCGAATATACCTTCCTTGTATATTGATAATACTGAAATAAAGAGAGCTTAAGTTACTACTTTCTTGGGTGTTTACATTGATAAAAACCTCACATGGAAAAATCATGTTAACAACCAAACAATAAATATAGTTTATACTCACATAAAAAAAAAAATACTGTCTTCGAAATGAAAACTGTATGGAACAATCTTTTTTGCATACAAATTTTGGTAAATCTCTTACCACGGAGCTTTTTTATGGAACAAAATAGTTTTGAAATATTTAGATTTTACTCAAGAGTGGAATTACAACACATTCAAAAGAATACTTAAACAGATAATTTTATCTATCGATAACATACTCTTATATTTTTAATTTTTATAAAATAATATTTTTAAATTTCAATTCTTAGTATTTACATATATGAATGTTATATCTTTTACGTTAATTTATTTTTACTTTCGACGAGAATATATATATTTAACACAATAAATGTAACGATGTACAGTATTGGACAAAACATTTGCAACCAACATCGAGCAATGGTAAAAAGTGTTCCTAATTTTACATGTCTTAAAAAACGAAACGAACTATACTACCACAGCAAACAGTTCAGGAGTCTGGAGTCATAGCATGCCATGACATGAGCAATCAGCTGACAGGTGACAGCACACAGGCAGAATTTCGTTGACCAGTGCCATTTTGCAGCGGACAAAACAAGTGCAACTTTTTTGGGTTGTTTCATTTTCTTAAGTCTGGTCCGTGTCAACGTCACGGAAGTTTTTTAGTAATTAAAGGAAGTATCCAGAAGTTTCCAGAAGCATGCAGAAGCTTCCAGAAGAAGCATCTGGAAGCATTCAGTAGCATCCAGAAATATCCAAAACATTCAGAAGCATCCAGACGCATCCATAAGCTTCTAGAAGCATCAAAAAGAAGGATCTAGAATCTTCCAGAACAGGTTCACACAGGTTCATTTTACTATATAAAAGACATGTAAATCGACATGTAATTCAGTCAGTATATGGAAGTCAATCAGTCAGTATTATCAAGACAGTTTTTCGAAGTGAGTTTTATCAAAGTGTTTTATCGAAGAACATCGATACAAGAAGTGAAATACAACAAGTGTTTCATTACATCAATAACAGTCCACATCCAACCAAGACGTTGTGTTCCACAGAGCATTATTGTATCATCACAAGGTAAATGTAACACGGTAAGCCTTGAGAAGCGTGATTATTTATTTTTATTATTTTTATGACTTCAAGTGCAAAAATGGCTCCCGACAGTCTTGGATTGGAACTAAGAAAGAAAAGTATTGGCGATTACGTAAGTGGAATGTCACAAAAAAGTATTTGTGATAAATATCGCGCGAAAAAATGGACCGTATCAAGACTATGTTCCAAATATCGTTCTACGGGGAAGTTGGCAGCAGATAACAAAGGTGGAAGACCGCGTTCCACCACTTCTAGAGAGAATTCTATGATCGTCAGATCCGTCAAGAAGGATCCCTGGATATCATCAGTCAAGATACAAAAGCAATTAGGGCTGCCAGTATCGGACCGAACAATCAGACGACGTGCTGTTGAAGCCGGATTGTTGTCTCGACGCCCTGCAAAGAAACCGCTGATTTCACTAAAAAACCGGAAGAAGAGACTCCTGTTTGCTACATCTCATATTAACTGGAATGTGCAGAAATGGCAAACTGTCCTGTTCAGTGATGAATCGAAGTTCAACATCATTGGAAGCGATGGCATTTGCCGTGTACGTCGACCGGCCGGAAAACGCCTCGATTTACGTTACTGCCATAAGAGCGTGAAGCATGGTGGAGGCAATGTAATGGTCTGGGGGTATTTTTCTGCTAACGGTCTAGGTCCAATACATCGAAACGATGGAATAATGGATCTTTTCATGTATAAAAATATCCTGAAAGATGTTATGCTACCTCATGCTGAATGGAATATGCCAATAAAATGGGTTTTTCAGCAAGACAACGATCCGAAACACACTGCAAAAGTAGTTAAGCAGTGGTTTCAAGACAACCACCTATCGGTGATGGATTGGCCGCCTCAATCTCCGGATCTCAACCCTATCGAGAACCTGTGGGAGATCGTCAACCGCAGAATTAATCGTGAAGGTGTTCGTAATAAGGATCAACTGTTTGAACAAATCCAAAAGGCCTGGGCAGCGATTCCACAAAGTTTCATTGATCACCTGATCGAATCTATGCCTCGAAGATGCAAGGCTGTGATCAACAACAAAGGATTCACCACAAACTATTGATAGCGAAATACAGCTTAGTCAACATTTTGTCGAGTTGCACTTGTTTTGTCCAGAAGGAAATCAACTTTTTTTAATACTTTTTGATTAATTTATTAAACTTGAAGAACTTTGTCTCTACACAGTTACATAGTTATTTCTCTAAATTGAAAAAATGCAGCACTTTTATATAAAGAAACTAAATTAGCATTATTTGGTTGCACTCGTTTTGTCCGATGCTGTATATATTACATATATATATATATATATATATATATATATATATATATATATATATATATATATATATATATATATATATATATATATATATATATATATATATATATATATATATATGTAATATATACAGCATCGGACAAAACGGACGTAATATATATATATATATATATATATATATATATATATATATATATATATATATATATATATATATTACGATATTTAATTGAAATTTTATTACGTATTACATATTAGGGTTCGGACTATTGTAATTGTAATAAAAACAATAACACAGACAATGACTATTGTTATTGAATTAACTTTTTTAGAAACAATAACAATACTTGTGGTTTACAATTATTTTAACACTGTATTACAATAACAATAAATATTGTATTGGAATTTATCTTCAATAAATTGCAATAATAATATCTGGAAAAAAAAATGTATTGTAATGACCAACTACAACAACAATAACTATTGTATTGTAATTCATCTTTATAATACAATAACATTTATTATTAGTGTAATAAAAAAAATTATTGTAATGTCAAAATTTAATAAATGTTTAAATAGTCCAGTCTCCGTGATATGTGACCTTGAAATAGGGTACAACTAATATATAATTATTGATTCTATTTCTATTTTATTTACTGAATATCACTTGTTGCAAACTTTATGTAGTCCTCGTTGCAAACTTTATGTAGTTATGAAGTGATAACTATATAAATTATAAAGTGAGTTTGATCTTGATTGATTGGTTTGAGCGAGTACTTCTTTTATTGCTGGGGATAGACATGATCGATTACTACCATTTCTTCCCCTTAGTTATTTGCTTTTACATTAGGCACCAATCCAATTGTTTCGAAACTTACTCAAATAACACTTACTCTAGTAAAACTTTGTCTTTTGTTTCCTTGAGGCTTTTATGGCTGTATGTGTTTCATTAAGTAACTTTTCGATCTAGTTGCAGAGTTATACAAGAATTTTGTTACATAAATCAAGAGCAATATTTATTTGGTATTCTAAACTGCCTCATTTTTCAAAAATGACCTCCTACAAAATTTACTGGTACGGTCTGATAGGTAATAAACAACCTGAAAATGAAGAATTTTTTTTTGCAAAACAAAAGTAGTTACACTTTTAGACAATCTAATCGATAATTATCCAGCTCAATGGTTCTCTGATTCCATAACGCTGTAATTTATTACACATTAGCGGTTAATTATATTGGAAAAAAAACAATTATTTTCATATGCTTTACGGAGTTTATCAATTAGTTTAGACGTCAACATCCAGTAAAACATTTCAATATCAGTTTATACAAAATTTTTAAAAAATCAAAAGTTTCACTTCACAAAGTAAATAATTATTTGATTACAAGCATATGATAAATTATATACTTGTATGATTTTGAATGAATATTATTAATGCTAATTCTAAATAAATTTTTATTTAAACAGTTATATTATTGAACTCAAAATAAATAAAATTTATATATGTAAATGGTTGCAAGAAGCGGGTGCCACGAGCGCCCCTGTACTTAATATTTATTAAGTATACGTAATATATACTTCTTTGGCTTTCCTGGCTTCACTTCACTTCTCAAAATAGATAAAGTCTATATATATAAATGACTGCTAAAAACGAGCGTCACGGGCACCTCTGAATTTTCCAGTGCCCAAATAATAACAAATGTGCGGAAAAAGAATCTAATACCTTAAAATACAATAGCTATTGGATTTTGAAATAGCAATACAATACACCACAATACTTATTGTAATTGTTTTTTATCCCAGCAATACAATACAAAAGTTATTGTAATTGTTTTACATCACACCAATACAAAGCAATAATTTTAGAACTTCAATGTATTGTTAGAAAAAAAAACAATACAATAGTTATTGTAACTGTTTTTAATCACAGCAATGCAATAACAATAAATAATGTTTTAATTACATCTCTGGTATTACAATGCAATATTATTGTATTGCAATGTGTTATTGTATTTAATTTTTACAATAACAGTTACAATAGTCCGAGCCCTATTACATATTACAATATTCTATTGAAATTTTGTTAAAGGGGCTCTATGAAAAGATTGCGATGACGTCCTGTCATCCTCATCTTCTTTGATGTTTTACGAAGTTGTAAAAATCTTATGTTATATAACAGAAAAAAAAAGAAAAAAATAAAAAGTTTTAATAAACTCCAAAAATTTTTATGTTTTAAAAATGTTACTTTTAAAACATAAAAAATAAAATATAAACTAAATTTAAAACATTGCAAGAATATTTTTAAAATCATTATATATAAAAAAATAAAGTGATCATTGAGAACACATGCAATACTTAAAAATGTTATTCTAAAAAGATCAATTGTTGTTTTTGAGTACCATGTTTTTTGGATTTGTGGTGCATCAGATATCTCTTCTAAGAGAATTTAGCAGTAACTGTTTTTATTTAAAGCAGACCAAGTAATATTAAGTCATTCCAAATTTCAGGTTCATAGTTCACTGAATGCAAAGATACTACCAAATATACGAATGAGTTTTTTGGGGTATGCACACCAAAAGTATTAAAAGTTCTGTTGACAGTAACAACAAGACTATGCCTAAAAAAGTATTCAAACCAACTAATTTTAAGCAACTCTACACATACTTAAAACAGTTTTCTTCAAAAGTAAAGTATAAAAAATATATCCAGAGTGTTTTTTTTGCGGTATGTATACCTGTAAAAAATATTAAAAATATTCTATAAATAGCTTCTAATGTCCCACTTCTCCCCACTCTCCCTTAACTAATGCCTAAAATAACGTTGTAGTATAAATTTTCATTGCAGTTACGTAAATTATAAAGATTTCATATATAAACTTTTTTAAATTATAATAATGTATGAAAAAAAGCAATTAAAAATATCAAATCATGCGAAATTTTTTTTACTAATATAGAAATTTAAATATAATTTTTTAAAAATAAATATTAATGTTGTTAAATATAAATTTTTTTTTATTAATTTGATATCAAAATATAATCTATGTATAAATTTCACCGTTTATTTTAATATTAACTATAAAAATATTATTAAAAAATTTGAAGTCACAACCTGAAACCATTAATAAAAGATTCATCGTCACTTTCGTCGTTTTGATTAAAACTTAGACAATGCGCATCATAGTTAAATAAAAACTTTTTCATTATTTTTACGATTTCCTCAGATACAAAAGTTTCTTGTCGTTTTGCTTTGATCGATTGTCTGTTATGTAAAATCTCTTGTGACACTGCAAGAAAAATATCACCTCTTAGCGATGCATACCACAATTCATCCTGCGGTTTATATGTTTTTAATCGAATGGATTCTGTCTGTTCAATAGATTTTTTTGTCATAGAAGCTACTGAATGTGCTAGGCTAATTAAATCATCCTCAAAGTTCCTACACTTTGATCCTTTTTTAACTAAACCAGTTTCTGTTTGGCATTCTTCATCCTTCACTTCTGGTAACAATGAAACCAAGTTTGTATTTGTATAAAATGAAGTTTCTAAATTTTTATTGCTTTGCATTAACGTTTCATTGCAAACAGCGTCAAGTGCGTTCGATTTTGCGAGCTCTAAAGTGTTTACTTTATTGTAAAGATTAGTGCTATCAATAAGATTTGTTCCTTTTTGGATTTGCTCAAGATCTGATTCACTAATCATGAAACTTTTTAGTGATTTGTTTTCTAAACTTTTTTTGAGAACACCGCAACGCAAAGATGACTTTTTACAAACTTTGTGCATTAAATAATTGTAAGGATTTTCTTCCGTTAGGCGAATACTGCATTGAACGTTCGAAAATACTTTGTATAAAAAAAGCATTTCAGAATTTCTAAAGAAAAAAATGTTTAAAGCAAGTTCTGATTTCATTGATTTAATTGCATTAAATTGTAATTTTCTGTTTAAAAGTTTTCTAGTCTCGCAGCGTCCGTAGTTCGAAACTATTTGGCATGTTCGATCATTCAGCGTGATTGCAATACTTTTTAGTTGTGGACAAAACTCGTGCGTTTTTTTACTCTCAGGAAAAATCTTAATTATGTTGACAGGTTTAACAGTTTCAATGCTTTGATTATAGTCGAATGCGTCAGGAAAATTGTTTTCTGGTAAAACTTTTGAACAACTTCTACATTTTAAGTTCGTTGTGTTCTCTTGTCTCTTTGAAAAGGTACAAGTTTTTTTATTTATTATCAATATCAAAACTATCCTCTAGGATGTCATAAAAAAATATTTGAAAACTCGTTATGAAAAATGCAATAGGAGGTAAAATAGAAGACCAGTGAAGATTGACATCAACTGTATTTAAGTGCAGTTTATTTTTTACAAAATCTTGCTCTATAGCATCGTCATTTCCCTCGAACATTAGGACTTGAAACGTGAATGGAAAACCTAAAACAAATAAAAATAGCATCGTCGTCATTTTAAGTGGAGACAAAAGCAAAATCCAAATCGAAGTCGTTCTTTTTAGTAGTGAATCGTAAATAGGATAAATAATGTTTATAGACAACGCAAACCACGAGAGAAACAATAAAGTTAAACAAAGCTTATTTCGAGAATTATTCTTAGAACCTTGGATAGATTTATTTAGGTGAATAAAAATGAATCCAACAATATTAATAAAGGTGTACAAATGCTTCGCAGCAAAATCCGCCTTTAAACGGCAACTTGGTGTCTCTCGAAAAATGGTTTCATTACACGTTCTATGATGATACACTTGCATGACACAAAGCAAACTTTGTAAAATAAGAATATACCAACCGATGTTCAAATTGTGCCTAATAAATTTGGATCCATTAGAAACAACAGAATCAAGTTTTAGCATTTTGATGAAAACTTTTACAAAAAAAAGCCAACGTTTTAACATAAAACTAGTCAATCCACTTAAAAATTTTAATAGCATATACTTTTGCGTGCAAAATTGTTGGATGAAATGAATTTACTTTAAAATATCAGAACAATAAAAAGAATTTAATTTCGCAATTAGTGGATAATAAAAAAACTATTTTTTGTTTCAAAGACTCGTCATTTTTATGTCATCATTATTGACATAAAAATATAATTTATCAATTCCTCAAGATATCGTTATTTTAAGAAATAATGAAGATACTAATGGGCTTATTTAGTCGAAAGCTTTATCCGATTGTTTTGGCGACAATTTTTTCAGTTTTTATTATTTTGTTAATGCTGTTTAGTTTACTACATTATTAATTATACCTTAATATTATGTATTTATTTTATTGTATAAAAGTAAATAAAAATAAAGGAAAGTTTCCTGAATACTGAACACCAGCATTTTTGTAAAAAAAAAAGTATTTAATAGTAATGTTTTAGCATTTAAATTGTTTTAATATTTTTATTTAAACATTTATAATACGCACTTAAACAAATCAATAAAGAAAAATATTACGTATTTTTTAACTAATCAAAAGCAATCAATCATTGGCTAAGTTTTTGGTTTATTTGAAAGTCGACACCTTGTACCGGACATAGTAAAGTAGCAACTGAAACAGAAGTTTTTGCATAAAGAAAGAGGTTCTTTTTATACTTATGTTCCGTTTCTAAATAAATCAATGTTTTGTACTAATAAACTAACTATATAAGTAACTGCTTCCCATAAATTATGCAGAATAATTTCAAAACGGCAGTTTAAAATAGAGAACCGTTTATGAAATGCTGTGACAGTTATTTTTCATTAAAATAATTTCTTAAAATAAAAAAAAGCGCTTTTAACTATAATAAATATAATAAAGTTAGGGTTACCCTAACTTATTATTATTACAGAATTAATTTATTACATAATAATACTTTTATTGCACAATGGGTAAAAGTATCGCCTAAGATTCTATATGCCAATTTGGTACATTTACTGAAACACGAATAAAATTGTAAATGTTGTTATAATTTTTTCATTACTACTATATATTGACACGTGATTTTATTTTATTCTAAAATAAAAAATGAAGCTTCCATATTGACACGCAATTTCTTTGTTTAAAAATGTAGCTCTTTTATTGGTTTATTTACTCTTTATTGTAGAAGCCGCTATTAATGGCGAGCCGATAACTTTCCGAAATGTTAATGGTGTCATCGGCTATAGTCACCGGCTAGCCGCTTTTGTCATAATATATGTAATAATATAATAGTTTTCGGCTGGCCACTTTTGGCGGCTTCCACTAACGGTTTACTGAAATTTAACTATAAAATGTTTGCTCGGTAGTAATTAATAACAGCCGTAATTAATAACTACGAAAGTAGTAATAATAAAAATAATAAGAACGATAATGCAAATAATAAAATTGATAACAATAATCATGATTAAAATAGTAGTAATCTAATAATAGTAATAATACACTTTATACGAACAAAAGCCCGCACATAGCCTTTGTGATGCCTGGGGTCAACTTTTGGTCGGTGCCCCAAATTTTGGTTTCCTGGGTAAATTGAATTAAACATGAATTTTGCTGTTCATCAGTTTTTAACTGTTTAGCATGAGTTTCTTTGTTTAATGAAAACAATTATTACTTCTGTATTAAGTATCATTACACATAACGGCACTTGAAATTTGAACTTGGTTATATATGATATAAGGAGAACACAAATTAAAGTTACAATTCTACATTTCAGCAATAAAATATTAGTTATAAAGACTTGAAAGATCACACTAACTTCACTTTGCAATACCAATAAAATTATGGCGTTTATATGACATGAAGAAATTAAATAATATGGCTAAAAAGAAACTAACAACAAAATGTAAGAGACAGGAAAGTAAACCATCATATAATGATAGTTCTAATTTAAATGGAATCGAATTATACGAGGAATTTAATATATTGTCGTCAATATTGTCAAATGCAGTGTCTGTGTTTAAAATTATGCAGTCAATAAAAACCAAATAAAAATAGATAGTTATCCAAATGTATACATTGCTCTTTGAATTTTAATGATGACACCAGTAACTGAAGCAATTGTTGAATGTAAGAAAATTACCTAAGACATATGTCTTAGGTAATTCTCTTACATTCAACAATTGCAGTATGAATATTTTATCAATTCTGTTGTATCACTAGGATGATCATTTAGTAAAAAATCAGAAAACGTTAATAGAAGATTTTCTTTTGAAGGTTGTAATCACTACTTATATGTAATTCTTAACCCAAGTCATATGCTAAAATTAGCCAGAAATGCATTATGTAATATAGAGATTTTATTATATGGATTGAGATAAAAAATACATTAAATGGAGTTAATTAAAAGCTCCATATAAAATGCAAGAAGAGAAAGGATTGAAATTTGAAAACAAAGTTTTAATAAATCAAATCTAAAGTTTCTATTGAAACATATCTACGCAAACTCTCAGAATTCAGTTGCAGATGCAACTGAATTTCTTATGTTTTTCAAACATCAAAGTTTCGACTATGCCGAAAAACTGTAAATATAAGGGTAATTGAAAAATTGTTTGATATACTAAACACTGAAAACTTTCATTCAAAATCTTTAAAAAAACTTTTTTTAAATTGTCATCCTTTTTGAGATTCAACTTTTGATCAAATAATAAACTACTTGTCCTGCAGCATTTTTTTATTCACGCAACTCTTTTATCAAACTGTTTATTTGTGTAATTTTTGTTTTCTTTAAACTATTAGAGTTCTAAAAGAGCAATTTTAATAAAATCGATTTCCTAGAACTCTAGAAAGTTAGGTTATACATACCTGACAGGTCTCTCCACTTGGATGGAGTCTCACGAATTTTGAAGTGCAATATGTTTCCCGCGTTTACAAACTATTTGAAAAACTTTTTCTTTCTTATTAGCAAGTTTTAACCTAACTAGATTTTTACTGTTTTTTATTTTTTAAATGATTTTTACTTGTCTATTTTGTGTTTTTGCTTGTCTGATTTGTGATCTAGTAGTATTCCTATCTGTAAAGATAGTGATTCTACGAGATGTGTCTATTCAAACAAAAACAGGATTAAATTATTTTAGACGCCTTAGAGGTTATCTATCAATTACATCAACAAAATAAGGGGGAGGAAGGGTCTTAAAATTTTCGACAATTGTTGACAAGGGGGAGGGGAGGAAATCAAGAACAGTTGACGTCAACAAAATTACTTTTTTTAAATAAATTTAATTATTAAAAAACAGGAGCAAAAGATTTTTTTCCATTTCAATTTCATTGTGTGTATGGGGGGAGAAGGAGGGGACGTAGGTGTGAGATTAACCGCCAACAAAAATAATATTCAAAAATAAGTCGGCAAATTTGGACACTGGAGTCGGCGAAATTGGATCTGCTGTTGGCAGCCGTCAAATATTATCCAACGAGGACTTTTTTATTTTATTTTATGATCTTAGTCGGAAAAAAACAGATACTACACACCCCCTCCCTTCCCGTTCTCGTACGAGAAATTGGAAAGACACCTAGGCTAGGTCAATGCAAAGACGCAAAAATTGCTAAGTGCGAGCCACTCAAGCTTGAGGGGAACAATGGCAGAATTGCTAACGAAATATCAGCTATAGGGATTGCAGTAGGGACAGTTTATATAATTGGGATACTTAGCAAGTTGAAATTAGCCAAGATCGGAAGATCGTTACAAATAATTGCATGTAATGAAAGCGCCCAAATTATGCGCCCAAGGCAACATCTTTCGGGATCGAGACTTAGAAATTTGCGGTGAATGCCCAATTTAGTTGGGATAACGGTGTACAAGCTCGTAGTGCGACTTGCTGCACGTATAATGGTTGAGCAAATAGCCTGATGAGTGCATTTCAAGATGGTTGGGAGTATGATCAGTGAAGCTGTCTTTCCAGATAACTTACGCGGATTCGCGTGTGGTGGATACAACACCAGGTGTAATACGTGAAGGGTTCCATCTAGTACAGGGATGGCTATCTATGAGAGCAAAATAATAATTGGAGGTAATCCGACGCCGCTGCTGAGTCTGTTTTTAACCGCCCGTCTATTCTTGTAGGTTATCATCGGCAACAGGCCTTGAACCGTTTTACGCCGGCCAACACTCTGTTGTCGACTACCATGATGATTTGCGAGAGAAACCTACGCTTTGTCACTTATGTGAGGATAAAATGTCCATACAATCTTTTGAAAGGACAGCGCGTAGAACATGCTCCGCGTTGGCACCTTTAGTCTTTGATATTTGTTTTTGATGTTAAAGACGAAAAAAGGGGTCAGTAAAACATTTTTTGGTAGCCATGGTTTTTTGAGAGGAGGAATGGAAGTTCATCCAAAAGTCGTCTCTAGTATCTACTGTGGTAAATCCTTGCGGCGTAACTAGAAACTTGGATCAGTGATCAAGGCTAATGCATGGCAGGACTCCATGGATAAGAAGAAATTATCCGAACGCATCTTAAAGGGGTATGGGGCTAACACCCTTATAATTCTGGTGCACATTTATTGACCATTATGAGCAATAGAATCACAATAAGTGACGAACCCTCGATTGAAAAGGATGCTATAACTGTCATCAATCAAACTGCAGGAGCTGATGGTGTTGAGACGTGTGTAGTTATACACCCAGGTGTCAAGGGTATTTAGTCAAGTCCTGTGTGTTTCATGAAATTTAAGATTGGAAAAGAGCTAAGGGTACATTTGGCTTAAATTCACAAACTTGCACCAAGTAGAGTTCGGTACCGGTGTAATAAGTGTCCGTATGAGGGTGATGTTCACCCTAATATTAATAATTTTTTGGGAGAAAAACCCAACACTAGTATAAATAATGAAAAGATAACTAAACTTGAATTTAATATAGCAATTATTGAATTTAAACGCAACAAGTCATGTGGATATGATGGTATTTCCAGTAATGTAGCTATTTATGTTATGGACAGCATTTGTAAACCATTATTTTATTTAATATCATCTTCATTTGAAAATAGTATATTCCCTGACAAACTTATATTAGCCAAAATTATTCCCATTCTCAAAAAAGGTGATTGCAATAATATTTCTAACTACCGACCTATTTCTCTACTACCAGTTTTTTCAAAAGTATATGAGAGAGTAATAATAATAACAGAGTTAATAAGTACTTTACATTAAACAATTTATTATACAAAAATACAGTTTGATACAGTTGATCACAGTATTTTACTTTCCAAGCTAAATATTACTTTGTTTGAAACTATGAGTATTGAACTCGAAAATTTCAACCTCTGGTTTATAGCAAATAAATTATCCCTAAATTGTGAAAAAACTAGCTTTACTCTATTTCATAAAAAAAAACAATTAACCTTCCGTTAAAGCTGCCTAAACTGTTTATTAATAAAAATCAAATTAAACGTGAATAATACACAAAATTTTTGGGAGTACTTTTTGATGAAAATTTGTCATGGAGAAGTCATATTGGTCTTCTTGAAACAAAGGTGTCCTCTGTAATAGGTGTTTTGTATAAGTCAAGACCTTTTCTCGATAGTAAATCACGTAATATGCTTTACTTTAGTCTTGTACATAGTCAGCTTTTGTACGCAAATATTTTATGGGTCAGCACCCATAAAACCAAATTGCTAAAATTGTCTGCAAAACCATGCACCCATAAAACCAAATTGCTAAAAGTCTGCAAAACCATGCATGCAAAGCAATTAATAATTTAAATAGGTTAGTAAACCTGGCCCCAGTGATGAAAAGCATGATGGTTCTAGATATTGAGAAATTTAACACATTACAGATATTAATTTTTATGTATAAATATAAAAACAATCTTCTACCAAGCGTTTTCATAGATAACTTCCTGATATCATTTTCTGAAAAATATAATCTGCGTTTAAATATCAGGAACGACGATCAACTAGGAAAAATTAAATCACAGCAGTCAAGTTTTCTAATTACAAACCGAGGTCCATCAATATGGAATCGTTTCCAAAATAAAAATATTAAAGACCTAAAAAGCATTTCATCGTTTAAACAACAAACTAAAATGCATCTCATTAAATTCCTGACATATATATTATAGTTTACAGTATTTGTTTTCAGATTTTTTTGTATTTTTTCTTTTTATTTGTTTTTTCTTTTTTTCTTCTTCTTATGTGTTTGAATTTTTTTCTTGTTTTTTGTATTCAATTTTTTACACACACACACACAAAAAAATGAGTTTTGCTTTATTAAATTTTTATTTTACTTTAAAAATTAAAGTGTTTTTTTATTTTTATTTTAATGAGTGACTAAAGGGGCTTTATGAAAAGGTTGTGATGATAAACGCATCATCCTTA
>NC_088931.1:23570000-23575000 GCF_038396675.1 Hydra vulgaris
TTGCCAGATACAACATAAGAAAAAAGCTTATAGAGAAGACCGGCATGCCAAACTTTATCAAAAGCTTTTGAAATTTCAAGAGTGATGGCCTTAACCTCTCCACCTTTATCTAATTCACGCTAAAATCTATCAGTTGTTACTGTAAGCAAATCAGCTGTAGAACAAGAAGATCAAAATCCATATTGATGATCAGAAAGTAAGTGATTAGATTCAAGATGAGATATTAAGTGTTTATAAATTAAAGATTCAAAAACCTTGCTTATGATAGGAAGAAGACTAATGGAACGGTTGTTAGACGAATCAAATCGCTCTTCATAATTTTTGAAAACAGGGATAACAGATGCTGCACAAAGTCTGAACCATACAAGAGAGGTGGAATTAAAGATTTGCCCTTATTATTAATACTATTGAAGATTCTTCAGAAGTCACGAGAATCCAATATTTGAGATGATATATGAGATTTCATGACCTGAGAATAGTGGGCTTTGGCGTTAGCCAAAACTATTTTACAATGGTTTCTAGCAGTAATAAACAGACGTCTGTTTTCTGGAAAATTGTTTTGCTGATAGATATGGAAGTAACGGTTTCGATTGGCAATTGTAGCAGCAGCATGTGAGGAAAACCATGGAGGAGAGTGAGGCTTGACCTGGAATCATCAAGAGGGAACAAAAAATTCTATGCCAGCCTGAGTAAGCACATTTGTCAGCAGGAAGACGAAAGATTTCCACCCAAGGGCCATCATGAAGAAAATCACTGAAAGAGTCCCAGTCAGTTTTAAGGTAGTTGTAAAAGGTACGATGATAGGGGGATTCAGGAGATGGAAAAGAATGAGATATTAGTTTAAGAGAGATCAAACTGTGATCAGAAACACCTAAGGGTGAATGTGGAGAAACTGAGCACTGACTAGGATCAGAAACAAGACATAAGTCGAGTAGAGAAGGTAAATAATTCAAGTTGTCTAGAAGGCGAGTTGGAAAGTTGACTATTTGAGTTAGGGATTGAGAAAGGCAAAAGTTGTGGGCTTTGATGCCTGCAGAATCACTTACACTATATCCAAGCCATTCATTGTGATGAGCATTAAAGTCACCGACAACAACGATATAGGCTGATGGATAAAGAGAGGGCTTGTTCAATATGATCAGAAATAACATCAAAAAGAGTGCAGTCTTGAGATGAAGGAGAGCAATATAGAACAAAGAGGAAGGCGATAGCGTGATATCATATTTAGATTATCACAAAAATTTTACTCATTTTGATGATATTTACATTATATCTTCTTCTGAATATAAGCTCATTATTAAGAAAGGTTTTATATTAAAATATCAATTCAATAAAAAAACATTCACTCAATACACAGTTACAATTCCATTACTATAACCATTAGTTTTCTTATTTAATTTTACTCTTTTATTATATTTCTCTAATTTTTATTATAAAATTCATCTCTCGACTTGTTTGCAGTTGATGGTAATTATAATTAATGGTAATTATTTATTTTTAAACACATGTAGGTTTAGTAACTAATAGTTTACATTTTTAATTTATTAATATACCAAAAAAAGTTTTACATATACAGAAATTGTAATTCCTTTTTATACCTAATGATGTCAATTGATGTTGTTTACAAAAGTTTTTAAAAGAATGAAGTTTTTATTTGGAAACTATCATCAATATGACATTAATATAAATTTAAAGTTTTTTTTTAGTTAAAGTAGTTATTTACCAATATAATATGAGAGTTTTAGCACCTATTGCTAAAGTACTTTCTGGACTTCTTAATTACATTGTATCTCTCTTTTCCCGAGTATTGTGTTTTGTAAAAAAGAGAAAGCATTCTAACAGTTTTAATCAAGAGCAATGTATTCCAACATCAATAATGGTAGATAATGGCAAGGTATCGTTTACATTTTTCTTTAATTCTTTATGGCGCTGCAATATTTTTAGAATTTTGTAAAGCGTACTAAGGGTTTCCCAGGATATGTTCTTTTGTGAAAATTTGCATCCGGACAAATTTTATAAGTATATTTAATATTAGGATTAGGCAAGGTTCACTAGCTGTGATGATAGCAACTTATTTTAAAGGAAAAAAGACTTGAATAATAAAGAAATAAACCCCCAATTTAATCTGGTTAAAGTTCGGAGGAGTTTGTAAACCTTAAAATATATTCTTCTATGTAGTAGTTTTAAAGCAAATATACTTAATCCTAATTTGCAAAACAGGTTAATTCAAGAAAAAGTTGCTTCAAATCTTCCATTATATCATATTTAAATAAGAAAATAAGCATTGTGAATAATTTTAAATAACATATCTAAGCCTTTAATTACATATCATTTTATCAAAAATTGGTCAGTTATAAAATTCTCTAAGTTTAACTCCTATAACATGCTATATTGGTGCTGCCATTAGATCTTGGTTTTTATGTCAGTAGATTTCAAGTCAAAACATTTTCCATCCTAAAATGAGCATTTTTTGATGAACAAAAACCTTTTGTTTAAGCATCTGATAATGATGATAATGATGATCATTATCATGATCATGATTGTGTTAATCTAACTGGTGTATAATAGATAAAACTTATTATTTTAGTGGTGTATAATAGATAAGAGTCATTATTTCCATTTATCTATCTGGAGAAATATCTGTGTTCTGAAAGATTTAGTGCAAATCTAAATTCTTCATCGTCAAGCAAAGAATGGGTTCACTGGTTTAAAATTTTTGAAAAATTCTTTTTATCTTTAGAATCTACATCTGATGAAAAAATGAGAGTATTAATAAAATTCATATTGCCATTTGTTTATGAATATATATCTGATTCACTAACTTTTGAAAATGCAAAGTTCACACACCTTTGTAGGGTGTGAGAACTTTGGTTGTATTTTAAAAATATTCATTTATTTCATTTTTCAGATTTAGATGAATCCATACAAGCTCTCCAAACCCTATCATGAAAAATTCCTTCTTTAATGTAGTAACAGTTGACATTTATTGGGATGAATCTATCAGAGATGCATTTTGCAGAGAGGCCTTGTTATGAGATTGTATTGTATAACAAAAACGCTTAACCCTTATAAATGTAACTTTAACTCAGCTTGGATATTTACATTGTTAAAAGTTAAATTGTGTCATTAGCATAATTTAAAGTACCGCGTTGTAATTAAATTTAACTTTAAACCGCTGTTAAAATCATTTAAACAAATATAAGTTCTAAAAATAAAATCTAATCGATATTTGAAAAAAATTATATTTCCTTACAATTTATTTCTTAAAACAATGTTTGTTTATCACAATTTATTTATTTATTTTATTTTTTTAAGTATTTAATGAACTGTTTTTAATAAAAATTTTATAAACAATTTATAGATTTTATCAATTACAAATAAAATATTTGTAAACATAATTTATGTTCATAAATAAATTACATTAAAAGAACTTCACATAATATTGAGTTAATAAGAAACAAAAAATTTTAAATCCATTTGTGAAAAGAATTCTTTTAAACAAAAATACTTTTCCTTTTTTTAAAAGAAAAAAAAAAGGATTTTTATTTGCTTTCACATATTATAATCTGTTATGAAAAGACTTACGTTTTATGTAATAAATTTGTTGGCAGATAATAAAAAAAAAATTCCTCTTTAAAAAATATTACAAAACTATTTTACATTCTTTTTAAACTCAATTTTACATTCTACATTTTACTAACTATTTTACATTTGTTCAAATCAAAATAAGTTTAAAATTTTCAAAATCATGTTTAATTTAAATTCTTTTAATTAAAAAAAAATTATTCAAAATAACCATTTTCTTTAACAAAAAAATTTACAGTTGCGTTCAAATGCTTTTTTTTATGACTTGATATTTTCTAAATAAATCGTTTATAAGTGTTTTTACCAATTTGTTGCTCTGTTCTTTAGGAACATCAACACACTAAACTAATATAAACTATAAATAAACTAATATAACTATGTTACTATAAATAACTATATAAAAACTATATAAATAACTATATAAAAAACTAATATAAACTATAAATAAACTACTATACACTATATACTTACTAAAAAGGCCTTCAGCTCCTTTTAACTGCTCTAAAAAATGAAAAAATACTTGCTTAAAATGATCTAAAAAGACTAAAGACAAAACTAAAACACTTTATTAAAAAAGAAACATTGTACTAAAAAAAACTATTTTACTAGTCATTTTAGTTTGAACTTCTTCTAAAAAAAAACAGAAAAATAAAAACAACGAACAACAAACAAATTTTAGTTTTTAAACAATGAACAACATCAATTCCACTTGAAACTAAAAATTTATCAGCTCTAATCGGCTGGAAGACCTTGCTTGAAAGACCGCGTGGAGTAATGAAACGCTTTTAGAAAAGCCTAGAAAGTTCTTTATTAAAAAAGAAAGTGAAACAACACTAACTCTAATAAATTACAGTATTCATATTTAGAAAATTAGATAAATTACAGTATTCATGTTTAGATAGTACTAAAAAAACTATTTTACCAGACATTTTATTTCTAACTTCTTCTAAAAAATGAAAACAGGCTATAAAAATTAGAAAAATAAAAACAACCAACAACAAACAAACGATTATTTAAATTTTTATTTTAAACAATGAACAACATCAATTCTTCTTGAGAATAAAAGTACATCAGCTCTAATTCGCTAGCTGACTTTACTCAAAAGACCGCATGGAAAATGTAACCGCGCATAAAAAAAGTCTAGAAACTTCTTAAAAACTAAGAAATAGTGTATTTAACAGAATACAGAACCGTAAGTAACAATACAAACAATAGGCGAAACTATGCGTAACTATGCGCACTAATAATATTCATTAGCGTATTAATATTTAGAAGAACATTTTTTTGACTTTTTTTTTTTTGCACATTTGTTAGCAAATATGTGATTACCATAGGATTATATATTATTACATATGTACGGTTTTGCATGTGATTTTTAAACATTTTTTTCTCTAAATTATTTTTTATATGGATCA
>NC_088931.1:23580000-23637500 GCF_038396675.1 Hydra vulgaris
GTTAATAGATTTTTTTAAAATTAACTTAATTCTTACTCATAATTAAAAAAGACGCGTTTTATTTTGTCATTTGTTTACTTTGGAGAGTTATAACACAAGTTTTTTCTATTATATAGTGTTTAGTGTTGCGAATCAAATGTATATAGGAAATTTGAGAAAGGTTTTTATACTAAACTTTTTTCGTAAAACAGAATTTGAATGTTTTAATAATAAAGTTGTTTTGGATGCTTCGTAGTTTCACATTTAACAAATATTTTTAATCAAAATGAATTAAAAGTAAAAATTAACAATAATTGAAATAAAACAGACAGATGGGTTGATGGTTAGTGTAAAGAGTACAGAATTTCAGAGTTACAGAATTAGGCTTCTTCAGTAACAACAAACGATTTGCTGTTTCCAAAGATATACAAAAAGCAAGAATTATTCAGTTTCTCAAGAATGTATGGAGAGCACTTTACTGGTGGCTCCATAGTATAAGGTTGACCTATATTGTCTGCTGATCAAATGCCTCTTCACTGCAATGAATCGTCATCTCAGGAACCACTCAGTTTTAAAGGTAGAGGTCAGCACTGCTTTGTGAAAGAAAATCATTAACTATCTCCTAAACGATGCACAGTTAAGACTGTTGCACCTTCTTTAAAAGACCTCAAACCACCTCCATTAGAATTTGTCTTCAAAGTTAAAAGATTAAAGGTCGTTGTCAACTTCCTCCTCCCCTAGGAAAAACTACTGTGCAGTGGGCAAAGAAATTTTCTTATTAAATTTAACAATTTTTATATTATATTAATAAATTACTAACAATTCCGATGGTATTTTTATCATTAAAACAAGCTATATTTGTGCTTGATGACTATTCTGCTCATCTGCCGTTTCTCAAAAAGGTTTTTCTATATAACATATTGGTGGTGACAAAACTAGGGGTGTAAGTAAATAATACCACAAATCATAGAAATAGCGAAGCTGCTTACAGAAAAAAGAAATGTAGCTGATGCTAGACCGTCTTGCTGAGTATCCAGATAAAATACCAGCGCCATTTTGGGATCAGATAATGCGTATGTTCAATGATGCATGGGATGAGGTTTTTAATAAAATTGATTGTGAAGATATTTACAAGTATGTTGACCCTTAAATTTGATGGTTCTGAAGATCTCTTAGCAAGCAAGAATGTTATGTAGATAAGATGATGGCATTTAGGAAGGAGTGATTAGATTGAAACAACAAGAAGGTTTAAGGGATTTAAATGAATGCAGATAATACCTTCTGAAGGTGTTCTCACGTGAAAGCCCTGCCAAAACTACGAAGAAGAACTTGCAGATGAAAGCATGAAACTGTATGAGGGTGATGGTGACGGTTTGGAAGAAAATGAAGTCAATAACTTAGATCAAGATAGTGAAAATAAAGATAACAATAAGAAAGATGATCTGCCATCAATTGATACGAAGTTCTTAACTCTTTCTCAAAATTAAAGATATTAAAAGCCGGTGCAGCAACTCCATGTTGCCATGCCTTGTGAAAATAGTTTAATTAATTAATATATAATATAATAATAAAATAATTAAAAAACTTAACAAGCTAATTGCAAAAAAAGTGGGTAAATTCTTGAATTCATAGAATTCCTTCATAGTATTTCTCTCCTTTTTCATTTAATTTTCATACGCATGTATAATTTTTTTTTCTTTTTTTTTTTTTTTGAAAAATCTGGGTGTCAGTTGTTATGGGGTTGCTGCCTGAAAAAAATCTCAGTTTGGAGGAGTAATAATTAATTGAAATCATGGAGCTTTTTTCAAAAAAATGAGTTTTAATCTATTTCATACCTCCCACTCCCCCCTCTCTCTCCTGCATTTAGGTAGGGGAGAGTAACATTCAAAAGGAATTACGTAAATTGCGGAATTTGTTTAAAAAAATTTTTTTTTTAAAGTGTATTATATAATATATATTTATCAATTTTAATCAAAAATATTTGGTAAAAATTTTACAGTAAAAAAAACTATGCATTTAAATATATTGACTTCCAGGTACTACTCAAAACTTTTAAACTAAATAATTTTTTTTTTAATTAAAGTTTAAAAAAAGTATTAATGATGACATTGCTGGCAACAAATCAACCAGAATACCAAACACTGAGCAAACATAAATAGCAATCCGTTTAGGAAAACATTGTTCAAAATTCTAAATTTAAGACACGGGCATTGGCTATTTAGTTGATGTATGGTTTGAGAATTTTGTCAAAACACCATCCGGAATTGTTAGATCATTTTGGGTGTTACAATCAAATGGAAGACAAGATGAGAGTACATTGTACCCGAAAGTTATTGAAGAGGCAAATAAGTATTTTTTCTTCGATAAACCTTAACAAACAAACTTTTTACTATGTATATCTACTACTTTGTGTTTTTGAGCACAATAAATTTGTGATTAATGCATTGCCTACCAAAAATCCTATACCAGTATGTTGTCATTTTGTTATTTGTAAGTGCTTCCTCAAAATATTTTTCACCTGGACGGTACGAATTAAATCAATCTTAAACAATCATATCCATTTGATCTGTATTTTCCATAAGTCTCTGTTGTGTATTTGGAAAAGACACAATATCAAGTTTGTTGGAAGAATTTAAGTCTCAAATATTAGCGAAAGTTTGGTAAACATGTCTATTTATCCTTGTGTGAACCGGAAACCGTTGCTTGAACTGTATCGATTTTTTAAAGTTTTTTTTTAAAAAGTTTTCTCCGTAAATTCCTGACCTTGAAGAACAAGTTAATTAATATAAATGTATGAAAACGTATGAGCACAAATGATTTAAATTCAGGTTTCCTTTGAAACACTGACCCCCACTTCGTAAACATTAAAATGACGTCACGCAGGTGGAGTTGGTAGGTGGGTCTAGGGGTTATATCCTTTTAGTTATCTCTTTCTCAACTTTCGTGTTGACAGAGAAAAGAAGCTTATAAACTCAGAATTTTGTTGACATAAAAAAGATCAGAATCATAGAAATAAAACAGTATAAATAAGTAGTTTGTATAAATAATTGTTCATTAATATTAATTATATTAAAAGAGGCAATATTATTTTAGTTCTGAACAATAATATTTTCATTTTGTAAACACTATATCATCCTTAATTTTAGAATTTCCTAATTTTAGTTTTTAAATGCTTTTTTAAACAAACTTTAAATGCTTTTCAAAACAAGCCTATTTTTTTAATTAGGAGGGTAGATTTGGGTAATATATAAAAAATTCGGGTAATAATAAGATAATATATAAATAAGAAGATAATATATGTAGATAATAATAAGATAATATATAAAAGATTCGGATAATAATAAAAACAATTTAAAACAGCTTAAAAGGTTTTGAATTAAATAAATCATTTAAAATCATCACATTTTCTTTAGCTTTTTTTACTTATTATTTTCCTTTTTAAAAAAAAAAAAGCGAAAATTTTCTTCTTTTACATTATGTTTGCACTATATATAAATATTTTTAACAAAGAAAGCATCGTTCATTTTGAGTGAAAAAATAAAAAAACTTTCATACATATCATTTAAAACCAACGGATCAACCTGTATCAACCGCTAAAAGTTATTTATCAACACCTCTATAGTTTTGATCTCATGGTTCAAAAACTGCCTGCCTATAGCTGCCTAAACGAATACTCTTCTAAATTCAAATAACTACGTCCACGTTTCTCGTTAATGCGCTTTTTATCGATTATTATCGATAATAATAAATTTAAGAGGAATTAAAACAAAATAACTGCAGTTTGTCTTTATGATAATTTTTTTAATAGACTTAAGTTTTTAAAAAAAAAAATTTATTGTTTTGATTTCTAGTTACTGCATAGTATTTACTCAATAAACATTTAGATTGCATTGAAACCACTATTTGTCATTTTTTATGCTATCATTTTAAAGTAATAAAAACTAAATAAAATACAAAATTACAAACTTGTACCTTGTACAAGTTTGAGACATTACCAATATTTACAATTACAAATAATTACAATAATTACAAAAACTTAAAAGAATTATATTTTTAATTGAAAATATTTTGATTTACTTTTAATTGTTTTTTTGTTTTGTTTGTTTGTTTATTCGTTGTTGTTCTATTTTGTATATTTTATTTATTTTTTAATCTTGGCTTTTTAAAATTTTATCTTGGTTTTTACATGTTTTTGCATAAAGTTGTATTATTATTATTATTTCACTTAAGACATTGTATTTTTATCAAAAATTAACCATATATTGTAAAGGGCTTCATGACAAGATCCACATGATCTTCGAGAAGTCCTGTCGTTACTAATGTAAAAATTGTAAAATATAATTGGTTATTGTAATATTTTTAAACGGCAAAATATTAAAAAAAAAAAAAAAAAAAAAAAAAAATATTATTTATTTATTATTTATTTTAAAATTTCCGAAAACAATAAAATTAAACGATTTAATAAAAAACGCGACAACAACCATTAGCGTTAGTCTTAGCGTTAGTCTTAAATGCTAATTTATCCAAAGAAACTTATCAGCATATAAGAAATTTATCAGCATATAAGAAACTTATCAGCATATAAGAAACTTATCAGCATATAAGAAATAATCCTCTTCAGTTTAACTCTTTCCATCATATTATATAGTAAAAAAGGCTAAAAAATAAACGCCTTCCTAAAAACATTCAGGTTAGTGACTACTCTGCAGAGGTACCATTACAAGATCTACTGCATCAAGATTATGTTCAGCTTGATAATGTTGTGTTAAATTCGCCATTGCTTAAAGATTGTACAACATTAGTTCTAATACACAAAGCTGGCTTTTATGGTGCGATGGGCAATATGTTTATAAACATTAGTCAGATGATACAATTGAACTTAATAGTGACGAATCGCTTTTTATAACTTGCTTTGTTCCTCTAAAACTATATTGTTTCAAAGATGAGAAAAAACAGGTTATTTAGAGAAATCAACTAGTTAATGTAGGCCTCTCAGATTTAAATATAGAAAAGAATCAAAAGAGGTAGTTCTTGCAGAATACGAGTCAACTATGGCTTTTATTATATATATAGTATGTCCAATGTATCTGTTTTGTTGGAGGACGGTACAATGAAGGAAGTTGTAGAGCAACATATTGTAAATATAACAATGATAGATGGAAAAATTCAATCAACTTTTACCAATGCTGTTCAGTGTGTGGTGCATCTCCAACCAAAATGAACAATTTATCGTTAATAGTTAAAAAATTTTGAGAAGGCAA
Organism: Hydra vulgaris; assembly: GCF_038396675.1. Lineage (NCBI taxonomy): Eukaryota > Metazoa > Cnidaria > Hydrozoa > Anthoathecata > Hydridae > Hydra > Hydra vulgaris. Next base: position 23,585,241 of record NC_088931.1, read on the forward strand.
TATCAGACATGGTGTTTCAACTTTGCATGCTTGGATAAGGTTTTAGGAATATATGCTCCATATCACTTACAAGATGCCAATTATGAAATAGCAGGCTAGGACGGAAGAAGAAAAAAATATTCTTAAACTGAGAAAGGTTCAAGTTCAAGCTGAATTTCAAAAAAGATCTTGCCATAGACCAACCAAGAGTAGGTGGGGCAGGTATATCAAATGATGGTAACACAGCTAGACAATTTTTTTAGTAATACGATGTTTCAGCTAATAGAATGAACATAGATGTAAATCTTATAAAAAAGCTTCATATTATTCTTGCCACAATGTCATGTGATTATGACGTTAGCTCATCAAAATTTAAAGCATTCTGTTGGGAAACTGCTTCGCTATATGTAGACCTGTACTCTCGCTATCCTATGACCCAAACACTTCATAAGATTTTGATTCATGGCTATAAAGTCATTGAATTATTTACTCTTCCATTAGGTATGTTTTCTGAAGAGGCCACCAATAAGGTTTTTAAAATCTTTTGTGAAAATTTAAGAAAATGCGATCGGAGAAAAAAAAATTTAGACCTTTTTTACCGTTTTTTATGTGCATCTGATCCTTTAATTTGCACATTTAGAAAGAAGATGCATAATAAAAAAGTCTACCATCTGGTGTTATTGAACTATTGGATGAGCCAACAACAGAATACTTTACCTAAAATATAAACTTAATTAATATCCTTGTTGTTAATTTGTTGGGTGATTTAACGGAATTTTTTATAAATGGAAAAAATTGGAGTTTTTTAATAATTATGTAATAAATTGAAAGTGTTTTCAATACAAATGTTATTTTTCCGCAGATTGTGTTTTTAAATGTAATAAAGTGTTTCTAATAAAAAAAAGTTAATAAAATTATTGTTTTGGGGGTTTCGGCTCGAAAATGTCATTTTTGACCCACTGTGCGATGTAAAGGGGCTCGGTGATAAGACAAGTCTGTCTTCTTGCTCCGCAAGGATCTTCTATTATTGTAATTTTTTTTGTTGTAATTTTTAACAAACGGCAAAAAAGAGCATCTTGGTAATATGAGGATATTACTTAGATGTTAGCAGTAAATTTCAAGGTACTTTGTATGTTTTGAATCGACTTTATGTGGTGGTAACAAGTAGCAGTATAATTAGCGTAAATTTATATGCAGTTGTTAGTGGCTCTCATCAAATTAAAACGCTATTCGATTATTTTCGTTGTTAAAGTATTATCATTTCGTGATGAGATATCTAGTGATATAGTTATTGCAAACAAACACAGTCTTAATAGACCACTGTTTCATATACTTAAGCTCTCATTAAATTCTGGGATATTTCCGGATGTACTTAAATTGGCAAAAGTAATTCCATTATACAAATGTAATGATCATTCTGACATTACAAACTACAGGCCTATATCAATACTTTCTGTATTTTCAAAACTCTTCGAACGTGTAGTTTATAATAGAATCTATGATTACTTCATTAAAAACAATTTTTTTTACCCAAATCAGTTTGGCTTTCAAAAAAATCTCTCTACAGAGCATGCAATCATTGAAATAGCAAATCAAATAACTAATGTTTTTGAAAATAATAAATTTACTTTAGGAGTGTTTCTTGATTTATCAAAAGCATTCGATACAGTGGACCATTGCATTCTATTAGATAAATTAAGGCATTACGGAATAATAAATAAAAGTTATTATTGGATTAAAAGCTATCTTACAAACAGAAAACAATATGTAAATAATGTCCAATCTGGAGTATTAAATGTCTTATGTGGAGTCCCGCAAGGATCGATTCTTGGTCCACTTCTTTTTCTAATATATATAAATGACTTTTGTAATGCATCTTTAAAAATGAACTCGGTCATGTTTGCAGATGACACAAACTTATTTCTCACCAACAATGATATCAAGAAATTATATGCAGACATGAATATTGAACTGTGTAAAGTAAACAACTGGTTTAAGGCAAACAAACTCTCACTTAACGCTGAGAAAACAAAGTATATACTATTTCACAAAAAAACACAAGAAGAAAATCTTCCTCTCAAGTTGCCTAACCTATCTCTAAATGATAAACTAGTAAATAAGCAATCCAATATAAAATTCTTAGGAATCATTGTTGATGAAAAATTATCCTGGCTTCCACATATAATATATATCCAGTCAAAAATCACCAAAATAATAGGTTTGATGTATCGAGTTCGCTCCTACGTCAATAAAAATAGTCTTAAATTAATCTACTTTGGGCTAATTCATAGCTTCATCAGCTATGCAAACATTTCATGGGCAAGTACTCAAGCGGCAAAGATTAAAAAAATTTATAGTCTTCAAAAACATGCCTGCAGAATCATTTACTCAAAAAATAGGCGTGAACACGCTAAGCCCTTAATGAAAGATATGAAAATGATGAATGTGTTTGAAATTAATATCAACCAGCATTTAATTTTCATGTATCGTTATAATCACAATATCTCTCCTATAAGCTTTAATAACAAGTTTAAAATAAATAAAAATGATAACTATAATCTTAGAGCGAATATGTCCAACACATATAAACTGCCTCGGATAATAAACAAATATTCAGAGTACAGCATTCTATATCGAGGTCCAAAAGTATGGAATACTTTTCAAAAAGGATTCAAAGGCACGGTAAATTCGTTAAGTTCCTTCAAGTTTTTAACAAAAAAAGAAATTTTTAAAATATAAGAAATGTTTTTGGTTAATCATACTTTGAATAATTTCTCATAAATCTGTTTTTGTTTTATTTCTACTTTTGTTGGTTGCTTATCAATTTTATTAGCGAATTACGCGTTTTATTACGATATTTTATTGAAATTTTATTACGCATTAACATATTACGATATTTTTTTGAAATCTTGTTATAGGGGCTCTATGAAAAGATTGCGATAACGTATTGTCATCCTCATCTTCTTTGAGCCCCTATCTGTTTTACTTATTTTATTTATTTAAATTTTATATTACTAATTTTTAAAATATTATATTATATTAAAACAGAGAAAGAAAAAAAAAAAAAAAAAAAAAAAAAATTTCACATCTGTAGCTCAAAATTACTATGTTGAATTAATGATATTTAATCTTTCATAAAGAATATGTTTGCCAGAAAAAAATATGTTAGCTAGAAATCTGGTCCATATTTGATTTTGAAATCAATGCATAGAAATATTTATTTGTGACTTTATTAAAAAATACCATTTTCGTGGAATATGAATTGAATTACTCAGTGTTTTTCATTAAGTTCAAAGCTTTTTTCATTAAAGTCTAACCTAGTTTAAAGTCATTTTTATGAGTTTTTTGAAAGATTAAAAGTTTTATGCTAGAAACTTCTTTTTTTTTTTTTCCCGCACCGCGGAAGCGCATTTAACCAGAAAGTTCACGCCTCCTTCCTTACCGTGACGCGAAATATGTCCAAAGCTCGTTTCGAACCTGGATCTCCTGCTTATAAAGCAAGCATTCTAACCACTTCGCAACGGCCGCACGGTTAAATGAGTTTAATGATTTTTATGACTTAAATGAGTTTAATGATTTTGCCATAATTGCATTAAAAAAATATATAGATATATTAACAATTCTATAACTGAGCACTTCGAAATGCTCGTAATTCGTATATTTATTTAAATTTTAGCAAGATTTAAATAAATATACGAATTATGAGCATTTTTGTAAAATTTCCAAAATAAGATTAGCTGGAAATTATTAATATATTACTTATGCATAAAATTAGGCACTGATAAATGTTTATTTTTTATACAACCATCATTTTCATTTTCTCTCGTTAAGGGTTTAGTATGTTCTCTTTTTTTTTCCCGTATATAATTTTTTTTTGGTTGTGTATTACCCCATGTAATATCAGCAAAACAATGAATACGAGAAAAGTATTCTAATTTTAGACAACTTGTGTTTACATATGGACGAGCTCGGTACATCATGCCAATGGTCTTACTAACCTGTCTTAATAGCCTGGAAAAGAAAGCCTGGAGAAGAAAGCCTGGAAAGAAATAGCCTGGAGAAAGAAATATCATCTGCAAACTTAATTGGGTTTGACCCCTTGACCTAAGGAAAGTTTTACTATATAGAAGATTGGTCTACTAATATTTTTTTTAATTTGAAATAGGTATATTACTGGGCGTATCATCAAATCTCGGCGATTTGTTCTTTTTATAGAGGAAAAAGCCGTTTCAAACTCTTTTAATGTTAACTCAAAATCATACGTTGTTTCATCTTACGGATTGGGTTTAAAAGAATTAGAAGTTAGATGTAACTTTTTTAAAGCTGAAATTTCAGCCATGATGACATTAAGGCACTAAAAAATTTTAAAATTGAGTTATTTCATACAAATTTGTATAATGCTTAACTTTCATTTATATATTCGTATTTGTTTACTCGTTCAAGTTTTTTAAATATACATATTTTTCAGCTTTATATAACAAACCCAACAATACTTTCGTTTGAAACCAAAAACTGAATGCAATTTGTATAGATTTTTGTCTATCCAAATTGCACCCAAAATTTTAGTTTTCACTGTCCATAGATAACATAAAAAAATTTTCTTTTCATAAATTTAGATTAAAATCATTGTTTTTTTGTTGTTGTTTTTTTTTAAAAAAAAAGAAGCATCTTAATTAACAAGTAACATTCTCAGGCCAATCACAAATTAATTTTACAGAGTTGAACTTTAACCCGCTAGAACAACTTTTTACGTAGGAATTGCCACCATGACACTGAAAAAATTTCGTGCAATCCGTTGGATGAGCGTAGATACCATCTTTTAACCCATTGCATGATGTACTACCTGAATTAGTAGTTGAAAAAATTTTAATGAAATAAATAAATAATTTTAATGATTAAAACAACTTTAAAATAAAAATAATTTGTTTTGAAAACAAAAATAATTTGTTTTGAAAACAAAAATAATTTGTTTTGAAAACAAAAATAATTTGTTTTGAAAACAAAAATAATTTGTTTTGAAAACAAAAATAATTTGTTTTGAAAACAACAATTTTGTTTTATTTTATTCTTGTTGTTAAATGGTCTTGATATTTAAAATTATCGTGCAAATTTAGTTTGGTAACTTTTAAAAGAGATTGACAAAAGTACTTGATAACGTCTTAATTTAGATTTGTGTGTGTGTGTGTGTGTGTGTGTGTGTGTGTGTGTGTGTGTGTGTGTGTGTGTGTGTGTGTGTGTGTGTGTGTGTGTGTGTGTGTGTGTGTGTGTGTGTGTTGTGTGTAAACTATAACTATATATGTTAAAATTTAATCTTTTGCTGATTGCAATTTCCGCAAAATATTATTCTAACTTTAAAGGACTTTTAAGAAATCATTTTAACTAATTTGAAACACTTAGTTGTTTTGTAAACCGTTAAAATACACGCTCTCACACAAATGCATTATAACAATTTTTTTTATAAAGTTGAAGTGTAAATAATGTGTTTTTATAATAATTATTTTTAGTTGTTAATAATATTTTACTAATAAAAATTTGGGAGAATTTTTAAAAACAATACCTGGCTTAGTAGGATTCGGTGTGGTTGTTGTTTTAGAGGAGCTTGTCGTAATTGGAGCGTTCGTTTTTGTAGCCGGAGATTTGCTAGTTACTGGACTTCCGCTTGGAATAACGCTACCTCCTTTCATGATATCTACAATATGCTCACTATATGGTCTTCCGCCAATTATATTATTTTGATCAAAAGATGCATCCCAAAACATAAAACCGCCGAACCGAGGTTCATCTTTTACTTTCTATATAATTTAATTTCTATTTAAAAATACTTTCTAATATATTTTACAAATATTAATAGAAATATAAGTATAAATACAGCATTTTTGATACTTAAAATTGTTAAAACAAAGTATTGAAATATAAACATTAAAAATATAAATTTATGAAAATTTTATCATTGAGTTGATGCATTTGAAAAAGTTTTTGAAAACTATTTATACTTGGTAAATTGCAGCCATTTCTGCTGGTGTCCTCCAAAATCCGTTTCCATAGGCAGCGCGCTCATGGCTTGGTACTCCAATGTATATCATTGGTCCATTATTTTTTGACGAATAATTGATCCACTGAGCAAAATTTGGGTAAAATTCTTTTGCATCTCCTAGTACCATATAATTTGCAGTTATAATGAATTTTATATTAATAAGACTAATTTTTTAACTGAAACAAAAATAATTTGTGCGAAAGTTTTAAATGCAAACTTGGATTAATTAGGCATTTCAGAAACTTGCTTAAATGCAAATTTGCACAAGTGCGCTAAACATTTTTATTATTTTTTGTAAAGGTGAGTTTACCGTTTATTAACGGGACAGAAAAAATAAAAATAATTACGCGAGCGCGAGTATTTTAAATATCAACATTCCCACAGCAAAACTACGCACACTCACGGGTTGTTTTTTTTATTTCCTTTCCAGTTTTCATTGACAGATGGACGAGTGGAAAACTACTTTAATAAACTAATATTAAAAGCAAAAATGCAGAGTTTTTCATTTAACACGCTAAAGTAGATATATCATTATTATATATACCAAACATTTGTCAGTTCGTAATTGTGCATACGTGTATTTACTTCAGTTTGTACAGTTGCTCGGTTCACTTACGCAAACAACACAACAACGTTTTAATATTTTTCACTTTACATTTGAAAAATAATGAGTGAGTTCCATCATAAAACAAACTCAATAGTTGCCTTAGTTAAAATAACCCGCTTATTTATTGTAACTCTAACCCGTCAGAGTTAATAAAATAAAAAAAAGTGAAGTTCAATATAATGTATCAAAGATGGTTACTTAGTTTTGCCATTCGTGCTCTTTTTTCTTTATGTATAGACTCAATATTTTCCCATGGTTTTATAGATTGTCTCGGAAAATCGGTAAGAACCAGATGAGTAATAAGGAATTTAAATGCCATACAAACAAACATTTATATACATAAATGAAGTTTTTAAATTCATAATTAAGTAAAAGAAAATAGAGTGAACTCATACTACCTTAAAAAAAGTATAAACAAAATTGATTCTAAACAAAATTGAGTAATATTTAAACTTATCATGTTCCATTATTTTTAATAATTGAAGCAAAAAAATACCTGTATGGCAATAGTTATTGTAGAATTGAATGTAAATTTCATCAATCATTGTAGGAACGTCTTGAAAAGCTTTTCCAGGCGATGGCCCCAAAAATGAATCTGGAAACGGGCACTGAGGAGCGGCAGCAATGATGTACTTTTTCTTTTTATTTCTAGTTAATTTATAAAGTTCACGAACAAAGGCACTGTAACCTATTGATGTTCCACCCTCAATATCAAGGTCGACTCCATCTAAAACAGCGCTAAAAAACAACCAATGTTTACTTGGATAAAAACTCAAGTGTTTATGTAAATAATGTTTACTTTTCTATCGCACTTTTATAATAGTTTTTTAATGAGATAATAATAGTTAAAGTTTGAACCTTCCAAAAGGGCGGATATTGTTAAGTTGATCTCCTTCAAGTAGTAAATGATATACTGTATTAGCAAATTTAGTGGCCTGAGCATCATTTTGAAAACCATAACTACCGCTTGCTCCTCCTAATGACATAAGAACTTGTTTTCCACGTGATTGGCATTCTTTGATACCTGCTTCAATTTCAGGACATCGATACAAAAATGGATAATCAGCATTCATTGATGTTTCACAATGAAAGGCAAAGTTCATTCCAGGCATAGAATCTAGAATAATAAATTTTTACAGCTTTTATTTTTCAAATCTCGGTACATTTGCAAATGAATTTTATTTTATCTTTTTTATACAAGTTTCAAAATCTTTCTAGTTAAGTTACGAGTAAAATGGTCACACTCAGGTTTAACACTTCTAACAACAGTTATCTCCTCTTAAATCAACTTCGCTACAACTAGTAGTAGCGAAGTCGATTTAAGAGGAGATAACTGTTGTTAGAACATGTACCCAGTACTGGGTACATGTTCTGATAGTTGTTTAAGATGAACGTTAAACCTTTTTTACCAAAATTTTTTATTAACTTACTATTTTGCCTTACGTAAGATTTTTTGATGTTTGATGTTGGCTTAGAACTTTAAATTTCTAAATTTTCAAAGTTGTAAAAAAAAAAAAAAGCAGTTATAATCGTGGCGATTATAGCTAACTCTACTTTAATTTACAAGAGTTTAGTCCCCTAAAAGTCCCCCATTGGCTACATTTTTGTCGCCTAAATATTGTTTGTAAAAAGGTAATTTCAGCAAACGGCTTTAAATTAGATTTAAATATATTTACAGATTTATATATATATATATATATATATATATATATATATATATATATATATATATATATATATATATATATATATATATATATATATAATACAGGTATATAAATATAATATAGAATATAAAAAGTATTAAAATACATGCTTTTACTAGAAAAATTTTTTTCATACTTAAAAAGAAATTCTTTTGAAATAATTGTAAAAAGATTATTTTAATAGAAAAATTAATAAGAAAATAGAAAAATTAATAAGAAAATAGAGAAAAATAAAAGGCAATGGAGCGGGACGGTAATCTTGCTCAGATTAAAAGCATCTACAATAAGAGATATATAACAATTGATACATTCTGTCCGTAACTAAAATTGAAAACAAAAATATTTAGTTTAATGAAATTTTTAGGAATTATTAAGGGAGGAATAAAAGAAACAAAGAGACCATAATTACTAATTAACGGTTTTGTTAATAGTTCAACTTACACAATACTTTTAAACTAACATTACCAATAAAAAATAAAACCATGGTCAATAATAAAAACAACTACCTTTTTGTCTAGCATCAAAGAAAACATGCATAAACGCAAGTACAATTGTGTCATATCTTGTGTTCATGCAAAAATGGCGAAGATCTTTTTCCCAAAACTGTCGTTCTTTTTTTAAATTATACACAGCATTTTGCCCCCAATAAACAACAAGTTTATGATTTTTTGCACCTTAAAGTCAATAAAAAAGTCAATCAAAACCTGAGAAAAATCCTTTATTAGGCATTTAATAAAATTGTTTCTACCTTCAATTTCACAGAAATAAAAGAACGCAAGCAATATAAACGCCACCTTCAACACCATTTTTTTAAGTCAATGATACTGAATGATAAAATTAGTCTTATACGCATTAATATTGGAGCAGTTATTCAGCTGAGTACATATGGAAAACAGTAGATGAGTTTGAATAACTGTCAAAACATGAAAATAGATGATCTGATTATTTAGTTATATAAAATGTTCTGGTCTGGTTATTTGTTTGTAGAGTTTGCTAAGGGATATTATTAAAAAAATCAAAGAATAACTTTTTACTAATAACTTTAACATTTTGTACATAATTATTAAGCAAAATTTTAAACATAATAATTAAGTTGTTTTTTGAATTTTGAACAACTTTATTGAAGTTTTAACTTCACTTTACTTTGTACTCGTATTTCTACTTTTTTTACTTGCAAAAAAGTTGTGTTTTAATTGCTCAGCTGCGTTATTTGTTAAAAAAAAGGACTAATAAATATCATTATTGGTAAGTTGCACAATACTAGAACAAATATAAAGACTCTAATTTGCAGTATCTAGGTGTGCTGAACAAATAATGCATCCACAAAAATTAATTTTATTTTATTTTATTATGACCTAAAATTTTTCGTTTTGCATTTACAAAATATCTTATTGGAATAAAGTAAAAAACAAAAAGTTTATAATAAATAAGTTAAAGACCATTTAAAATTTACTTAAAATGCAAATAAAAAAAGCTTAACATTTAAAAAATTTGAAATAAAAATTGAAAATTCTTTTAATTATTCTAAGCAAATCTCTAAAATGAAGTTTCTAAAGTTCCAACAAAATTTCTTATAATTATAAAAATTTAATATATAAGATTTCTTATAAACTCAATTAAAACAAATAATAACCAGCGAGCAAAGACGTCCACGGGAGGTCTATACGACGTCCTATGGACGTCACAAGTTCGTAGGACATCCTCAAGACGTCCAGCAGACATTCTGTGCCCGCTAGGTAATCATATAGATATCTTAAGTTACAAGTTTTTATTTAACTTTGTTATAATGTGGTAACTTTTAGTAAAATGGTTTAGATAAAATCTAGTTCATTTTACTGAAAACGATTCTTTTTGTTTTCTTTTTTTTACCTAAATTTGTTGTGTTTTTAAAAAAGATTACTCAAGCAGTGAAAAAGTCGATTAAAATGTTTTTACTTTAGAAATTTTTATTGCTTAGACTTTAGAATTGTTAATATCAAAAACATATAATAAGTTCATTACTGTAGATAAAAAGTTCATTACTGTAGATAAAAAGTTATGGTCTTGTTAATAAAATTTATCATTGGTATTAAGGCTTATTGCTTTACACTGAAAGAAAAACAACTTTTATTAAATATGGAATACGTATTAATAAATGTTGTACATTTAATGGTCCAAAGAGTAATAAGTCTACTCCCTTGACAAAATGTTTTTCATTTATATAAATGACTTCTATTACAATAATAAAACTTAATTCATTCATACTATCTAAGTTTTTGCTTAGGCAAACATTTTACTGCATAAGACAATTGTATACGGATACGAATGTTGAAAATAATATAAAAATTGGTCCATGGCAAACTCTCAGTTAAAGAAAAGAAGACAATTATAGTCGATATCTCAAAAACGCAAAAAGAAAACATTCTTCTCAAACGTTTGAAAAATGAAAAACGTTTCAAAAAATATAAAAAGGAATCAAAAACGACTATATACACCAAAAACTTATCAAAAATAATATCTAATTAATAAAAGTCATCAGTATTAATTATCGAATACGAAACCAATATTTCAAACACTCTCAACACGCTATTTAGGCAAGTATTCGTTTAAGAAAAACTAAATAACTGCCAATTTTCAATGTTTGCTAAAATCCTATCCTGATAAATATAACAAGTACTTCAAAAAACTTAAACTGATTTATACACTAACAAATCAATTTAAATACATGAATTTTAGTTTTACAATTTGTTTAATAGACTATATTGATCTCAATACTTATAATTTCCGGTCTTATAACACGCAAATAGCCATAACATGACTATTTGTGTAACTTGGTGTAAAGTGGTATAACGTTTGCATATTATGCTAACATTACACTACTTTACACCACTTGCACCGTAACAGGAAAATAAACTTGTGGCTTGCTGAATTATATCAATAGTCGGCTGTATAATTTATGACTGCAGTTTTTGATTGAGCTTCTGTAAAAACAAGTTATTAACATTAGGACCATCCATTGAACATTGTTGAGCATGAACATAACTATTTTTGCAGTCATAAACTTGTCTTGTTTTTCCGTAAATTTTCTCAATATGATAAATTGAACCTTTCATTCAAACAGTGTTATGGCTCTTAATAAGAATGATAAAACTGAAAATTTGAAGACCAGAAATATTTCCAGATATTGCAATACGCAACCACTTAATTCGCCAATGCTTATACATAGTACATTTGATAAAACTACCACATCCCAGTTAAGCGAAACAGAGCATTGTAACTTACCTCCCTGTATTCCTAATGAAGGTGCCTAGCCTAGGCATATTTAAAAATGTGATTTAAAACTTCAAGATATTCAGGGCAACTTAAGAAAATTTAGGACATTTCAGGACAGATTTTTAAAAATCAGGAATTTAAGAAATTTCAGGACATGTAGGAGGTATTACACTAAGTGAATTTTTTTTACTATTTTTAGCATAAGCAACAATAAAGTTTTAGTTTTTTTAAAATAATTTTGTTAGTTGAAAGTTTTGATCAAAAAATTCCGAAGTAATAATACTTTAAATAAAATAGTTTATAATTGTTCTTTTATTAAAACTCGAATTAATTTATCTACTTAAATCTTCAAATAATCATATATAACAATTACTTAAATCTTCAAATAATTACATCATCATAAATAACTTCAAGACAACGAGTCAAATAACTTAAATCTGGACAACGAGTCAAAGAGTGTGAAAAAATTTATTACAGCAAATTATGTAAAAATACAAAATTTATAAGAAGTAATAAGCTTGAATGGTTACTAAACATTCCAAGCTGTTGGCGTTTTATGCAATAAAATGAAATGTATACTGAATGTACATAAATATTATAATTTTATTATACAACTTTTTAAAATTTTATCAAACGTAAATATATAAATCTAGTTTTTTTAAGAAATTCATATCCGTTGATAAACAATAGCTTCACGAGATTGTCGTTCCATTAAACGACCTGGATCATGCATTAGGTCAACAATTAAAAAGCGAGGAGGGAGTTCTACTGTACCATTCTAAAAAAAAGTCAATAAAGATTTCAATCAAATTCTTAAACTACTTTTCTATGTTGTGGTTACAATTAAAATATTTCTATGTTGTGGTTACAATTAAAGTATTTTTATATTTTCAACAGTTTTAAAAAATTTAGCGAGTCTTAAAAGTTTAAATAAAGTTTATAAAACATGGACTTTAAAAACGTTCTTATTCACTATTTTACTCCGACAATAGTTTTGTGCCATTCGTATGTTGTTGTGCCACATACTTAATTAAATCCAGCAACGTAATACTTAATTCGGGTAAAACATGAAATACAGCGGCTTACGAACTATTTTTTTTATTGCAATATTTCAATCAGTTTTGAATAGACTGTCGTCAAACGTAAAATGAAATCAAAAAAATTTTACGTCTGATGACGATCTGTGCAAAACCTCGTTACATTCAACCTTCACAATTTATTGTGAGTTACAGTTTATATGTATTTTACAGTTAAATTTCTAGCTTAAACTTTTTCCTAGTTCAAAATTATTTTTTTCATTTTTTTTGAATATTTTTTCCAATTTTTTAATCGAAATTATTTTTTTCACTTTTTTTGAATATTTTTTCCAATTTTACTCCTTTTTTACATATATTATTAGCTATATATAACTATTAGCTACTCCTCACTTTTCACTCTTGGCCATTGTTATTGGGTTGGCAATTAAGTAAGTGCGGATTTTTTTTAGAAAATAAACAATTTGTTCATGGAACGAAATAACTTTATTCTGTAATGTATTGCCTATTTTGAGCAATGACCTTTTGCCATCTTTCAGGCAGCATCATAATTCCATATTCATAAAACTTCTGGTTATTATCAGCAAAAAACTGAAAATAAAAAGTAATCAGATGGTGCAAGGTAAGGACTATGGATGTGGCAAAACATCCTAACCAAGCTCCAATAATTTTTGCCAAGTGACCAAAGTTGTGTGTGGCCTTAAATTGTCATGATGGAATACAACACCTTTTCTTCAACTGCATTGTTCAATTTTGTTAGTTGTTCAATGTCGACATCTGAATTGATCGCTCGGTTGGGTGGTAAAAGTTCAAAGTAGATAATTCCTTTGTAATCCCACCAAATTGATAACATAACTTTCTTTTGATGAATATCAGCTTTTGATGTTGTTTGAGCTGGTTCACCTGACTTGCTCCACGATCTTTTCCGATTGACATTGTTGTAAACAACCCATTTTTCATCACCAGTTATCAATCGTTTTAAAAATGGATCATTTTCATTACATTTCTTTAACAAACTGCTGATGTTAATGCATTGTGTTAAATGATTTTCTCTCAGTTCATGAGGAACTCATATATCGAGTTTTCATACATATCAAAGTTGTTTTAAGCAATTTTCAATGAAGCTTCTCTGCAATCTCACCTGTTGTACTGTGATGATCCAAATCGATTATTGCTTTAATTTGGTCGTCATCAACTTCAACTGGGCGACCAGAGCGTTTTTCATCTTTGAGTGAAAAATCACCAGAACGAAATTTGCCAAACCAATTTTGACACTGCCGTTCTTTTAAAGCTTCGTCACCTTAAACAGCACATAACTTTTTGTGAGCTTGCGATGCAATTTTTCTTTCCGGAAATAAAAAAGTAAATATGACAAAAAAGTTCGTTTTGATTTTCCATTTTTCAACAGATGCCAAACAAAAACTACACAGCCAATCAAAAAAATTTTTTTACTGATTGACAGTTGAAGTACCAACTATCAAAGAACAAAATGTTTTGTTCTTTGATAGTTGGTACTTCAACATGAAGTACCAACTATCAAAGAATTTGTTTGACATTTCAATTACGTCAGCAAACCTAAAAAGTCATTTAAAGCCATCTATGAGTGAAATCTACAACTACTTAGTTGCCAACCCAATAGCTTAAAATTAAAATTTTTGATAAATATTTCATTAGATTATTAAAACTAATTTGGAAACTAATATAAAATATTAAGATTAATTTAAATATATTAAACAAAAATTATTTTTCCTAAATTATATAAACCTATTAGTTCCAAATAAGTTAAATAGTTCGAGGATGAATCGAGGTACTAACAAAAGTAAATAATTATAAAATACAAATTTTGAATCTTCAATAAAATTTCAATTTAAAATAAAAAAATTTATTTTAAATTGGATTTAAAATTCAATAAAATAATCATCATTAATTATGGCTATACCGTAGAAAATTACAAAATAAATCACGGAGAGGTTGAAAATATATCGTGGAGAAGCACAAAATATATTGTGTACAAAATATATTGTGGAAAAGTACAAAATATATCATGGAGAGGTACAAAATATATCATAGAGAGGTACAAAATATATCATATGGAGAAGTACAAATTAAATATAAAAAATCTGCTTCAGAATAATTGAAAATTTGTAAAGTTTTGTTAATCTTATATTTTAAACTTTTTTTACATTAAAAAAATAAAACTTTTGTGAGAATCATTACTTTGAATAATGAAAGAATAAAGTCAATAAACAAAGAAAAAACAATTATAAAATTAAACAGAAAAACAGAAAAATTTACAAACAACATAAACAGGCAAAATATAGACAAATCAATATCATAGATTTAAAAATGTAAAAGTTCATTAACAATTAACAAACCTCAGTTATATCTGATAAAAGTACTTCATTCCAAGCTAAACCATAATCACCACGGATCAAAGAGCATACTAACGATAATTGATCGGCCAATACCTTAACATTATTATGACTTCATGATAAAATATTATAAAGTTTTAAGTACTTATCAATGTGTAAGTATTTTTATGTAAACTAGTAACCATAAATACAGTAGAACAAAATATATATACAATTGATATTATTATGAATAGAAGTTCATCAAAGTTGGTGTTTTAAAGACATGGGTTGAAAGAGGGTTGTTATGGCAACAAAAAATTTAAAAAACTTAATGCATTCAACTGGAATATTTTCGAATCAAAATCATTTAGTGTTTCTCTGTAATCAAAACTAATTAAAAACAATCAACATTTGTTTAATTTTTGCCAATGTTTATCAATATTGTAATTTTTTATAAATTAAATCAAGTAATTTAAAATTAGACAAAATAAACAATAAGTAAGACTCATTAAAAAAAATCATTTTTAAAGCTGTCTCATTGTAACTTAAAACATGCTTGAATAATATTTTCAACTTTGCTTGCATAATAGTTGACAAAAACAATCGAATTTTAGTGTAAAATAATACAAATTAAAAAAATAAACAAATAGGGTTCAATTAAAATAATTTATAATATTAACTGTTTTAATTGTAATCTAAAAAGAAATATAAACTACATTTATATATTTTTTTACATAATTTCTTTCATTTTTCATATGCTATTTCAAAAAAAAAAAAATCTAAAATTTCTGTACCTTGAACAAAAGAGCACGGTGGTAATATATCCCTTGCTGAATCATTCCAATAGGTATCACATTTGATTGAAGTTCTTGTTTTAGTTCACTGATATGCAACTCAAAAGAAAAACTGCCAATTTCTGCTTTACTAACAGGACCTCCCATTTTCTGGCAAACATATCTAAAATAATTTGATCAAATTGATAAAATATTAAATAAAATTGAATGTTAAAAGAATAATTGCAGCATAACATAAAAACAACAAGGGAGTACAAATTAATTGCTATACCTTGCAAGTTGAAATATTTGTTCTTTGGTGTTATTAATACTTAAAAAAGAAATGCGAGTTTCTTCAATGTAACCGCTCAAATTATTGTCAGTAGGTATTGACGTTATTTCTTTTACAGAAAAATCTTGATTATCTAAATCTTTAAGAGCCTCACTAAAATAAAAATATAAACTTTATTATTAATTTAATTTAAAAAAATCATTTTGAAAAACCAAATTAAAAATCCCACACAATCAATTTAAAAATCAAACTATATATATCTAATTAAAAATCCATGAGAAACATTAAATTGAAAAATTTTTGGAGATATTGGTATAAAGAGTGAGAAACATTTGCACATTTACAAGTGTAATTAAATTAAATGTAGTTAAAGAGAAAATTAATAGAAGAGAAATATTTGCACATTTACAAATGTGGTAGTGGTGTAGTTGTCATGCAGTATTGGTATAGTGGTAAAGTGCTAGCTTAATGAGCCAGAGGAGCTGAGTTTGATCCCCAGCACATTCATAATAGTACCAAGATCAACTTGTTTCTTTGCAAATCAGCCTAGTTTGTCAAGCTTCACGTTTCAAAGTTAAAGAGTTGAGAGAGGATTGCAACCACAATTAAAAAAGAAAAAAATGTAGTCTCCTTGACTGTAGTGGCCCCTCAGCTTTTGGGAGGTAAAATTTAAAAAAAAAAGAGGTCATAAAAAATATTCTGAAAAACTGCACCTTTTCTTTGTAAATGATTCAGGATTTACCAAAAGGATTGGTCGACGATGGTCTACAGGGTAATTGCTGAGAACCTGAATTGATTCAAAATTGGCGTTTGGAGATACCTAGATATAAAAAAAATTAAAAAAAAAAACAACCATTTTATTTGATAATAGCAAATAAATAAAATCTATTTAAAAAAAAAATTTATTACAAAATTATTTAAATACCAATATGATATTTAATTTTTTTAAATTATTTTTTGTCAGTTTAAACCTTTAAAAAACAATACCTTCCCTATATCAAAAAAGGTTTCTTTGATAATGTTCTCAAAAGTAAGTATACCAGTTAATGCATATTTCATGGATAAGTGGCTATTCATTAATTTATCAAATGCAGTTCGTGTTAACGGATTTGTTTTTGATGACAAGCTCATTTTCTGCAACAGTTTTAACCCACTAAAGGTGGAAAATAATATTTTCGTATTCTGATTTTTTTTGCATACAATAAAATACATGACATAAAACCACTTCTAATATTATTACTTTTATCATTATTAGTATTACTATTATCATAGATAATTAATTTAGTTAGAAATGGCAGAAAACAAAGAACAATGTCAAAGAGTAAGCAAATAGTTGACAGAAGTCCTTTAAAAATAGAATCTTTTTGTTAATAAAACGTTTTGAAATTTTCACAATAGAACCTTTCTGTTATAACAGTTAAGAACTGTTACAACAAAACAATAATAAAATAAGATAATAAAATTACCAATTGATAATATAATAATTAACAGTTGAAGGAAGATAAAC
Organism: Hydra vulgaris; assembly: GCF_038396675.1. Lineage (NCBI taxonomy): Eukaryota > Metazoa > Cnidaria > Hydrozoa > Anthoathecata > Hydridae > Hydra > Hydra vulgaris. The sequence continues at coordinate 23,602,776 of NC_088931.1, forward strand.
AAAGTAACTAACAGTTGTATAAAGATAATCAGAGGTTTGTTAATTAAAAGCTCAAAAACTTAAAAGACTTTGCTAATAAAAAAGTGAAGACTGATAGATGAGAGTTAGAAGAGTTGAAGTGTTCTCCAGAGTTTTCAAAAAATGGAATCACAGTTGTTATTTTCCAGAAAGCAGAAAACAAGATTTAGTTGAGAATAAGTAGATTAGATAATATTAAAAAGAGTTTTTCACTTTTTTATGACAGGAATGTTGTCTAGACCACAAGCTAGAGAAGAGCTTGAGAGAGAAATAACTTAAGTAAATAAAGTGGATGTCTAACAGTAGACCAACTATGTTTGTAAATCAACAGTAGATCAACCAGTTTCTCTGGGATGATAGGAAGAGTGCGGCCATTAAATTCAAGAAACAAGTTAGAGAAAAAGTTCTTTGCAAAGAGCTATACCTTATCCTTGGGAGTGGTAATACAATCAGGCCCATGTTTTGAGAATGTTAGACTTGCTTATGGTGACATGGTTAAAGATAAGAAGATGAAAACCATGAAGTAAAATGAGGCTTGGCTTAAAACCGAGTAGAAAGAACAAAAGCTTCATGCCTGCCTGTAGGAGATGCAATTATCAGCAGAAAGGCAAAAGACATCAGCCCAATGACTATCACAAATAAAATAAGAAAAGGAATCCTTTAAATCAAAAAAAAAGAAAAATTTTTTCTGGAAAATGAGTCACAAAGTTAACTGAGTAATCTGTAAATCTGATCAAGAGATTGATGAAAGTTTTGAGCTTTAGCGCCAACAAGTTCAGTGGTACTAAAGCCAACCCATTCAGTGTGATGAGTATCAAAGCCACCAATAACAATATTGGTTGATAGATAAAGAGAAAGAGGTTGATCAATTTTATAAAATATAACATTGAAAATAGTGCAGTCTTGAGAAAACGAAAAAGAACAAAGAGGTGCTAAATGGAAGCGCATAAATGAATTGTACTTTACAAAGGTTGATGTGCAAATTTTTTTTTTTGAAAAAAATCCTTAAAAAACTAAAAGCTTACCCACACTCAAGAATTGCTTCAACAAGGTCTTTTTCTAATGTACACATAATAATTACCCATGATGCATTTTGACATACATCATGATTACTTGATTGGAGAAGTTCAACTACTCTTGAAACAGCATTTTCTACAAGTAACTTAATTGCTACTCATTATTAAATAAATATTTAATTATTGTTCATTTAATTACACATACTATTATTAATATTACATTCAAATATTTATATCAAATGATTTATAATGATATAAGATAAAAAAGTTAAAACAAAAAAGATAAAAACCTTTTTTCTTGCTTCTTCGTCATTTAAGTAAAATGAAAGTGCTTTACAACAGTTTTTTTGCACATTGAAATCACTACACAAAAATATCACATAAAAAAAAATCAAAATACACTCCTTGATCAAATTGCTGTTTTTTGTATTTTTTGTCATTCTGGAAATAAATAATTTTTTTTTCAAAAATAAAAGCAATAAATTTTTTATTTAGATAGAACATAATTGTTTTCTAACATAAAATACAAAATAATAATAATATCTTTATTAACAGAAATTCTCATTACTTTGCTGATTTTCCCTCATTTTTTACTACTGCACCAAGTCAATTCAACATACTATAAAGACAATTTAAAACATTTTTTCAAACATTCATTATGATTCTAATGCTAAATATCTTTTTCGATATATTGGGCCCTATTTGCAATTTTTTCAATGGAAATTCTCTCTTTATTTACTACCATAAATTTTCTATGGGGTTTTAATCTAGGAAGTTCCCTAGCCGATTCCAATAAGGGAATATTTTTATAAAAAAAATTTTAAACAAATTTTGCATTGTGGCATAAGACTCCATCTTGCATAAATGTTTTTTCTGTTTATTTGGAAACCATTCCTTTAATTGAGGCAAAAGACAAATTTTAATGACATTTTTGTATTGGTCCTGTCTCAATATTCCATCCACAAAGCACAGTCGACCAAGACCATTCCCACTTATAACTGACTAAAATATGACTTTAGGTAAATGTTTAATTTTCTGGATTATACAATCTTTGCAGATTTTTTCATCGCCAGCTCTTTTGACATATTAAGCCTTTTGAGTCAAAATTTCTATTGCAGACTCATCACTGAATTGTATCTTAAAAAAATAGAAATTATCACAGAATATAATGACTAATAAATAAGGAAAAAAATTCTCATCATTGCTATATAATGACTCCCAATATCCATTCATCAAAAGTGAAACTAAAATACCTGTTTTCCCAATGCAGGTGTATTTTTTCTCTCTGGGATTTGGTTATTTTAACTTTTCTACTGGCCTTTTATTTCTAATGGCTGATCCATTTAAACTTTGTCAAACAGTGATTGTTGCTACATTTAGTCCTCATTTAACTTACTGGTAATTGCGGAACATATAACAAATTTATTTTCTTTACTTTTACTATCTCATTCCTTTGTGCTATTTACTTTTTTTGACTACATTTGTCTCCAAACAAACAATGGGAGATCATTTTTTTCTGATTTGTTTTACAGTGTGCCTTAATACATCACATTATGCCTTAATACATCACATCTTGATCTTCCACTTATTGAGGAATGCTTATTCGTCAAAAGATATTGAAAAAATACTTTTTTCAGAACTAATCTTTTTTTTTTTTTTAATTTTGCAATTTAAAGCTTAAAAAATTTTGAATTGTTTAAAAATTGTTCAAAAGTATATTATAATACAAGCATAACATATATAAAGGAAACATATCAAAAGAGTTTTGATAAAAAAACATGAATCTTGTGAATTAAACAGGTACCACTTGTTCCCCTGAAATTGTTGCCACCCAAAAATAATTTTATATCTAAAAGTTCAAAAATGTTAACTTATAAAAAAAAAAGTATAAATTAACTAGTAACAATATTGTAATTCAATTTAAATGGCATCTAAAATACTAAACCGTCAAAATTCAACAAAATTGAAGGTGGGCTAATAATTTAATCAGTAAAAAATTTAACAAAAAATAGATTTTTTAAACATTAATCAATTATTCATTTATGCTTTTTAGCATATTGTCAAAACTTAAATTTCTAACTCATGATTGATCAGAATTTATAAATCCTTTGATGATTGTATGAATGTATAATATTTATCATATTTATATGTATGTTTGTAACTGCTTACATATGATGATCATAATGAGCCTAAAATGATTTTATGTAAAAAACATAAAATCCAGTGAGAAATCAAAGATTTTAAGGAAAAAAGTTTGGGATCAATTTTATGTGCTGTTTTGTCTAAAACCAGCAAAGAGAAACATTTAACATAACCATACAATTATCCAATAATAAAATTACGCATTATGGTTATCGCTTCAAGCTAGAAAAACTACATGGACAACGCATAGAAAAATAATGCTGTGAAAAAAAAATGCTGGGTAAAAGAAAGATTTTATCCAATATGGCAGCATTTGTTGTCCATAATTGTTTGTTGAAATCACTTAAAAAAAACTCAAAAACTTTTGTTGTGACCAATAAAAAATAAACCAAATAAAAATGTAACCAGGTGTAAATAATAATTAAAAAAGACCTTGACTGAAGAGCTACACAAAGTCCATTAATAACTCCATGTTGTTCAAAATCTATTCGCCAGTTCACTGAAACAATAATCATCAAATATAAATTTTAAACAGAATAAATAAAAATACATAATTATATAAAGTATAGCAAAATAAGAAAAAAATAAACTTTGTAAAAACTTTGAATTCACTAGAAATTATTTTGCAATTACTTAAATGTTACTTACAGTTACAAGCAAGGTTTGATAAACATATTGCAATATTTGATTGAAGAATTGAACTCCCAGTTAAAAGGTATTGTATGAAAATATCAGTTATATTATTTTCCATAACAATCGCACAATTATTAATATTGGAGTGGGTCAGGTTAACTAGCAACAAGCTTCCTATTTCTTTTGACTCTTTACTTTCATTTTTTAAAAACTGAATAGCCAAAGAAACACCACCTAAAATAAGTGGAGCTTTACTTATTTTTCATTCATGCATTTATAAAAATTTCTGTTTCGAGATCAATTCTTCTACAATCACTTTTTAGTATTAACTGAAAGACAAATAACTCTATTCTCTAATGAATTTAGAGTTTTGTTTGTCTAGTTAGTTTTTTGCAAGATTAAACTTGTTATAAACCACCTATGCAGAGCTGGGTAATACTACCGCTTTTTGAAAATACTACCCCTCCCCCTCCCTACCTTCTAACATTTAAGCTACCAGAAACTATAACTACATTTCCCTTTTTCTATTTTTTTTTTTCAAATTGTGATAATGCAGATCTACTTAGTACATAATACTTTTTTTTCAATGATTTTAAATACTTTGACACCTCCATGTCACATAGCATCCAAGGGAGACTGTTTTAACTAACCTTTATGAGAATTTAAATCAGTTAGAACCATTTTTTTACTATTTAGATATTATAAACTTCAAAAAACATTGTGGCAAAAAAGTTTAAATGTTTTGTATTTCTAAAAAAACTGAGTAAAAAGATTTAGGCAATTATAAAAGTGTGCAACTAATTAAAACGAATATTTTATTTGGTTCCTTCTATTACAATCAATTATTAAAATGAGCACTTTAAAAATAAATATTTTCCACTTGACTTGATTACTTATGAGCCCACTTCAAAATGAGGTGAAGTTAAATGTGTTAAAAATTAATTTCATGGAAAACTAATATGTAAATGGTGTATTATAAGTGTATGATGTTTTATTATTCTTTGTGTTTTGGTTGTCTGATTTATAAAGTTGCTTGTTTCATTATAACCAGAACAAACCTAGAATGCCTAAAAGGATCTGCTAAATCTGGTTATTTTCTAATAGGAAGATCTCCAGTAGCAGCAAAAGATATTATACTTTATTGCAGCTCAATTAAAATGAGACAGCGCTATTGATTGTTGATTGATCGAGGAATAGCACATTCCTATACTATTTAAAATGCAAATGAAAATCATCAGGCAGTATTAGCTAACCTGCCATGCAACAGAAGCCATTGTTTTAAATATTTTTAATGCTTAAATTTCAAAATACTTTAAAGCTTTCTTTGAAACAGGACTTTAAGTACACCTAAAGTTCATGCTACCATCAACCTGTGGTTGTTAAACCAATCAAGCAAAAACCATGATATTATTCATTAAAAATTATATTTTTAATGAAATTTTTTTAAAGAGTTTTTAGGTTTTACAGTGGCAAGCATTAGAACAAACAGATATTTACAAACAAAATTTAGGCCATCCAAAGAAGATTGTCTATATAGTTTATTGTAAATATAAAATAAATAAAGAAAAACTTTAAAGCATTTTTCTGTTATAAAAACCCTATTAGGTTTTTAATTATTTAAACTAAATTAAAATATATTAATTGAAAAATATGTTTTAATTTCATTTAAACAGATACTGGATGCTAGTAAGATCAAGTTAGCCTGATTTGGTTGATTTACAATAATACAAACATCTTAACTTTTATAGTATTTTTTTTTTAATAAAGAATATAAAATCAACTTTCAAATGCAATGAACCAATACAAACAAAAATGACATTTTTAATAGCCATATTGTTTTAAAGTACTCAAGTATTTAAAAAAATTGTTTACATTGTGTTTGATCATACACAATGATATAGGTTAAGTATTAATACTTTTTGTTTTAATAAAGTATAATTTAAAAAGTATTTATTTTCTAAATATTTAAAAAAAAAAGAATCATTTTTTTAAGTTTGAACAGTAGTGAGATAAAGCTTTTCATTTGTTTTTGGTTTACAACTTTACCTGCTACCATTTTTTGGTTGAACTGTTTTTTCAACTCTGTTACTAAATGAAAAGTTGTGGAGGTGTAAAAATTAGTGTGCTCCCACCTTACGCTAAATTACCTTTATCTAATTTTTTTGTGTTTGTGTTATAAGGTAAAGTTTTCTTAAATGTCATTTACAGTTTAAGATGTTCTTAAATTTTTCTGAAGTCAAATTTTCTTGAAAATCATTTTGCAATGCAAAAATTTCCTTAATACTATTTAGTGATGTAAAGTTTTTTTTTTGTTTTTTTTAATGATTTTTTTCTATGTAAAAAATTGATGGGACTTTGAAAGGACTTTGAAGGAACTTTAAACTTTTTAGATGGAAACTCAGCACTAAAATAACATGGCTGCTGTTGTTTTGCAAAATTTTTTTTTGAAAAACCATTGTTTGTTTTTTTAATGAAAAGGTAAAAGTTTGAACCATACTTTAAAAATTACCTAACTTTCCAATTTTATCTCGACAAGAAGCATTTTCTGCTAAGGTTAATAGTGCTTTAGCAGAAGCAGCAGCAGTTAACTGATTCTAAAAAATTATTAAATATGATAAATGAAACTTTTATCAATAACTTAATAATTTTAATTTTATAGAATATACAATCATTTTAATAATTTTCATTTAAGTAAAAAATTTTAAAAGATTTAAAATCAAGATTGTTTAATAACACACTAGCTACAGATAAATAATTGTAACAAATATTTATATAACAAGTGATAAAATTATTGTGCACCTTATATAGAAACTTACACAAAGGTAGATAAGAGATGTGGTATCACTTGTCTACCTCTTCCAAAATGAAAACATATTCACATTTTTTTAGCATATAAAATTATGTTACTAGGGACATTTTATGTTAAGTGAGGCAACAGCCCTTAGACTAACCTCAGATACTGCAAACAAATCTCATAAAAATTATTTGTAAATATCCCAAGAAAGTTTACTTGTTGAAGAATGAAAATATTGTTATTAAGATTGTAATCTTTTAAACTAGCAAAAAAAGTGAAAAGTAAGTTTTGAGTAAACACTTTTGGTAATAAATAAATTTCAAACAATGTTAAGTAATCGTTACCTTCTTTTTTATAAATTCTCCTAGAGTTATTAATTGTTTAGTTACCAACAAGTTTAATTTAATTCCTGGTAAAACATCCTAGTTGTAGAAAAACACTGTTTTACATCATGATAAAAAAGAAAAAAAATTTATTTTGACTTGAATTTAAAAAAGATCTAAATTTAAGTGTTGCAAGATGTTCATCTTGCTACGCGATGCTTATTTCTCAGGCTTGCTTCACGATGCTCATCTCCCAGGCTTGCTTCAAAACCAGATCGAGTTGTATATACAGAATATAAAGTTAATGATATAAAAGTTTTCATACAAAAATATGTTGTTGCCAATGTATTAAGTGTAAAAACAGTACAAAAAGATGTTGTTACCAATCTATTAATCGTAGGAACAGTACAAAAAGATGTTGTTACTAATCTATTAAGCATAGGAACAGTACAAAAAGCTGTAGCCAATCCAATAAGTGTAGAAAAAACAGCAATTGATGAAAGTGAAACCACTTCAACTAAACATTTTAAAAAAGAAAAACAATACTATGAATTTTTTGGAACGTGAAAAAAAAAATTGAAAAAAATCACTGTAATTACACCCAAACAGATATTTGGACAATATCGGAAATTCAGCAGTATTTTTCAACATTTCAAAGATTTATACCATAAGCCAGAAAATCAAAAAAATAAAGTGGAATATTATCAAAACCTTTTCATAAAATTTGTTAAACAAATAAGCAAAGAGATAATTGCAAAGGTTCTTGAAATGTATTAATGCGATAAATATTTAAGGTTTTGTCCAGAAAAGAGAAAGTTTGTGTCAGTTAAAGTAAATATTATAAAGCAATATATCCAAAAACAGTTAAAAAAAACAACACGATTACTGTAAAACAGGGTTACTTAGTACAATTTTCAACTTTAAACAAATGTAAGTGAAAAAATTATTAAACAAAAAATGTCAAAACATGGGTCTGTGTGGGTAAACTACCATTGAGATCTGTGTGTGTGTAAATTACCACTGAGATCTGATCACAAGAATGAAAAATTGTGATTAAAAAATAATAAAAAGTACTTCTCCCAAGTAACCCCACAACAAGGTGTTTCTTTGGACAATTGTTAATTTCAAGTTCAAGTAACCAAGTTCAAGTAACCCCTTCTATGCATTTACTTGGTTCAACTAAGATATTTTTTTAAAACTGTCAATAAACTAATTCAAAATACAACAAAAAAAACAATTTTTGGTCAATATTTATTGAAAAAACAGTGGTGCATACCTATAGGTCTTGTTGCATTATGTGATTGTCAATGTTTAATGTAAAACTTCCTGTACACAAAATTCCAGTAATTACAAAAATTCATTGAAATTTATGGCATTAAAAATAAAAACTATATTTCGAATAAATGTAGTAACTCATCAGAAAAAAAGATTTTGAAAACTTTATGAAAATAAAGTGAAGTTGATTTTTACCAATTGTAAATACCAAATTTCACTTTAGATCCTGTAAGTTTTAGACCAAGCAGCTTTACCTTTTTATGAATTTATTGAGAAGGTTTTAGCACAGATAGATAATTTACAAAAGAAAAATTTTATACAAAATTGTCAAGCCACCTACTTGCTATGTTTGAAAATTAACTTAAAACAAAAACAAGTTTTTTGCTTTTTCACTGGAACAGCCAGACAACTTTGCACCTTTTTTTTTTTGTTTATTTTTAAAAAGATGAGAAACTTGTTAGTCAAAGTTATATCAGATCATCTGAAACACGGAACATTTACTGGTTCATAAGATTTTCAAATAAGGTTATTGATAAACTTAAACAATTAAAAATATTTGAAAACATCAATTTCGGTGACAAAAGTGAATCAAATTACAATAAGATTTCAACATTACTGTAGAGTGAAAACTTTTTGCTACATCACACAATAAAAACCCTGTAATGGAGTTGGTGGAATTCTAAAACACCATGCTGTACAAGCCATTCTTCAACTACTAACAATCCCACTAAGATTGGCACACGACGCAAAATGTACATGTTTTTCTAAAAATTTTGCGTTATAATTTTCACATATATATGTACAAAATCAAAATCTACCAGCAAAATCTAAGATGGTCAATGAAAAACCTCATAAAAACTTAATTATATATGGAATGACCAGGGTTACCACGGTTGCTACATCAGGGTTGCTACAAAAAAATTAGATTGAAAACTTTTTTTTTGCATTATTTATTTTTGTAACAATTATAAAAAATCTTTGTTACAAATACAAGAAATTTGGTAAAAAAACGTAGGAAATTTTTTAACAAATTTAAGAAATTTTTGAAACAAATGTAAGAAATTTTTGAAACAAATGTAAGAAACTTTTGAAACATATGCAAGAAATTTAGAAACAAATTTAAGAAACTTTGTAACAAATTTCAGAAATTTTGTAACAAATTTCAGAAATTTTGTAACAAATTTCAGAAATTTTGTAACAAATTTCAGAAATTTTGTAACAAATTTCAGAAATTTTGTAACAAATTTCAGAAATTTTGTAACAAATTTCAGAAATTTTGTAACAAATTTCAGAAATTTTGTAACAAATTTCAGAAATTTTGTAACAAATTTCAGAAATTTTGTAACAAATTTCAGAAATTTTGTAACAAATTTCAGAAATTTTGTAACAAATTTCAGAAATTTTGTAACAAATTTCAGAAATTTTGTAACAAATTTCAGAAATTTTGTAACAAATTTAAGAAATTTTGTAACAAATGTAACATATTTAACAAATTTTTAACAAATAAAAGCAAGTTTGGTAAAAAATATTAATAAAAAAAAATATACGTAAAAAATTTAAGTTAAATATGTAAATTAAAAGAGTTCTTAAGAACCTTTATTATGCAGTAAACTTTTTGTAAAAGAAATGCACCAACTCTTTTGTGTAAAAAAATATACCATTGCTTTTTTGTAAATTAATCAAAATTAGAAAAGAAATATATTAACTTAAAGACATTTTTTAATTTTTATTTAAATATCAATTTATTTATATACACATACTGTATTTATAAATAATATATAGCTGTATTAAAGGAGAGCAACTTAAATTTCTTTTAAATATTATTGGAAAAATTTTTAAAACTCTTCAAAAAATTTTCGATAATAAAAACAAGAAATTTAACAATTTAATTGTTAACAAAACTAAAGTAGACTTGATCATTTCAAAACTAAAATTTATTTGTAGAGAAATTTTTCTGAGATTTGAGAACTTTTAAATATGATTTTTAAGTTTTTATGGAAACCTTAGTAACAACTATAAGACTAATTTAAAATATAGGAAAATCAAAACTATTGTATAATACATTAGAGGACATTATGCAGATGTTTTGAATGCTGTGTTTAATCACAAAACATAATTGGTCATCATAGTTTTGCTGTATTTAAGCTATACTACCTTTGTTGGTATTCATCCAATGCTTTTTAAAAAAAGAAAAAAAAACAATTTTGAAAAACTTTAACAAAGTAAATTTTTTTTTTAATTATTTTTTTTATTAAAAAATTTTTCCAAATCTTCATCAAAAATAATGTCAGTCTATTTTTTTCCTGGCCTTCCATCCCCTAAAAAATGGATTGACAAAGTACTTTATTGCTCAATATTATTTCATTAGTGAAACCTAGCAGTATAAAATCAAGCTAATTTTTTTCTCAATGATATTCAATTCAAATTTATTTTTTATAACCCTTTAGGACTACAGTTTTCTTCCAATCATTTTTATTTATTTGTGAAATGTTGCTACAAAAAATTGAAAGCCTGGACTTTAAAATTTAATCAACTTAAATGCTATTTAAGAATTATATAAACCATATGCAACTAAATCAACCCAAATAACATTTTTATAAAATATTGTATTAAATGTAACTTAATATATACCTATAAAAAAGTTTAACATAAATGAACATACCTCACTTGCAAGTAGTGGAATAAGAGTTTTTTCTACCTCTTGCAAAACAAATAGTCTTCTAATTTCATCTTTAAAACAAAATAACATGATCATCATTATCATAATTATCATCATCATCATCATCATCATCATCATCATCATCATCATCATCATCATCATCATCATCATCATCATCATCATCATCATCATCATCATCATCATCATCATCATCATCATCATCATCATCATCATCATCATCATCATCATGTTTAAAGAAATAACTAAACACTAATGCTGAATTTACTGTATTTTATTACCAAATAAAACAAAATCAATTATTATTAATCATATTTATTCAACAAATAAGAAAAAATAACTGCAAATAACAAATAAAAATAACTGCAAATAACAAATAAAAATAACTGCAAATAACAAATAAAAATAACTGTAAATAACAAATAAAAATAACTGCAAATAAAAAATAAAAATAACTGCAAATAACAAATAAAAATAACTGCAAATAACAAATAAAAATAACTGCAAATAACAAATAAAAATAACTGCAAATAACAAATAAAAATAACTGCAAATAACAAATAAAAATAACTACAAATAACAAATAAAAATAACTGCATGGTAGTTTTAATGAATAATAAACTAAAAGTCAACTAAAAGAATTCAAGAACTTTGAAAGTTTTCAAACAACACAAAATGTTTACTATTTATAAAATGTTTACCATCTACAAAAAAAATTTAATACCTTGAAATAACTATAAAATAATGTTTAAAATTGCACAATTTTTTTTTTACTAATTAAATTTTTAGTTAAAGTAAACTTGATGCAACACCCTTTTGAATGCACAAATAAAAAAGCAAAAACTATAATACTCTTGGACCAAACTCATTTTGATGAATGAAAAAAAGATCATTTTTGAATGCAAACTTTGTATGTTGATTTTCATAGAATGTTGCATAGAATAATATAAACACCAAAATTATTTTATTTTTTTTCTTTCATTTTTTTTCTCTTTATCTCTGTTTAATATGAATAGACTTTTTTACAGCTCAGCTTCATAATGTTTTATACATATATAACTTTTTATCAAAATAAAAACTGATTTAAACAGAGTGTCATAGAATATGAGAATGACAATACATTATCACAATCTTTTCATAGAATATGAAAATGACATTATCACAATCTTTTCATAGAATATGAGAATAACATTAAGACAATCGATTCATAGAATATGAAAATGACATTATCACAATCTTTTCATAGAACCTCTATAAAAAACTAAGTAATTGTATTAAAAACCATATAAAAAAATAATGACAAATTAATTAATGATACCATAAAAATAATAAAAATATCAAACAAAATAAATTTCAAACAAAGTTTCAAAATAATGGCTTCTGAGTAACTTGAGGCACTAATGTTTCTCAAGTTTTCAAATATTTTTTGCTTTAAAGAAATTAAATGAATATTTGTAAATTTTCAAATTAAAGAATTTTTTCCTCTTGGAAGTCTTTTTAAAATAACAAAGTAATGAAACCTATTTGAGATGCTGAAGCTATCACAGATGCCTAAATCATAAAAAAAATCAATAAGTAAGATTACAAAATAATATGAAAATTTAATTATCAAGTAGAACAACCACTCTTATAAAATTTTCCAACCCCAATTCTAATAAAGTTTACAAACCCCAGTTCTTATAAAAAGTACAAACCGTAATTGTTATAAAAAATACAAACCCTAATTCTTACAAAATGTACAAACCCAAACTCTTATAAAATATACAAACTCTAATTATTATAAAGTTTACAAACCCCACTTTTATAAAAACTACAAACCCCATATTGTTGCATTTCTGGAATATTTATTGCTTTTGTGATAAACATTAAAATTTTTGAAAAAATTCCATTACTTTGAATAATCTATAATTAAAAAAAAACAAAAAACTAAAAGGTAGTGAAAAATTCAAAATAACACCCATATAAAAAAATAAAAAATTGAAAAATCAAAAGTAAACCTTTAAACTTTCAATATCTTCAAGAATAAATGCCAAGCATTTTAAGCATGACAAATGTAAATCATTCATTACCTAGAAGTAAAACTGAAAAAATTAAAACCATAAAAACTAAATCTTCAACACTCTTATTATTATTATTGACTTATATATATATCGAAAATTGTTTGGAGTTGTGATCTATAAAACATGAACATTATCCTGGTCACAATCCCTCCACAAAATCCAGTCAAGTCAAGAGTTAGTGCTTTCAGATAGATAGTAATTTTGTAAGTTAAATCTAAAATATATAAGCAGATGTTTTGTTCCACCATAGTCATAATATTTAACTAGTCTGGAATTGTTTTTTCTGGAGCAGACTTTGATAATTCAAATGAATTCGATGTTTTAGCTGCTATTGAGTTGCAATTTTTTGGAAAATCTCAATTTTAGTTCAAATACTAGTTTACCTAACTTAATTTATCCTAACCAAAGCAAAGAAAGAGTATTTGTGTGTTTGTTTTGCAAGAAACAATGTATATGGCAAGGAGGCTCAACGCCAAACATAAGGACATCACGACTGATAAACAATTTAGTAAGGAATAAAATAAAAACAGAGGTTATTTTTTATCCTATTTGGTTTCAAAGCTATTTGGTTTAGATTGCATAAAAGCTTGCTAAAATAAATAATACCCTACTATAACCCAAGTTTTAAAATTTTAAATCAAGTATAAATATTTCAAGTGTTTCAAGAAGAAGTCATTACAGCTTAGTCAATAGTAAAAAAAATTTAACTAATTGAATGATAAAAATGTTAAAATTTTTTACTGCAGATTCTACAAGATATTCTCTGAAACAAATTCTTTTTATAACCTTAGCCAAAAGTGTACTTTTCTATAAAGCTTTGAAGTAGCAAATCTTGTCTTTATTTATCTGACTGGTACCTCCTTTATCAATGATATTATAATGTTTAAGTATGTATCCCACTACATCACTAAACAAAATATTCTCTTATGACTTAGTGAAAATGTTTTTGGTACCTATTATCCTACAATTAGTTTTAGTTCTAACATGTCAAAATTGTATCATGAGGAGAATTTATCATACTTGCTTGCCTCTAAATGTGCATGATTGTCTTACACTGTATATGCAAGTTGGTAGATTTTATATTGCAAAGGATAAGCTAAAAGCTTTCAAGATTTAAAAAAGTCAGACAAATTTGATATATTAAGAACATCAATTAAAAAATACTCCCAATTTTAAAACAAGGACATTAAAGAGGAAGAGAGATGACTTGAACCTATTAAAGCGGCTATTTTCATAGCCACATATTTTTAAAAAATATTATTGGTATATTATTAACTTCTCATGAAGTAAATAAATACTTGATGAATATTCAATAGTTTTATTTACAATAAAATAGCAATAAAAGATTATTAAAAATAATTTTTCAATTTTAAAATATTATTGACACCACTAACATTTTACATGTTTTATAAAAAAATAAAATATAAAAAGATAGAAGTTTCTACTATAGGGTAGGACTTTTAAGGTAGAAAATTGTATGAAAAACCATTATTTTTAATATAATTTATAACTTAGAAGGTAAAAAATTATACTAAGGGTACATTACATATCCTACCCTTAGGTAGAAATTTATACCTTTTTTTTAGAGTGTGATCCAGGAATAAGTGTTTTTAAACCATCTAAAACTATAAAAATGTAACTGTATTTTCTTGTTTCCTGTAAAGATACCAACATAATGTAAAGTGTGATATATAAATTATTAACTAAACCAGATAAATAAACTTATCTGTATAAAATATATAGTTTATCAAGCTTCATTAGCTAATACTTCAAATATACTCTGAATTTATAATACTAAGCATTTATACCCATAGACATCCATCTAGTTATATAGTCGATGAAATGTTTGCACCTATAACATATTCAAACCATAACAAACTCTCTAATGTAACTACATTTATCAACTGTATTCAGAATACAAATTATAGACAGTCCAAAATAATTTATTGAAACTGAATAACCACAAAAAACACAATTTATTCATGGCGTTTCAATATTTATCCTAGATTATATTTAAGTTAACTATAGCACAATATGTTTACAATTTGATCCACTCTAAAGTAGTCTGAGCACTAGTATAGAGAGGAACTTAAGTGTTTTTAGACTAGTTTTCAGACTAGTTAAATACAATGACTATATTTCAACCAAACTGAATAATGTCTTTTTTATTATTGTTTATGTTCTATTAATACAAGTTGGTCAAAGTTACAAAGTTACTGGGTAAAAAAAAGTAAATTTATTATTTAATATCAACAATAAAATATTAAAAATGTTTAATTTTTATTAAATTTTAAATTTCATTTTAAAATATTTAATTTTACTTGATTTTCAAGAATAGCTACAAGTTTTGAGACTCCATCAATTTTGCGGATAGCATTTTGACATTCAACTAAAAAGAGCATTATTAGTAGCAATTAATAACAGCAATTAATAATAACAATAAGTACCATATAAATAACAGCAACTTAATACAGCTATTTTTTAATAAGTTTAGATTATACCATCATTTGAACATTTAAACAATGCATCTAAAGAAAGTAGTTGAATAACAGGGTATTCTGAATGAAGGAGATTGAACAGAAGAGCTACACCTAAGATGATAATAAAGATTTCATTTACTTCTAAACACTAAAAAAATATCAAATTAAAAAAAACAAAAAAGGCTTTTTAACTTTAATTGAAATCTCTTGGTTTTTGCTTCAAGATAAAAAAACAGCATTATGCTTGGAAGGTAATAAGATAGTTTGGGAGGTTTAGGTAATAAGATTTATTTTATACAAGTAAGATAAAATACTAGATTTATCTCTGTTAATGTTACTATTGAAGATTTTACTTAAGTCTGAAATGAAACTTAGGATTTAGCCATCTGATTTCCTAAAATATTTATAGAAGAAATATTGGAAGAATTACACAATTACTCAAAAAAGACAACCTGTAGGACAATTTTTTGTGTTTAATACATTTTGTCAGTAAAGTTATTGTCGCCTCAAAGCATTAAAGTAAAATTGAGTCAAACATAGATAGTAATTGACACCTTATGGTCTTGACAATGCATGCTAAAAACATCAATAGGAAAACAGACCATGCACAACAAAGCAATTGACCTATGAAAGCATTGGTAAAATAGTCTTAAACAAAGTGACAAAGTAGCTTTAGTAAAAAAAATCTTTTTTAAATCAAATTTTCTAATTAAAATCTATAATTAAAGAACGTATGTATGAGTATGCAGTGTATGAGTAGGCAGTGTATGAGTTTTTTTTAAATTTTTTTCAAAATTTTACAAACAATTTTTGAATACAAATAAAATAAAGGTATTTGAAATAAAGAATGTAACAAAAAAATAAAAGTGGTTAACATAAATTTAAATCAAGAATAAGAGTTATTAAAAATAATTTGACAAACATTTTCTAACAAATATTTCAGAAATTTAAAAAAAATCTAAGATCTTTGAAGGCTCTTTTTATATTCCAGCACTAGTGGAAATTCTAGTTGGTTAAAATCATCAGGTGTATGATAATGGTTTTTTCTTAGTCAAGTGTGTGCTTTCTTATTTCTAAAAAGTTTCAAACTAAAGCAATTTTAACTTCAACTTCAAAATTTTACAATTAAAATTTGTAGGTCTAACTGTTTTGAAAATTCAACTTAAAGATTTATAATAATTTCTTTAAAAAAAAAAATTGACAAAAAAAAAAGGTTTAAAATTAAAATCGACCATAAAAATTAAAATCAACAACCGTTCAACTCATTCAACAGTGTTTTATTTCTGCAATCATCCAACATAAGTTCAACAATACGTACTGCATTTCTCTAAAAACAAATTGAAATCATGACATATTAGAGATCAATATTTTATATTTCTGTGATACTAATAATTTGCTAGACAAAAAAGCTTGCTGGAATGTAATGTATTTAATGAAAACAAAAAAGTTCTATAGAATGCTAATAGGTTCAATAGATTACTGATAGTTTACTGGTTAACTGTGTTGTATAATTACAGTAACAATGGTTTCAAAACTTTTTTCATGCCTATGTTGTAAAAAATATTTTCATTTTTGTATTAACATTATTCTTAACATCATATTTTTATAACAATATTTTTAAAATCATATTTTTATAACAATATTTTCAACATCGTACTTTTATAACAATAATATTTTTAACATCATATTTTCCAAAAAATGTATTGGCAAATTATGTCAATTCATTCAAAAAAAAATTTATTATAATTAAAGTAAAAAAACAAACAAAAAAAACTAAAACAACACACAATAAAGTAATGGTGTTTTGGTTATATTCTTCATACAAATTCTTGAGAAATCAAACATATTGACATGAAAGTATTTGAAAACTAAATTTATTACAAAATTAAAAACAGAACACTAATTTTGGTGTCAAAAATATACCTAATATATATATAAAGACTCAACAGAACATTTTATGATGAGTCTTTATATAAAATTCTTTTATTTTACAAAATGCTTTGTAAAATAAAAAAATAAGTATATACATATATATATATATATATATATATATATATATATATATATATATATATATATATATATATATATATATATATATATATAAACAATTTTAAATATATCAAATTCACTCCCAACAAGGCTACAAACAACCACTATTGAGTTGGAAGTTACTTGAAAACAAAGGATACAGTTAAAGAGCAAGGAAACGGTTGACAGAAGACTTGAAAAGTTGTTTGAGTCAAGAAAATATGAAGTTGGGAGAGAATTTCAAAGAATTGAAGTGCAGGGAAAAAGATGATAAAGTTAGCAGATGTTAACTTTGCTATTGATTGTGAATATGGTTTCCATGAGAATATGGTTTCCATGAGAATATGGTTTCCATGAGAAGTTAGAGCGAATGATAATATAAGAAGATGTTAAGAAGTAGACTAAATGGGGTGCCATTCATTAACATAGGAATGTCGACAGTATTGCAACAGTTGTTTGCAATAAATAACTGTGTTTTATAAGAGTTAAAATTCATGAGCCAATGCAAGTCCCAATCTGTTACAGAAGTAAGATCATATTCAAAATCTGTTCTAAGCATTCGAAAAGAGAAGACTTTTTGGCAAGACAGGAATATTAACTTGAGTTGTCAACAAATAGATGAAAGATTGTCAGGAAGATCATTAAGGTAGATAAGAAACAATACAGGACTAAGGATAGAACCTTGAGGTAAAGAGTGTTGGCTTTCAAGAATGAGTTTAATAAAGAGGTTAGAAACAAATGATTTAATAATGCCAAAAACTTTCCCAGATACACTGTATGAAACAAGTTTATGGAGAAGACCAACATGCCAAACTTTATCAAAAACTTAAGATATGTCAATAGCAATAGCTTTAGCCTGGCCACCTTTATCTAATACATGATAGAATTTTTCAGTCACAGCGGTTAGCAAGTCAGCTGTAGAACAAGCTTGTAGACATTCTAAGTATGGATTTGAAGTTTGCTCATAAACTTAGCATCTTGATGAAAAACATTTCAACAAAACAAAAGTATCAATATATCAATCAAAAGTAACATATGTATTAAATCACGATGTATATTGTGGATTAAAATTTATTGTAAATAAAAAAAGATGATTCTATACTCACAACTACTAGATTTAACTGAATTATTGATAATCACAAAAACCTGCTACGATTTTAGCTTGAAAATTCAATGAAACATGTAACGTACTATGTGGATTACATGTATTATGCCAAATAGGAAAAACAAGATAAAACTTATTCCATCTGGTGTTATTTTATTGACAACATCAGTTATTACAAATTAAGTTTTTTGTAGAAAAAACAATTTTCTTCTGACATTGCAATTTACTTAGGGCTGCTTAAAAAATCTTTTTACTGGTACATGCAAAACAAGTTACTACTGGTTTTCAATTTAAAAATGATTTAAAACTTATTTGCATTACCCAACTCTTGAAAAAACCATCAAAGTACAGTTACCATACCATATTATAATTTTTATTGTGTTTTTTTGATATAGTTATTAGTAAGGTGCACAAGCCATAGAAAAAGCACAATTTTTAACTCAATGTTTAACTTTGTGCACAAGCCATAGCAAGAGCACAATGTTTAACTCAAAGATTTATATAAAACCTCCAGTTTAGTCTTAAGTAATGCTGAGTAAAATTGCTTGTTCAATATTGCAGGCTATATAATTTCTAGAGCTAAAAAAGTTGAAAGAACTTTCCCAATTTGTTTTGAATCTTAATTTTTAAAAATAGAGTAAATTCTGATTGATATGTGTTTGTTACATACAAAGAATTTGGGATGTTTTTGCTAATGAAAAAAACTTTGCATTTTTTTTTAAATGGAATTAATATTTTTAGATTTTAGCCATAACTTTTTTCTTAAAAGAATTGAATGCTATACTTTTAAAGAAAGCCAATTGATGAACAAATTAAAAGTTTAGCTTTGTATCCTGATTCTCATTAATTTTAATCAAATTTTAAAACAGGTTTTTAACATTCAGACTTGAAATATTTAGCCTTAAGTAAAAGCGTTTATAATTTAAAAAAATTAAAAGTTAAAAAAATTCTTTTGAACTTGGCAGCAAGAGTATTACAATGCATGCATAGGCTTTGAAAGTTTAGACTTAACTAAAACTAATTTGAAAAGAAGATTGTAAAACTTTTGTCAAGTCTAAAATTTTGTTAAGTTACTTCTAAATTCCAAGTAATTTTTTGAAGTTATTTCAAAGCATCTATTTATATGCCAATAACTTTGTTAATAATAATAATCTTTTTTTTTTCTGAAAAAAAACAAGTAAACGCTTAAAATTGTTAAAACAAACTTTTGCTTAGAATATTGTCTTTTATAATTGTTTTTACTTAAATTCATTTAGGCCATGCACTAATTTTGAAAAAAAACTCTGAGTATATAGGCTCTCTATCGAAAACAAGTCACAAAGTTAACTACCTGAGTAAGAGATTGAGAAATGAAGAAGTTATAGGCTTGAGTGCCAGCAGGGTTAGTGGTGTTAGAGTCAAGCCATTCAGTGTATTAGGCATTAAAGTCTCTAATAACAACAATATTGACAGAGGGGTTAATGGAAAGGGCATGGCCAATTTGATCTGAAATTACACATAAAAGAATGCAGTCATGAAAAGAAGGAGAATAAAGAAGAAAGAAAAGTTTGATGTTAAGAGATGTTAAGCAGAAGCACATAAAAGAATAATCCAACAAATAGGTGAATGGATACGTCCCAGCCAAGAGAATGTGACTATTATATATATATATATATATATATATATATATATATATATATATATATATATATATATATATATATATACATATATATATATATATATATATATATATATAGAACCCTTATATGTTGTCCGAAAGTTTTTTCCATATTTTGTTGACAAAAAGTAAAATTTAAAATGCAAGACCGGAATTTTTTTTCTTTATTAATGATAGACTGCCTGCCCCAACCAAACCCTCAGTCAATGTAGCAGCACTCCCTTGCGGGTCAGGCTATTTGTCAGTTGATGTAACAGCACTCCCTTGCAAGTCAGGCTATTTGTCAATCGATGTAGCAGCACTCCCTTGCGAGTCAGGCTATTTGTCAGTTGATGTAGCAGCACTCCCTTGCGAGTCAGGCTATAAGATAGTCGATGTAGCAACACTCCGCGCATGATATAAATAAATATATATATATAAATATATATATATATATATATATAAAACCGTACCATCAACAGCTGAAAAATATCAAAGTATTAACAGTGCCATGTTGCGCATGGATGGTGTCCCTGTTTGTACTTTTGGTGTGCATTGACAAGGCCACATTTGGAGCCCTTTGTTACAGGTTAGGGTTTATGAATAGTAATGAGGCAATTGCTTGGGCTATTAAGCAGTGTTCTGAGTACTATCTATGCTTTGAGTCAAGTTCTTTAACAAATTTAAAAATGAATAAAGTACCAAAAACTATAAAACACAATAAACCATCATCATCACCGAGTTCTCTAAACCTATCATTCACTAATATTCGCAATCTTCGAAGTAACTTTTCTTCTGTTGAGTCTTATCTCTTGCAAAGTTCACCAAACCTACTTACTCTTTGTGAGACTAATTTGAGGTAAGCTGTCTCATCTTGCAACCTTAGTGTTGATGGTTATCTTCCTTTAATTCATAAAGACTCCAATAGTCACATGCTTGGCCTGGGTATTTACATTAGTAAGAATTCACGCATTTGTCTTGAAACTAGGTTTGAATCCACAGACTATTCTTTCATGTGCTTTCGTTTAGCACCACTTCACTCTATCACCTTTCTCTTTGTTCTATATTGCTCTCTTTCATCTTAAGACTGCACTCTTTTTAATGTTATTTCAGATCATATCGACCAAGCCCTCTCTCTTTATCCATCAGCCTATATTGTTGTTTTCAATGACTTTAACGCTCATCACACTGAATGGCTTGGATCTAGTGTCAGTGACTCTGCAGGGATTAAAGCCCACAACTTTTGCCTTTCTCAATCCCTAACTCAAATAGTCAACTTTCCAACTTGTTTTCAAGACAACTCAAATCATTTACCTTCTCTACTCGACTTATGTCTTGTTTCTGATCCTAGTCAGTGCTCAGTTTCTCCACATTCACCCTTAGGTGCTTCAAATCACAGTTTGATCTCTCTAAAACTAATATTTCATTCTTCTTCAACACCTGAATCCCCCTATTATTGTTCCTCTTACAACTACCTTAAAGCTGACTGGGACTCTTTCCGTGATTTTCTTCATGATGGACCTTGGGTAAAAATCTTTCGTCTTCCTGTTGACAAATGTGCTTCAAACATAACTTTGTGGATTCAGGCTGGCATGGAACCTTTTATTCCCTCTTGACGATTCCAGGTCAAGCCTCACTCTCCTTCATGGTTTTCCTGACACTGTGCTGCTGCAATTGACAATCGAAACCATTACTTCCATATCTATCAGCAAAACAATTGTTCAGAAAACAGACACTTGTTTATTACTGCTAGAAACCATTGTAAAAAGGTTTTGTCTAACGCCAAAGCCCGCTATGCTTAGGTCATGAAATCTCGTATCTCATCTCAAAAATTAGGTTCTCGTGACTTCTGGAGAATCTTCAATAGTATTAATAATAAGGGCGAACCTTTAATTCCACCTCTCTTATATGGTTCAGACTTTGTCACCTCACCTAAAGACAAAGCTGAATTGTTTGCTAAGATCTTTTCATCAATATCATCTCTTGATTCCACTAGTTGCATTCCACCTGATATTGCCAACAAACAGGTTGATTCATTGCTTGACATTCATATCACTCCAGCTTCTGTATCTAAAGTGATTTCCTGCTTAGACTCTTCTACAGCTTGTGGCCCGGACAACATACTTGTTATTGTCTTGCAGAAGTGTTCTCGTTCTACAGCTGATTTGCTAACAGTAATAACCAATTGTTTTTATCGTGCATTGGATAAAGATAAAGAGGTTAAGGCCATCGCTCTAGACATTTTTAAAGCTTTTCATAAAGTTTGGCATGTTGGTCTTCTCCATAATCTTTCTTCATATGGTGTATCTGGTAACATCTTTAAGATTATTGAATCCTTCCTTTCCAATCGTAGTAAAAAGTTGTCCTTGATGGACAGCACTCTTCTTCTTACTCTGTTACTTCAGGGGTTCCTCAAGGTTCTATCCTTGACCCTATACTCTTTTTAAGTTACATTAACGATCATCCAGATATTCTCACATCTAAGGTGGCATTGTTTGCTAATGATACTACCATTTATTTGTGTCGTGATAAGAAACCAACACTCTCTGATTGCTTGGAGGGGGCATTTGAGATTGAAAAGGATCTCACTTCTGCTACAGTATGGGACTCACAGTGGCTGGTGAACTTCAAAACAGTTAAAACTCAATTTTTTCAGCCAATCATTATTGCAATAATTTAGATCTTCCTATATTTATGAACAGTGATGTACTTGATGAGTCATCTACTCTTCATCTTCTAGGATTAACTCTTACTTCCGATCGTTCTTTAAAACCATATATCAAATCCGTTGCAAAATTGCATAGTTGGACCTGCTCTTGCAGCCAACCTCCAACCATTATCACATCTTCGTAATGTTGCTTCTCTTTCTCTTTTCTACAAATACTATAATGGGCGCTGCTCTAAAGAGCTAGCGCCTCTTGTGCCATCTACTAAAATTCATTCTCGTGATACTCGTCATTCAATTAAGTCTCATACTTTTTCTGTGACTGTTCCTAAGTGCTCCAAAAACTCTTATTTGTCTAGTTTTTTTCCTCGAACATCAGTTCTTTGGAATTTGCTTCCTTCATCTTGCTTTCCTTATTCATATTATTTGCAATCCTTTATGTCATCTGTCAATCATTATCTTGCTCTACAATCTTTATCTTTTCTCTTCCAGTAACTTCCAACTTTAACTAGCGGTTGCTTGCAGCCTTGTTGGAAGCAAAGATGTTAAAAAAAAAATATATATATATATATATACACACACACATATATGGGCAATTCTGCGAGAGTGACAGTTGTAAAATTTGACACTCTTTAAGCTATTAAAAACTAAAATAGAAAATGGAAATAACTCGAAACTTTCCAAAAATGTGTAATACTACCATATAATTTAGTATGCAAAAGTTATAGCATTAACGTCTTGAGCTTTTTTTCAAAAATCAACTCTATGTAGCATGAAGGCCGTAACACTTACTTTTAACCACTTCTGAACAAAACAACTTTGTCAGACTAAATGCAGTGAAGGGCATGGTAGATCATTTGATGTGTGTATTTAGCATATATTGATAATATTAAATTTTGAGTTTTACAGTTTTTACTAGAAGTTTTACAAGCATTTTTATTTTTTTGTTGTTGTAATGGTCGTAACCATGACGGTCGTGACAAAAAATCCTATATTAAAAAACAGCAAATAAAACAACACAATAAATGATGTAAGGAAAAAAAAGTATAAATGATTATTAAAGATGATGAATTGAAAGAGATGAAGAATAGAATCCAGAGTAAGAAAGCGGTGAGCATGATAAAGAGATGCAACCTTATCAGATGCTAATTTTGCAATCAATTTTGAATATGGTTTCCAAGAAAGATCAGAAGTAAGAGTTAATCTTAGAAAATGAAGGGTAGATGACTCATCAAGTACATTACCGTTCATAAAAATTGAGTTTTATCTGAGTTAAAGTTCACTAGCCACTGAGAGCCCCATGCTGTAGCAGAAGTGAGATTCTTTTCAAGCTCAAATGCCCCCTCAAAGCAATCAAAAAGTGTTGGCTTTTTATTAAGACAAGAATAAATGGTAGTATCATCAGCAAACAGTTCCACCTTAAATGTGAGAAATTCTGGGAGATTGGTCATGTAAATTAAAAAAAGTATAGGACCAAAGAAATTGGCCTTATACTTTTAGAACCTTGAGGAACCCCTGAAGTTACAGGATATGAAGAGTGCTGTCCATTGAGGACAACTTTTATACTATGATTAGTAAGGAAAGATTCAATAATCTTAAAGATATTACTTAATACACTGTAAGAAGAAAGATTATGGAGAAGACCAGCATGGTTGACTATTTTTATGTCAAAGATTAATAAAAGCAAAAAGTGTGGGCCTTAGCGCCTGCAGAGTCAATGACACTAGATCCAAGCCAATCAGTGTGATGACCATTAAAATCACCAACAAAAGCATTATTTGCTGAAGGATAAAGAGAGAGGGCTTAATCAATTTGATCAGAAATAAAATCAAAAAGAGTGCAGCCTTGAGATGAAGGAGAGTAATATAGAGCAAAGAGAAAAGCAATAGAGTGAGGTGGTGCTAAATAAAAGCACATAAAAGAATAGTCATTGGATTCAAACAAAGTTTACCGACAAATGGGTGAACTCTTATGATTATAAATGCCTAGGCCAAGTATATAACTATTGAAGTCTTAACAAATTAAAAGAAGATAACCATCAACACTAAGGTCACAAAATAAGATAGCCGAACTCAAGTTAGTCTCACAAAGAGCATATATATATATATATATATATATATATATAAATATATATATATATATATATATATATATATATATATATATATATATATATATATATATATATATATATATATATATATATATGTATATATATATACACACCTACACACTATAGTGCATATAGATAGACCTTTGCTGACTTTTTTTACCGACCTAAGTTCATACAGTTTTTTTGTAATAAAAAAAAAAAAGAATAATGAAATCTTATCACTGCCCATATCTAGCAGCAACTCCTATGCAAGTTCTTATATCAGTCAATGTACTGAAGCCCCTAGCAGCTTTCTATTTCAGTATAACATCAGATTGCTAATATACAACATAGTTCATAATACGCATTATTTGTAAAGGTTAAACTACTAGCATTTAACTTTTTTTCCAAAGAAACTTTTTAAATAAATTGTAATTTAATTTTTTTTTTTTTTCAAAGAGATTTCTTTACAAAAGACATTTATTCATTTTTTTTTTTAAATGCTCTTTATTCATTTCAGTAAAACATTGTTTATATATTAGATACAAAATACATTTTTTTATACTTATACTGTATTTATTTTGATTAGCAAAAGGTCTTTGTTATTAGGATTGTAGGTCTTGATTAATTTTATTCGATTAATATTTAATAATATCTTCAATTATGAATCAAGTTTTTTTTTTTTTTTATCTCTTTAAAGATATATTCTTAAAACAAAATTTTTCTATAACTTGTTTATGTAATATTGTTTCTTTTAATTGTATGTAATATGTATGTTCTTTTAATTTAACTTTATTTTAAATTTCAGATAATGATGATTTTCTTATTTAATTTTTTATAAAAGTTATTAATTTTATTATTTAGTGCACTTTAAAATAATAGAAAATAAAGCATTTTTCAGAAAGAATTATAATTCTTAAGTTTCTTTAAGGATTATTTGTTACTATTGTTAACATGATTAGTAGTGAAACTGAAATATTAGATGTTTGTAGTCTACCAAATCACGGAAATATTATTAGGCAAGATAAAAATAATCATTGCTAAAATGAGAGTGAGATGAAATCAATCCCACGTCCCTGGTAGTACCGCTCTCAACTTGTTTCTCCGCGTAGTGGCCTTGTTCGTCAAGGTTCGTGTTTCATAGTTATAGAGTTGAGAGAGGGTTATAACCACAAGTAGCCTCCTCATCTGTAGTGGCCTTCTCGGCCTTGGGGAGGTGAAATACGAAGAAAAAAAAAAATCATCACAAGAGAGAGATGAAATCTATCAAGACAAGTGATACTGGTGGTAAATGTGTATTTGTTCCTTGAATTAAGTTAGTTTCATTTGATTTTAATTTACCTTAACTTCTAAAGCATTGTTACTTTCTTGTCCAATTGGCATATTTCATGCCAATCAATAAAAGCCAAAGTGAAACATTTGATAGAGTTGGTGTTTATCTTGAAAAATTGTGTTTCTATTATGGCCAACTGTATATTAAATAGTTGGCCATAATAGAAGCGATGTTATATAACATTGGTTGACATTCCATGTCAAACAATGTTATTATTATGGAGCTAGATTGTGATACTAGCCCTTTTTACTATTAAGCAATAAAATAATACAATATAATAATGTTAAATAAAAATAGCTACATCATAAATAGATTTTACTCTTACTTTTTTTTTAGGTTTGGCAGACTGTACTTGACTTTGTTATTGTAGTGCTGTTATAACTGATTTAGCTATATTTTTAGCACAAAGGATAAATACCATAACAACATAAAAAAAAAGGTTTATTTTAAGTTGTTATGGTGACTTTTAGGCTGACAGTTAATTGAAAAATTGCAGTTAAATTTCTAATTGCGAGAGCTATATATTTTAAGATATTGCGAGAGCTATATATTTAAGATATACATATTTCAGATAATAAATCAAACTATTGCTATTTTAAATCATAATATAATTTGTATATCCTGACCCTTTGATCAGAATTAACCTTATTTAATTTACTAATAGCACATATTACAGATTACTTACTATTACTTTGCTAGTATGCATTAGTATGTATAATAGGTATAAATATATGTATGTGTAATATAAATAAGTATGCACATGTATGCATTAGTATGTATAATAGATATAAATATATGTATGTATAATATAAATAAGTATGCACATGTATGCATTAGTATGTATAATAGGTATAAATATATGTATGTATAATATAAATAAGTATGCACATGTATGCATTAGTATGTATAACAGATATAAATATATGTATGTATAATATAAATAAGTATGCACATGTATGCATTAGTATGTATAATAGGTATAAATATATGAAGTATATTACATAAATGTATAAATTTCAACAACAAGTTTCAAGATAAACATTTGACAATCATAATTACTCTTTAAAACAATAATTAATAACCTGAACATCGCAGTCAGGTGACTGTAGAAGAGCAATGACCAAAGGAAATCCATTTTTTTCAAATATTTCAGCTTTACTGACATAATCCTCTAAATAAATAAAAAATTGAAGATAATATCTATGGCATTATAATTAAATTTAAGAAAAATCTTATTAAAACTATATTGTCCAAGGAAGCAATAACTGGTGTGATTCCGTTATCCAAATATGAAATATACTCCTGAAATGTATAAATGTAATCCTAAATACCTGCAAAAAATGATAATGACAATGTAGAAAATTCATGACAAGTTACTTCCTCTAAACAAAAATTTACAAGAAAAGTTTTTCATTCTAGAACTACATGTTATTTAAGAACAATAAAAAATAAGTAAAAACGAAAAACACAGAACTTGCATATACTAAATAAAAGTTTTTGAAAAAACCCAAATTTATAAAAAATGTTTTTTTTATGTGCTTTCTGAAAAACACCAGGCTATGATGTTTTTATGTTAGTATTAGGGTGCTATTGGATGGTTTCATAATAATATTAAAGTAATACTGGATGGTTTTATATCAGTACTGAAGTGCTATTTGATGGTTTGGTATTATTATTGGAGTACTATTAGATGAATTCATATTAGAATTGAAGCGCTTTCTTATGTTTTACATTGACAACACAAACATATAATATTTAAAAAACTTGATATATTAAAAATTCAAATCAATAAAAACTTCTGAATACAAAAATGATAAACATGATAATCAAAATGAAAATCACATGCATAATGATGATATGAACATGATGATAACTGCATAAGATATAATAAGTAATGTATAAGATGTGATAAATAATGCATAAAATATGATAAATAATGATAATTATACTAGATTTAGATAAATGCATTGAAAATCAAGACAGTTTTGTTTTTTACATGTATTTCTAACCCTAAGGAAAATATAAATCAATTTTTTTTAAATTCATTTTTTACAAATAGGAGAAAACAATTTTATATATATTCAATTCATATTTTACAATAAACTATAGCGTACCACCAGGAAAAAGAAGTTTGAGTAAACTTTCAACACAACCAAAATTTTGCAATGCAAGACGTATTGACACTATAAAAAATAATGTAAAAAACATAAGATGCCTCAAAAAACAGTCCCTAATTTGACAATTTTATTTTATTTCTAATATATTTATGTCTTGATATCAAAAATGCTATTATCAACTTCTTGAAACTTTAGAAATATATTAAAAAAAAAATTTAAATATAACCATTTCTCATAATTTAAAAAAAAGAATAGACTATTAGAAAATGTTATATTTAAAAAAAAACACGCACACATTTCTCAAATATTTAATAAAAAGTTCTTCTTGATTTCCATTTTTGTTGTTAATTATTTTAATAACATATTCACTTTTTCTAGTTTTAGAAAATTTTAAAGTTTTTTTAAAAGAAATAACCAGTATAAAACAAACTATATTAACATTATATTATATTAGAATTATATTATATTAACAAAAGTTTAATTCAAAAACGAAACTAACATTCTTTTCATAATTTATTCAAAATATAAAAACTATTCAAAAAATATTTTTAATTACCTTGAGATGCTAATGAACTAATGCACATAGCAGCATTTTTTTTCACTATCTTGCTCTCATGGTTTAAAAGTTTTACAATATGCTCAATTGCTCCTAGCGATAACAGTTGCATTTTATTTTCAATAGCTAAAGTTAAAGTATGTACATATTTAAATTTAAAAAAAAATTTTTACAATTTGATTAATAACTGTGAAAATAAAGATGATGATTTGCTTTTTAACTTTGGTTTATACAATCACAAACCTCTATATACTGCTCTATGTCACATAAAAAAAACAATAAATATATAACTTATACAATTTTATTTAGAAAAAATCCAGTGAAAAAATGAAATTAATACATTTTTCTGCAAACTTGTAAAGTGTTTCACATGCAACAAGAAGTACATTTTCTTCAGGAGACTGTAACATCAACACAACAGTTTGAGGCTTCTTTGTAACCAAGTTAACTGGATCGAACTTTATATATATATATATATATATATATATATATATATATATATATATATATATATATATATATATATACATGCATATATATATATATACATGCATATATATAATATATATGTATATAATATATATATATATATATATATATATATATATATATATATATATATATATATATATATATATAATATACATACATATATATTATATATATACAATATACATATATATAAATATATTATATACAATATATATTTATATATATATATATATAATATACATACATATATATTATATATATACAATATACATATATATAAATATATTATATACAATATATATTTATATATATATATATATATAATATACATACATATATATTATATATATACAATATACATATATATAAATATATTATATACAATATATAAATATATATATATAATATATATATATATATATATAAATATATATATATATATATAAATATATATATATATATATATATATATATATATATATATATATATATATATATATATATATATATATATATATATATATATATATATATATATATATATATATATATATATATATATATATATAGATAGATAGATAGATAGATAGATAGATAGATAGATAGATAGATACACACACATATAACCTATAGTTATATAACACACTGTTAATGAAAAATAACTCTTAATGGCTCTTAGTGTTTAAAACTGACAAAATTAGGAGTACTTTAAATAAAAACCATTAAAATAGTTGAGGAAACTACTTAAATACTGTTTTTTGAAAAACCACAAACAATTGTTGCTTTTTTTTTTATTTTAATTCAGAACACTTTTATTTATTTTATTTTTTAACTGTTTTGACAATAAGTCAATAAAAAAAAAAAGATAAAAAAATTAAATAAAACAAATAAAATTTTATTTAATTTTTTAAAATTATATTACAAAAATGAAAAAAAAAAAATATTATTTTTTTTTGTTGTTGTTGTTATTTTTGCTTTATTGACTGATTAATTTAGAAATCGGAGCAGCAGAGTATACATAGATTGACTGACTTAAACAGATAAAACATGTAGGAAGTGCACATACATCGACAAATATAATTATGTGTGTATATATATATATATATATATATATATATATATATATATATATATATATATATATATATATATATATATATATATATATATATATATATATATATATATATATATATATATATATATATATATATATATATATATATATATATATATATATATATATATATATACAGTGGCGGATCCAGCATTTTTTGGTCTTTGAGATAGCTAACTTCCAGACATGGAACAAACTCCAAACATATATATGTTTATACTTATGTCAAATAAGGATGCTTTGCAAAAAATTGCGATGATTGGAGGCTGGGAACAAAAAAGCCCCAATTTTTGTGCCCCCCCTGCCCCAAACGTGAGAGCAACAAGTTGATAAAATATTTTTTGTTTTTAACTAGACTAATATTCTTCAATAAATATTTTTAACTAGACTAATATTCATCAATAAATTTTAAATTTCATAGTAAAATATTTTAGCTTTTAAAAGTTATGACCATATAAAGTTTAAACCCCCCTCAATTTGAGGGGGGTTATAAATTTTATATAGTCATTATTTTTGAACACTGAAAGATAATACTATGAAACTTAAAATTTATCGATGAATATAAGTCTAGTTGAGAACAGTACAAAAAATATTTTATCAACTTGTTGCTCTCACGTTTGGGGAAGGGGGGCACAAAATTTGGGGTTTTTTTGTTCCCAGCCTCCAATCATCGCAATTTTTTGCAAAGCATCCTTATTTGACATAAGTATAAACATATAAACATTTTGGTGTTTGCTCCATATCTGGAAGTTAGCTATCTCAAAGACTAAAAAAAGCTGGATCCGCCTCTGTATATATATATATATATATACATACATATATATATATATATATATATATATATATATATATATATATATATATATATATATATATATATATATATATATATATATATATATATATATATACTCTTGTTTGGTCGTCTTTAATTTTATCATAAAATGTAAACTTTATGTTTTTAAAAAAAACTAATTTAGAAAACCAAAAAAATATTTACTTGTCATATATTAAAATAAGAAAGAAGAAATAATGTACTTTTTTTAAACTTATTTACCTCGTCTTTTGGTAGTACTGGTTCTTTATTTTTTTTTTTAACCATTATATAAAATGAATAAAGTAACAGCTAAATTAAAAAAATCAAAACAGAAAATAATTAGCAGTCAAAAAAACACAGATACTCTTTAAATAAATAAAATAGAAAATAGTAACCCAAAATCAAGCAAGTTACTGTAAAAACTTTTATACATTTTTAAAACAGTTATAAAATGATACCTGCTAACTATTGAAGCTTCTATTTATTGTAGATATCTGTAAAGATCCTTTTTAACAATATTTTTGTTGTTGTTTCTTTTAAGATTGAAAAAGAAGTTCATTTTTGATTAAACTTGGTTCATTGAGTTATTTACATTATTTGTGTATTGCTATGTGTATACTACTTGTATGTGTATAATGTATACTACTTTTTATAATAAATATAATATTCTAAAAACAACCAAAGATAAAATTTTAAAGTTAAATTTTTTTTCTCTTGAACTATACAAGAAGCTTAAAGTCTATATCAACAAGCATTATTTTTACCAATTATATTAATTATGTAAAACTATCATTGTTATTATTATTTGTTTTCTTTAATTTTATAAAATTAATTAAATTCAATTAATCATTTGTGTTGCACACTATTTAAATAATTTACACTATTATTTGTTTACTTTTTATTATTAGATGTAAATTGATTGAGTAGTTTGTAATTATATGAGTGATATTTAACTTAATATTATGAATTTATAACACATTTTGCAAATTTCTTCAATTTGATTAAATAATCTGAAAAAAATAGCGGTAATAAAAATAATACAACAAAGTTCTAATACTTTACTCAAAATAAATATCAAAAATAAAATAACATTGTTTAAAAACAGATGATAATACAAAAGCAGAAGAAAAAAAAAGATAATACAAAAAATAATAAAATTCTAAAGTTAACTAGCTTACTTATCATACTTTTGTTTTGTTTTAATGGCTTTATATTTACAATAGTATAAAGTATTTAAAAATAAATAAAACTACTGTAACGGTTTTAAATTAATTATTGTAATAAGCTGACTTTTAGATGATATTGTAATGAAATGAATCTTTATTTATTTGAATATTTATGATTAGATAATATTATTAAGTTCATTTATTTGTACACATTTAATAAGCATAATAAACATAATAAACATTTAAAGTATAAATATTTTACTATAATGTATACTATAAAGTATAAATATTTCACTATAATGCAAATTTTTTTATCAAATGAAGAAACTTTCATAATTTGCCAGCATGATTTTCGTTTAATTCAAAATAAATAGTCTAGATATATTCAAACAAAATTATTAAAAAACAAATAATATTATTAAATAATGTTATCAAATAAACTATATATACTTTATACATTTGAAAAAGATAACAAAGGTTGTTTGATTATCGGTGTAACTAAGCAACGGCTAGATATTTTTTTGAGTCGTGCGTCGCTTTTTTTCAAGATATTTTTATTTAACTAAGGAGTTACTAGTGATATAGTACTCCGAATGCGAATGGGCGCAGTTGCGCCCGGCCCACAAAAAAATGAGGTTCCAGCAGGGGTCCCCAATTTTTTAAACACATATGTCGCTACAGTTGTGGGCTTGTTGGAACCTCACTATCGTTTATGCAAGGGCATAAAAATGTATATAAAGTAGTGTTGTTATCGACTTCAACTAAATCGACTAAAAGTCGAAATTTGTCGACTTTGAATAATCGAATGGTCGATTTGATCGACTATAGACTTCCTACTAATCAACTAAAAGTCGATTTAGTCGAGTAAAAATCTTAAAACCCTTATATCTTTTCATTCGATTTAACTTTCAATTCTTAATTTTTGTTTGTTAATCGAGTAACAATAGCATGTACAATTATAACTATTAAGGGTCGTCCACAAACTACGTCTTGCAATTTTTGACCGTTTCTTTTTTAATGTTTACTCGATGCTTGTGATTTTCATAAAGACTTTCATACAGGTCCTCTCCAACTCTGGGCCAAAATTAAGTTGTGAAGCTCCAAAATCTAAATGTTATTAATTTATACAATCACATTGTAAATATGATTGTAATAACTTTTTTGGTATATCGCAAGTATTTAAGTATATATAAAGGTTCCTAGATCATTGGGGTCTGGAAATCGATTGTCTCGTTGTCGGAGAGGCTCTTCTCTCCTCTATTATTATTTAAATGATATTTTATTAAAAAATAGAAAGCGAATATAAATTACTTTATTATTTTTATTACAACTTTTTTCAAAAAAATAAGTTATTTCCATACTTCAACTAAATCGACTTTTAGTCGAGTTGGTCGATTTCAAAAATTTATTAATCGATTTTAGTCGACTTTAAGAAAATATAGGGTAGACCGAGGCGATTTCGCCACTTTTAATTCTTCAAGAAAAAATTAAGAAAATTATTCTGGCATTACTCCATATTAAGATCATGTAAAATGTTTATCATTTTAAAACTATAACCTTATAACTATTGATTGAGCATAGTTGCCGCCTAATTTGATTGTTTGTTGTAAATTTTAAATGAGATTTGCTGTTTAACTTTTTAATTGATATTATCGTGTCACTCTTGCTCCAACTGGCATTATTATAAATTTTGTGAAATTGATTGAAACTACATTTGAAAATAACTGCTAAGGTGAGATCTTCATAAATTTGTTAAAGCTATTTATCTGGCGTATATATTTTAAATATTTTAAAGGTTTTTGCCTAACTTGATTTTTTTTTTTTTTTAAATATATTTTGCCGTTTAAAATTATTACAATAACCTAATATATTTTACAATTTTTACATTAGTAACGACAGGACTTCTAGAAGATCATGATGATTTTGTCATGAAGCCCTTTACAATATATGGTTAGTTTTTAATAAAAATACAATGTCTGTAGTGAAATAATACACCTTTATGCAAAAACCAAGATAAAATGTTAAACCAAATAATAAACGAAATAAAACAACAATTCTGTGGCGAACTCGCCACAGAATAAAATAATAGTCCCATAGTTAAAAAATATATATAATGAACAATATTTTTGCTTTCTAAACAATACTTAATATTAATATTCATTATTATATAAACAATT
>NC_088931.1:23642500-23872500 GCF_038396675.1 Hydra vulgaris
TTGTTTTGTTTACAATTACAATTATCTGTAGTTTTTTCATTTAGGATTTCGTTTTTGTTTAACAAAGCATTGTTGTGACCTTTTATAATTCTTTCCATATTTTTTGTGCAACTGTAGCTTACTTTAATTTTATTTCGATTAAAAATTTTATGTAATTTATTAGAGGGCGTGAAATGCTTATTGACCAATTTTAAAAACATTTTTCCTATGTTAGTGGAAACATTTTTGCTATATGGGGGGAGAGGGAGTTAAACCAAATTACATTTCTAGTTCTATTTCGCTTTTTTTTATTCTTTTTTTCAGGGTTAAATTTTAGTTCAAAGTTTTCAAAACCACTTTTTAAGGGCATCTTCAAATATTCTTTTAGAGGAATTGAATACATTTTCATTAAAGGAGTTTTGGTTTAGCCTGTTGTTAATTAAAATCAGGATTTGTTTTAGAATTTGGGGTGGATGATTTGAGTTAATATTAATATACAATAATTCATTGTTTGGTTTTTTAAAAGGCTTATACATCAAGAAAATTCACAATTTTTAAATTTATGTTTACTTTGATTTAAAAACCAATATTTTCAAATATTTTTATAATATCTTTTCTAATTTTATCGAGCTGTGGACCAGATTTTTTACGCAAGAAAGTCTAGATGGCCAGTTTTGGGTTGAATCTCATTTTAAACTTCAATGTTGTTTGGTGCAGCAAGATCAGATTCAGCGACATCCAGAGCAGTTGCTAGTTTCTTCTATTTTTCCAAGTGAAGATTTGTTTGAGGTTTTAAGAAAATGAACTTTTAGAGAAAACACTTTTAGTTTATATAAGGTACTGTTGAACAATGATCTTAGTGATTCTAGCATAATTTCTTTCTCCATATCACCTTCAATTACTTTTACCTTTCTTCTGATTCACTCGATGCTAATTTATGTCTGGATTGTGGACAAAGCTTTTCACCTGGTATAACGAATTCGCCTTTACTGCAAAGAAATTTTGCTGTATCCAAGTTGATTTCACAAAGAATGCCTGAAAAAAAGAGAAGAACTCTTTTAATCTATATAAAAATTTTACTAAAATCATTTAAAGTTAAAAGTTGTATAGCATTTAATTTTGCTCTTTCAGAAGTTAGCTAAAAGTAAGGTTAAATATAGCTAAAGTAGAACTTGGCTGCCAAGTATTTTATTATTGTAATTCTCAACACTTTCATATTGGAAATTTGAAAAAAAGGTATCACTATCCATAACAACATTAAAAATACCTTTTTTAATGTTGTTATGGATGATAAATGAGTTGCAGCAATATGTCTACTTGCATAACGCTTTAAATAACATGTTTATGATAGAGACAATATGTTGATTTAACATTGATTATTGATAGCCCAGTCCTCCACAATACTGTATCTCTTTCATTATCAGGAATATCTTTAAAGTATTATATTCCAAGCAACAGTGTATATGTTGTGAGATGACATTCAGGTTGATTCCAATAGAGCACTGTTGATTATTTTGCATGACTGAGAAACTGAATTACCAATTAACTCTCAATAATTATTTAATGTAAAATTAAAACAATTTTTATGCTTTATACATTGTAACTGGCATTTTAAAACTATATTTTTATATTGCTAATGTCCTTACAAAACTATATTTATACATCACAGCTGATATCATAAAACTATATTTTTACATCCCTAATGGCCTCACAAAACTTTATTTATGCACAACCAACCTCAAAAAACTATTTTTATAAACCATAACTAAACCCATGAGAGTCAGGCAACTCCAAGATTCAGTATTGCCTCCGTGTTTTGATTGACTGTAATCTTTGAATTTTCATATTGATGAGCTACACAAGAAACTTGAGCTAACAATAAATTCACACTAATAAATATTTAACATTATTTTAATCGTATCTTAGTTACTGTTGTCGAATTTTGGGTCAAATGGCAACTATCACATCAAAAAATTGATGTCCTTTCAACATCAATCCATAAGAATCATAAACTTCCAACTTTCATCATAACTTCATAAGAATCATAAACTTCCAACCAAAAGTCAGAAACATCAGAATCTTTCAAAAAATTAAAAATTCCAATCTTTCCAGCACTTGTAAAATTTGCTAGTCTTTTCATTTTTGACTCTCTTAATAAAAATTTACCCTCTTCTATAACAGACATTTTTTTACAGAAATAGAATAATACATACTACTAGAATAATACACTACTAGAAACATATATAATGGAAAACATAGTGTACCATCTTTTGAAACTCAGAAGTATGGTAAACATTCTGTTGTCTATCAGTGCATTTGTGAATGGAACAAGAGTATGCGGTGTTTAAGTTGTAGTCCAAAAAACTTAAAATTTTATTGTCTCTTCTTAAACTTAAACAAAATCAATTTTAAAAAATTCTGAGAACAGTTGTCAGAATTCTGTTTGAGTGACACCATCCTTATCAATCATTTAGTTATTATTATTAAATACTCATAATTAGTTTACTCATTTTTATATTATTTTATATTATTATTATTATTATTATTATTATTATTATTATTATATATATATATATATATATATATATATATATATATATATATATATATATATATATATATATATATGCAATGATAAAATTGCAATGATAAATTTATACAGAAAATGCTTATATTCTCTTTTTTTTTATATATATCAATAGAATTATGATTTTTTTAAATATTATTATTATTATATTTATTATTATTATAATATTATTGTATGATTTAAAAAGGAGAATAAATATCTTGTTGTTGTTGCTGTTGTTGTTGTTGTTTTTATTAAAGTGTTACCCTGTTTTATTTTTATGTTTTAAAAAACTGGAAGCTAAGTAAATATTCAAATAACTTATTACATAATAATTCAACATTGTTTTAAGTTAATTATTCAATTAAACTTATTTTGCGGTAATTTAGTAAATTACAGTGGTTCAAAAAAGTTAATGTTGATAAATATGAAAAGTGATAAATAGAATTTTTATGACGTTAAAACTCTGTTAGGCAATTTTGTTGAGCATTTTTTAAACATTGCAAGGTCTGTTGTAGTTTGAGGTTAATCAGAATAAAAATTTAATCTATTTCTATTTAGCTTTTAAAATAATTTTTATATATTTTAAAATATTTCATGTTTCAAGTAAATGTTTCAAACATTTATAACCAAAAATTGTATTTGCTGAGTCTGATACAAAAACATACAGTGTTCAGAATAGCCCAATGTAGGGGCTGATGCGAACAAAAATTAATGTGGCAAAAAAGCTTGTTAATATTGCGTTATTCTTTATATCAATGAAAAAATAATAGGCATATTTGAAGAAATTTGCAATGATAAAATTGCAATGATAAAAATTGCAATAATAAAATTTGCAATGATAAAATTGCAATCATAAAATTTGCAATGATAAAATTGCAATGATAAATTTGCAATGATAAATTTGCAATGATAAAATTGCAATGATAAAATTGCAATGATAAATTTATACAGAAAATGCTTATATTCTCTTTTTTTGTAAATAAAGTTTAAGTTTGCCTCTTTTTTTTGAGCAAATTTTTATCCTTGTTTTTGAATTCACTTCTTTTCTCAGAGTTAAGGTAGCCTTTTCAGTGAAAACCTTGCCAAATCCTGCTTGCACTTGTATTTTTCCTTTTCTTTAGTTTTTTATAGCATTTCAAGATTCTTCAGAAAGAGTTGGTGACAAGGCTTTTAAAATGGTAACTCAAAGTTTACATTGAGGATAGTCATTATCTTTTGTATTCTCTGCCGTCACCAAAACTTTTTTCCAGCTCTAATGGATCTAATGGGTATAGACAAGAGGCTCTAAAACCAAATTCTAAGAAATCAAGCAAAATCAAGTTTAAAAAAATCACTGTCTAAAGGCTGTAAAGTAAGGTGGGCTGAAAAAAACTAGGAAACGGCAGGGCATGCAATAGTTGCTCCATGACCTTGTTAGTTATTGTGCAAAATATTTTGAATTTTGGAAGCCATCTTGTGGTGCCCCAGGGCGTCCCACTTTTATGACTGTCAAATGGCCCAATTTGGTTTTAAAATGGTATAGCTTCCAATGAAGTACTACCAAAAGCAACTATAATTACAATTAAGGGCAGTGAAACAGAGTCAGGTAATGCAACAGACTGTTGTAAATATTCTATGCTTTCTCTATTATCACTTATTCATAACGAAAATAAAGTAAATACTATAAAATTAACTTAATGTACTTTTCAGCAAAACAAAGAATGTCAGAAGTTATTATGACACCCATTAGCAAACCAAAGAATCTGACTAATGCTCAGGTAAGCAGTGTGACTATATTTATTACATTATTGCATTATTACATAACCGTAACCCTATTATTATTACGTGACTGAACTTAGCAAATCATGCTAACTTGAGAAGAGCTAGGGGTAAAGTTAAAGTTGGAGTTAGGGTTTAGGTTTACATGCATCGGCCGCTTCTCAGCAATAAATGAGTTTGTGTTGTTTATGTTTTCAGGAAACGGAAAAGTGCAATACTACACCCCGCAGCGCATTGAAGAAGCTGACAAGAAAGTCCCAATGCTGTCCGGTTTTCGGTTATCCATCCAGAGCCAAAGAGACCCAGCTGCCAACAAAGTTGGATACAATACGAACCTTTTTGCAGATGTGACGAGAAATGACAGACAATGCTCCGGATCCTGCAGTTTCCACAGTTGCAGAAAGAACAGCGCAGCATATCAAGCATATATAGATCAAAGCATCAATCCTGGTAATATCACACAAGAGAATTGTAGAGAAAATCAGAATGCCCCACAGCAATTACAAAAACTTGCTAAAACCATATAAATCCAGATAATGTAATCCGGCATACACCGAGCAACTTACAAGATTTGCTATCGAAACAGATCTGCAACTATTTGATATTGCAATCTGCAAATGTATCGATTTTCCAAGTTGCAGATGCAAACTTGAGCATAAGGTGCCGCCTGCGGAGAGAAGCTTTTTGACTGACCAACGAAATCAATGAAAAATGATGATCTACGGTGTTGATGTAAGAACTACAAAGACACTCGTGACAAAAATGCCTAAGACGAGTTGATGATTTCATGGAAAAACATCGCAAATGTATCAAAATTGATGAACAAGTTGACGATGTAAATGTTTCAGTAACGTCTGATGAGGACGACTCAAGAATGGATGCAATGGATCCGGATTTCAGTGTTACCACTGACACTACTGACAATAAAGTATTGGATATTGATAACAAGCAGCGCAAGAAACAAATGCGACTAGAACTACCAAATGTAACTAAGATGTGCGACAGATATAAAGTTCCAGGTCATTGTGCAGCAGCTTTTGTCAGTGCAATATTGCAAGATGTGCGTCTTATACATAAAGGGGACACATCAATGGTAATAGATAAGAATAAACTTGGTAGATAATGGCGAAAAGTCAGAAAGCGATTACAAACCCAGGCATTCCAGCAAAAACTGAATGGACTCTATTTCGATGGCCGCAAAGATAGAAAGGCTGGA
This sequence comes from Hydra vulgaris, assembly GCF_038396675.1. Lineage (NCBI taxonomy): Eukaryota > Metazoa > Cnidaria > Hydrozoa > Anthoathecata > Hydridae > Hydra > Hydra vulgaris. Next base: position 23,648,023 of record NC_088931.1, read on the forward strand.
TTATTGTAGAAGAACATGTGTGTCTAGTTCGCGAGCCAAATTCAGAGTACCTAGGCCACGTTACACCTTTAAGTGGAGGAGCCGAAAGCATAACTACAGGTGTCTGGGACTTTCTAAAGGAGAATAAAGTCAAAACAGAGGATCTAATGGCTATTGGGGATACAATGTATTCCTCTTCACTAAAATATATGGCTGTTGGATATACTCTACTAAGTTGTGACTTTCTAGATACTTGATCATAGAGGATAGTGACAGAAATGTTATACAATGATGCAGCTCCATGTATTAAAACACCTGCTTGAATTTCTGCTATGGCTCATTCAATATCTTCTGAAGTATATGAGGCAGATATATTCTTCTGAAGTATATGAGGGAGATATATTCTTCTGAAGTATATTGTCTTTTTCTTACCTAAACAAACAAAACCAAAAAGTTATTCAAACTTGCGTTTTATAATTCAATTTTGAATTCAAAATTAGGTATTATGCAGTCAGAACGTTATTCTTTTGTTGTTAAAAAAAATATTTACAAAAAAAATAACCATTATATTATAATTATTTTTATTAATATTTTTTATTAAGTAGAAAGGTCTTTTTTTTTTAATTTAGAATTTACTATTTGAAAGTTTAGTCTTTTTTCTCTTAAAAAAGGCAGTTTTAACCAATGCGTCATAAGTTTCAGGTTCTGAATATTTTTCATGGACATTAAATGTGTAACCTATTGTTTTACATCAAAGAGACCATCTTCAAAATATTTGGTTGTAAGCAAAAAAATTAAAATATGACTGTTAATCAAATATTTTTAGTTATTCTGAAAATGAAATCATTATTTTATAACTTAAATGAGAATTTAATTAATTTAATGAAATTAATTACTTATATTAATAATTATATATTTTTAATAAAAAAAGTAAATTAAAAAAGGAGACATATCAGTTATGTTTGGATTAGTCCCGCAAATTTTCGAAATTTTTTTAAATTTAGTCATTATAGACAAACAGAAGTATTTCCGAAATCGTTGTGTTTTCAAAAAAATAAATATCATATATTATCATTACATGAGTATACTTTTTATAGAACAAGTTTAAGAAGAATTTGATACTAACTTTTTGAATAATACATAATGTAGGTCATTTTTTCTCGGGTGATAATAATGAAGAAAAAAAATTTTAATGGCTGACTACTAAAATACGTCAAATATGAAATGTTTTATTTAGAAGTAAATTAATTTATTGATCAAAATAAAGATGTGTTGTTATTTTTGTTGTAGTCGATATCTGTATCGCATCATTTGTTTTTGTCAATCTTAACAAAGGTTTCATTACGGGAATCAAAAAATTTAAAAGCCAAAACTTCAAAGAAACATTTTATATATAGAAAAATATTCTATTATTCTCTCTCAATCTTCAATCAAATTTAATTTAGTTGAATGTTAAAAGCATTATGTTTTTAATGCTTTGAACATTTTTCATGATACTAGACTTTTTTTTTTTTTTTTAAAAAAATTTCCATCTGCATCATTAATGTGCATCTTAATATTGTTTTTTATTTTGTTAATTTTATTTGATAAAGTTGAAAAAATTTTACTAATGAAAAACAAAAGAGATTCAGTGTTATTAATGATTCAACTGCCCATTCATGTGATTTAAAATGTGGCTATAAGGTTAAAATATGTTACAATATCATTTGGAAATGAAAGAATATGTAGTTTTAAGACTTATTTTAAATTGAGAAGTAGCGTGCTTTAAGATGCAACAACAATGTTTACAGTCACACTTCAGTCAATATTAAATCGCGTGTCGGCTTCTTTTTATTAAGTTGGGTAAAATGATATAACTCACTGTAGTGTACTCATTGTTAAACAAAGTGTATACTTTTTTAAATACTTTTTAAAGTTTTCTTTTAAATAATCACAAGGGACAAAATTTTTATTAATCAAAATATAGTATTATTAATAAACACACTTTTGTAAGTAACAAACTGGCTGGTCGTCCTGCCGGGCTACTGAAATGCATTTTTTTAAATTTCAGTCGTCTTTGGAAAAACGAGTCATCCTGTGCCACCAGACCACCATGAGAGTACATCCCTGATATATATATATATATATATATATATATATATATATATATATATATATATATATATATATATATATATATATATATAGCAGGCCTTGTTAAGAAGCGTTACGCAGCTCGCATTTTGCCTGGGAAAAGGCGATTTGCCTACATGTTCAGCAGTTTTGCGCTACACAAAAACTTTTATCTTATAGAATATTTAAATTATCTTTTGATGTCGTTAACGTGACGTTTTTTAGAAGAAATAAAGTCGTAAGTAAAAGCATTTAACCACAATTGTAAACTAATAGATTTTTTGTAAAAGAACAGTTTGTTTAATAATTTTTTTTGTTGTTAAAAATTAGTTTTAAAAAAAATAAAGTGTTTTGAGTTTTATCTTAAGGAATTAAATATATAATTCTTTTTAAATATGAAATTATTTTTAGTCATAATAGTTTAAAAAATGCACGATTTATTTTGATGTAAATATTTTATCAATAAGATATTTTGTTTATTGTTAATTCAATAACGTAAAGTTTTAATGACGTTCGTTTAATTTATGAAAATAAATTATAATCACGATTATGTTATCGGTAACTGATAAATAACAAAAAAAAACTATTGTGCAAAAACATTATTAAAAAGAGTTTTTCAAATTAAATAAGAAAAAATTTATTAACAGTTAATAAAATAACCAAAAACCAACTGTAAAATTATAAGAAAATAAACAAACATTATTTTATGTTTCATGAAAAAATATTTTTTTCAAAATAAAATTTAGTTCATATTCGAAAAAAATAATAAAAATAATTTTTAAATAAGAACTTAGATTTTATTTGTAACTTTTGTTATAGTGAGAAAAAAAAAACTGTATGATTTTTAACACGTTAATAAAATAACTTTAATTACAATCTGGTACTTGAAATGACGCTAGTGACGCAATATAACTTCTAACAATGCAAAATAAATTTGCTAATAAAATCTCGTAACAAGGCCTGATATATATATATATATATATATATATATATATATATATATATATATATATATATATATATATATATATATATATATATATATGTTAATTCACTTGACCAAGACCATGAAGGCCACTACAGTCGAGGAGACTGCTTTATTTGTGGTTACAACCTTCTCTTAACTCTATAATTCTGAAGCATGAATCTTGAAATTCTATAATACAGGCCTTCCCAGGAAGCGGGTGCAGTCGCATGTCTTGTTTGTTTATGTTTAGAGTATTTTTTTTAGACACACTGGCCTTGGCAGTTTGCATCTTTTAACTTTTAAAGCATTTCAATAATTCGCAGCAGAAAGCTAAACTTATCTACTGAGAAAAAAATCCAATTCTAAAAAAAAGAAACAAAACTGTAACGAAATATCAAACTTTAATTAAAGAAATTCACAATTTTTATCAGCCTGTTTAATTAAGAAACTAATATGCTATGTATGCTTAAACTATAAGAAATTTTGTCAATTTTTTTCTTACTTTTATTCATTTTTGTTTCACTTTTAAAAATGTTTTTGCTATATTTGACATTTTTTCTCAATACTTACATAACAGGAAAAATAAGAAAATAAATTGCTATTTATTTGTAAAATATATTATTTAATTAATAAATTTTATAATGACGGAAAAAGTTGTATAAAAGATTAGCATAGTTTCTTCTTTTTTTTAAATGTATCTACTACATTTGATGCCTGTCTGAAATTGTTTCTTTACTATTGCCCGATTTCCAACGCTAACACGAATTACTAGAGATAATGAACATAACAATTGCTCTGCTTGAAAAAATATATTTAAAAACAAGCGGAAAATGACAGTCAGTCAATGGTCAACAACCACCCAAAATGATAAAAATTGCTTTTTTGACCTCCCAAAAAAAAATTCTTGTTGGTCATGGTTGACTGGTTGAAAAAAAGATCAATGTTTTGCAAAACTTTCAAATGTACTTAGTTTTGGTTTTTTCTTTAAATCTTTTTTCATTTATTTTGTTGTAAGTTTTTGTCACAAATTTCAATAAATGAATATTTTATAATTAAATTTAAAATTACTAGTTGCGCGTTTGCACTTTTTTTTATAAAGGATTCTTAAAAAAATAAATATTTAATAAAAATCTGGTTTTGTGATTCAGCAAAGAGCGTTGAGGGGGGGGGAAGCTATAAGCTGTCTTCTATCTCCTTCCTCCCCCCCCCCCCCTCTTACTTCCTCCCCATGCTCTCTAAGCCAATCTCCTGGTGCCCCCTAATATATAATTTTATTTATTACAAAATTCTGTGTATTTTCTTTTAAACAGAAATAGTAAACTAGATTACAGCAAACCATTGTTTGCATACCTGATTTACAAATTTGCACGCATTTATAGGATAAAACAAAGCAAAGTCATTTTGTTTAAAAAAAATCTCTTATAATCAAAATGTACACAGTCACTAGATTTTTAACCTAGTTATGTGTATCAAAATGACTGTACAGTGATGTTCATAAAACTACAATGGCTTTTTAAAGGAGAAAAATAAAAAGATATAAATTAACTGATTTCATTGTGGAGCAATGAAATCAGTTAAAATTATATCTTTTTTAAATAAAAGAACTATAATAAAAACAGCAAAATAAAGATTTTGTTTAAATTTAAAAACAGCAAAATAAAGATTTTTTTTTAATTTAAAAACAGCGAAATAAAGATTTTGTTTAAATTCTAAATAAAACAATTAAAATAAAAACAGCAAAATAAACTTTTTATTTAAGTTCTAATTATAATTTATTTTTTATTTATTTTTATTTAAATTCTATATAAAAATAAAAAAAACGAACATTTTATTTTAATTCCAAATACAAAAATGTTATTCAAATTGTAAACAAAACAGTTAAAATAAAAATAAAATTTTTTTTTTTATTAATTCTAAGTCAAAGAACTAAAATAAAGTAGGCAAAAGTTGGTTTTCTTAATATTTAAGCAAATGTCAATGTTTGAAAGAAAAGTCTGCAAACTCGGGGTTTGTTTTTCTGTCAGTTTTATGCTAAATGTTCACATGTTTGTCAATTTGTTGAACCCTGATTCATAATTCTGAGTCTAACTGATGCCAAACTAAAACATTTCTAGGCGGGCATTTTTTTGTTGACCTTATTTTTCTAATTCCAAGGGCTTATAAATATTTGTGTGTGTGTTTGTATGTGCACTTTTTTATATATTGCATATATGAAAAAACAATTTTATTTATTTAGTTGAAATTTATTTTCATTTTTTTTCAATTTTATCATTATGGCTTATTTTCATGAACAATTTAAAATTCAATACACATTATTGACTGATGTGGGGTTTCTTCAATTTATTTTGTCTTTGTAACGGTCATTAAACATGATTTATGTGACATAAAAATGTTTTTTTTCCAAATATCTACTTTGTTTTGCTAATTTTGCATAGTGGTTGCATTTTGTTGTGCAAAATACTTATATTTTAGCCCTCTAAATTAAACACTTTATATCAAACAATAAATTAAAAAATTAAATTTTTGGAACCATAAATAAAGTGAATAAAAAATTATATCAGGATTATTTTAAAAATGGATATTTCAAAATATTTATTTTACCATAAAACTCTTCTAGATAAATGCTCTGCTCTGCATAGTGTGCAACCGACCGTTTTTCTTGTTCTAATAATTGCTATTTTTCTCTGAAACTTGTTCTTGATTCCTGCAATCTGAGAGATTGCTGTCTTTGTCATTTTTTATTAATTTGTTAGAATTACAGTAACTTATTTCAAAGAGATTATTCCAGCTTCAAACTATATTGTTACTGATTCGGTTTATCTTTGTTGTTACTCCTGGAGAGATACTTCATTGACTGACCAGAGTACAAATCTGTAATTTTCTTAATAATGTCCTCCAAAAAGAAGGTATTTGTGACTTGATTTACAAAGAAAGCAACAGATTTTACATTTGGCAGGCACTTTCAATTTCATTTTGTAATTGTAGTTTACAAAACTTTATAACATTGTGACTGCTTAGAGGTTATTAACTTGACCTTTTAAGTATTTAGAGTTTTATGCTTAGTTAATTAAGTCATGTTGGAAGATGATTAATAGATGCGCAAGGTATTAACTAAAGTCGTTATTAAGATTAATTATTATTATTATTATTATTATTATTATTATTATTATTAAGAGATCGTATAAAGTTTTGCTAGTCAAGCTACATTTTTGTAGTGGTAAAACTTCAATGAACATGATGAGTCTCCAAAAATTACTTAAATTAGCTGAAATTTTGAAGGTTTTCATAATGCACTAGACACAGCAATTGGTGAATAAATATACTTCGTATATTTGTTTACCAATATTCAATTTGACTAGACTAACTGCTCTGTTTCATAATTTACATGTTGTTGACCCTATGTTCTGACACTGCAATCTTCTGTTGTTCTGTTTCACAATTTAGATATTTTAGAATTGTTATAACTTTGGTAATATAAAAACAATATAATAATTATAATTTTTAACATATTATTAGAGGGAGAGGAAATTATGCGGAGAATAGTTTCAGATCTCATGAAAATTCAGGTAATGTGAACAGCACTCCATCTAGACAGCTTTCGGGTATTAATCAAAAACCATCAAATGGTTTTGCAAGTCCTGGACATCAAGACAACATATTGGTGATTGATGTTAGCAACGAGTTAGTGGGAAAAGTTATTGGTTAATATTTTATTTAGTTTCATTTTGTGTTTTAATTTTTGCGACAAATAATTGTTATTACAGATATTTTTGCATATAAATCTTATGCATACATAGTTATTACCTTCTTTTTTTTTCTTGAATTTTAAAATCTCAATTAAAAGAAACAAGTATGATATAAAAAATATTTTAAATGGAAGTATTGAAAGGAATTTTAAAAACTTTGTAACAATAATAGAGCAATCCATAATAGAACTGTTTTATTTCTAATATTATTAATGATAAATTAAGTGCAACTAGATTATTTTTAGTATTGTGTGCATATTTTATATTAGATTTTTTTTGTTTGTCTAAACTTGTTGTTGAATCTTTTTTAATAAATTAGGAAAAGGTGGAATAAAAATTAGAGAACTGCAAGATGTGTCTGGAGCAAGAATAAGGGTTAGTTGTCTTTTTTTTTTCATTGCTATTTAAAATGTAAATTTTATAATGGTATGAATATACTATATATTTATAGATATTTACTATAATTATATATGCAGGTTTATATGCAGGAGTGTATAATTTTACGTTTTAAAATAGTTGGTATTCATGGTTATAACCAAGAATACCAATTGTTTAAAACCAAAAAGCAGTTTGATATTTATGGTTAAACAAATTTTAATTTTGAAAACTAATTAATTGTTTCTTGAAAGGTTTTTAATAATTGAATTAAAATAAATCTAACTATAACTTTTTTGTTTTCAAAAAATTTCATAATTGTTTCATAAAATTTTTTACTGCAAACATGTTTATAAAAATGAGTTTTAAATGAATCTATTTGCTTTTTTATTTTCAATAGAATCTGTTTCCCTTTCTATTTTCAATAGAATGTGTTTCACTTTCTATTTTCACTAAAATGTGTTTCCCTTTAATTTTGGTGCACACTGTTCAAGAAAACTTTGTTGACATACTTAAAATTTTATAACTTGTTTGAAGGATTTTTTCTAAGTTATAAATTAGTGGAGTTTTGTAAGTCATGTTTTTTCTTGTCATGTTTTTTCTTGTCATGTTTTTTATTTTTTAAAGAACTTTAAAAAAAGCACAAGTTATTTCAACAACAAAAAAACTATAAATGCAATCTTTTACAATCTTTTGAAAAGTGTTACATTAAAAATAATTGAATTCAAATTCTTAAAATTGATTGCAAAAGAATCCTGTTTTAAATTATCAAACAGTTAATAAGTTAAACTTAAAAATTTAAACAGTTATATTTACTTGCATATATTTATTTAAACAGTTATATTTACTTTCATATATATAAAAATTTATATTTGCTTGCATATATTTTCCTATACAGTTATATTTAGTTTTATCTATATTTATTTATACAATTATATCTACCTGCATACATTTGTTTATACAGTTATACAACACTAGTTACATCTTGATGTAATGCTTAACCTTATATTTCATACTTAATTATGATTTATAGTTGATTTAATGAAGTATTTGTATTTAAAAGTTTGTCTAGGTATATCTACGTTCCAAAAAACACCTATGACACCTAAAAGCACTTATGTTTTTTGGTATTATAGAAAGTATAAGAGGTAGTATAATAAGAACAAAACTCGAGCAAAATATAAGACAAACAAATAAGAACAAAACTAATGGTAGCTAAAAGATTTGAAATTAAGAACAATATTATCGTCAAGAAAATAAAAACATAAATGAAGGCATAACAGTGTGAAACTATATCAAACAGACCTATTAACGTAAGAAAAAGAGGATAATAGAATTTTAAAAAATTCTTGCGTTATACTCCCAAAAAATCGTAAATTATCGTGATTACAAAAGTAAATTGGCAACTGTCATTACATTGTTGTAGTAAATAGTCATGACAATATAACCTGAAATATTTGACATAAGCAATATCATTCTTAATTAAAAACTTAACGCTCAAATATCAGTGTTTCTTGAGACAAATAAAATTAATACCACTGCAAGACAAGTATGGAAAATTCTGAAGGAAATTTGTTAAACTTAAAAAGAAGGGATTCCAAATATAAACAATTAACCAAAGAACAATGTCAAGGTTTATTAGAAAAATTATTACAGCAGATGAAGGAGAATAAGCTAAAACACGGTGCAATCAATGAAGTTGCTACTGCGTAGCAACTTCATTGCCAAATCAAATTTCGAGTGAAAAAAATCATTCTTATTTAATCAAAATGTTTCAAATAAAGTTAATATAATATACTTGTCATGTACATTTTTTGATTTGTTTTATTTTTTCGCAAATGTATACCGTATTTCCAGACAACAAAAATTGCTAAAATGTATACCATATTTCCAGACGGAGGAAGTAAAAAATAGTGTGCAAACAATGAGATCTATTGTAAAGACATGTCTCTGATAAGTAGCATGTTTCAAGCTCTCCAAAACATAATTGGTAATCACAATTCATTCCTAAGGATGGGGATTGCTGTATATCTAGTGCCTAATACTTTCTTGCATGAATGAGAGACTAATACACCCACCCAATCTAATTTAGCAAAAGACAAAATAGTATTACTGTTAAGATTGAACACCATTGACTGCTGAGACACAGAAGAAAAAAAAAACAATATGCTTGATTAAGTCTATAAGTAAAAACAATATACTTAAGTTTAATTTAGTTATAAATAAGTTGGTATTTCAAAAACACCTATATTTGCATATGTATAAATGTAATAATTTCAGGTTTTTAGAAAAAGTATAATATTTAAGAGCAGTTAAAACAAATATACTATGCTCTTAAAACAAATATAATATGCTCTTAAATCTTTGAAAAACTCTATTTTAGAAATGGGATTCTTACAATGCATCCATCGAAAATACATATGACAAAAGTAAAAAACAATTTTTTGTCAATAACCTGCAATTATTGTTTATACAATGTTTGTTTTTCTTAAAGCAAACCACTTATATAAGGTTTTCTCGAACTGACCAGAAATACTCAGTTTAAAATTTTAAACAACTTGTCTTGATCATTAAATTTTTCTAGCAACACTTTTTTTAAACAAGTTCACTCTTAACAATGCTGCAATCAACTGCCAATTAAGTTGTGAGTTTACAGAAAATGCTTAAGTGGATTAAAGAACAAGAAAAAACTGTAAAGAAGAACATAAAAATGGAAGAGAATTCCAAAGCACTGATTTTTGAGGAAAAAAAACTTGGTGAATTCTGAGGTGAAGATCTGAGGTATGGAAGTTTTTTAGAAAAAGTGAAAAAAAAATTGGTGAAGCCACATGTGGTAGGTATAACACGAACATAGGATGGAAAAGTTCAACCACTGCTATGATTAACCATATAAAGCTACGACATAATATATTGATATCTAAATCATGGTCAAGTGAAAATTATGGATTAAATAATATTCCTAAGGAAAAACAAAAAAAAGAAACAATTACTGTTTGGCAATTTGTTAAAAAAGAGTCTTTAAAAGGATCCCAAAGTGCAGTGACAAGTTGATTTCATATTAAAGGGAATGATTAAAAAAAAAATTTTTTTGAGCTAAATTTTTTGAGTAAAACAAAATAATAAACGTATACCAAGAAAAACTAACTTTGTTGTTTTACTCGAAACTTGCCATCTCCATGTTAGCCAGTTCCTTTAAGTCTTTAAAATGTATGCCGCAATCTACAGACTTTATAATTTATTTAAGTGCGTTTAATTCCAAAGAATTTTAGTATATGACGTCATTGTAGAATTTCTTTTTTTAATCAAATTTTTTTTTTTTTTCGAATCAATATTATCTGTTTTTGTTTTATTTGTTTTTTAAAATAAGCGTTTATCATCAATCGTATGAATTTCGTTTAAATTTTATTATACGCTAATCAAAAGAGTTTTTTTTTTATAGACGAGAACCAAATAAAATTAAGATTTTTCACACTCTTATATATAATAAATATATAAAAAAGATATTAATCACCTTGTTATATATTCTGAATCTTTTGTCTTTAATGTAAACAATGTGAACTTTTTTTCTAGTTTATCTAAGTTGTTTATCGCTACCGTTAACACATTTACAGACAGCTTTTTTATTAAAGCAATAATAAATGTTTTATGCCAATAATTCAAGACAGATGGCGATTAAAATTGTTAATGTGTTGTAGCGCTTGTTAAAAAACATATTTAGTATTTCTCAATTTATGTTGTATTTGGCAACTATTTTACATTAAAACCTGTTTCTGTCTACAATTCTCTTAACATTAAAACCTGTCTCTGTCTACAATTCTCTTAACATTAAAACCTGTCTCTGTCTACAAGTCAAATAACTACCAAAATTAACAATAAAAAGTTTTTCCCAATTTCAATTTTAAAATTGTTTCGATAATGCTACACTTTATTGGAATCTTTGGCAAATATTATTCAATTTTAAAAATAAAATAAGCAATACATGTTTTACAGAATAAATTTAATTAAATATATTCTCACATGATTATGTAAAAATTTTGAGAATATTTATTCCCGATGAAAAGTTTAGCAAATAAATGCAAAAAAATTAAACTTTTAAAAGATTAAATCATACAAAATAATTTTTTTAACAGAATCTTATTAAGGATAATAATCATTTAATAACAATAAGTATAACACAGTAATAATTTATAGCAATAGACAAGCTTAAAATATCTGAAATATTTTATTCACATTTTTAATGCAAACTTCGTTAGAATAACTGATAAAAAAATAATTTAAAATAACTCAAAAAATTCTATTGTAATTTATGATGAAAAAAAAAACTTTTATATAATAAGTAACTAAACAAATTCTTTAGTAACCTATAATGAAAAAGAAAATAAATTCTAAAATGATGTCATATACTAAAACACTTCAGAATTAAACGTGCTTGAATAAATTATAAAGTCTGTAAATTGCAGCATATATATTTTAAAGACTTAAAGGAACTGGCTAACATGGAGATGGTGAGCTTCAAGTAAAACAACAAAGTTATTTTTTCTTGGTATACGTTTATTATTTTGTTTTACTCAAAAATTCACCTCAAACATTTTTTTTTATCATTCTCTTTAATATGAACCCAACTTGTCTCAACACTTTGGGATCCCTTTAAATTAAATATTGTCATAATGTTCCGGCTGTTGATAGAATGGCAATCTTAGCAATAAGTAAATCTCAAGCAGTTGCTGGTTATGTGCAACAAAAAGGACATAAAATGCCAAAAAGTCCAACAACTATTTAAAGTGTATCAACTTTTATAAAGAAAAATGTACTGAACTTCGAAAAGATTTTGAAAAATTAAAAAATGCAAAGCGTAAATTTGCAGTTACAGTGGAAGAATGGACAGATTGCACTATTTTGCGTTATGTAAACATAACAGTTGATGTGCTTGAAATAGACTCAAATACAATTGAATGCTACGTCCTGGGTTTGACAGAAATAGTTAAACAGGCTAATGCAGGAACAATTAAACATTTGGTTGAAGCTAAGTTGGCAGACTTTGGAATTTACTTAAAAAATGATGATATTGCATTAACTAACAAAGCAGTAGCCATAATGAAAAGGATGGCAATCGGTTAGGTGTTTTAAATCAATTTTGCCATAATCACGCGCTTTATTTAGCTGTGATGGATTGTTTTTATATACCAAAAAATTTCCTGATGAAATGTTTGATGATATTGAAGATTTGGTGATTTGGAAGAACAAATAGAAGAAGATTCCACAGAAGATCAGTACACTGATTGCTATTTAGATTTTGGTGAAGAAAATGAGTATATTATAACATTGAATACTGACTTTGATTTATCACTAATTTAAGAGGTTTTATAAAAAATCTTTATAAGAATTTTTAAAATATCAACCAAAGCTGATAAAAGACACTTGAAAAGTGTCATTGAAAGATTTTGCAACAAAATATAACTAGAATAATAGAGAAAAAAAAATTTACATAAAAACTCAATGGAATTCCTTGAGTGTAATAATTTGATGATTTTTAATTCTATCCGAGTGTATTAAAAAATCCTTAATTGAATTTATGTGCATTATGTAGGTAAGTTAAATTTGAAACTTCAGACTTTCAAGTACAATGGTTCAGAAATTAAAGCCTTAAAATGTGACACAGTGGCCCCCTTCATTTTACAAATGGTCAAAACAGACTACTTTAGAGCTGTATAGTATACAGTGTATAAACAGCTTGTTGCAGTTTAGAATTCAAATATATCTAAAAGCAAAATGTCCATTCGCCTAAAAAGTTTTAGCCATTTTGAGATGCTTGTAAATTTTTCTAACAGTTTGTTTTGATCTAAGATTAACAGCATATAAGACCATTAGACCCAGCTATCTGAAAATGCAAACATTATAAACTTGTCAAATTCACACCAAAAATGCCAGCATTTATAAATAACTCTATTTTTCAATTATTAATGGTTGAATGCATTACTAGAAACCAGTGCCCCTCTAATCTGCCAACTGACAATGGTAAAATTTATGTTTTTTTTTTTTCACATTTTCAATATAGCATATATACCTGACAGCATTCATTGCAAATCTATCAAGTTTCATTAAATTATATTGAGATCTTTTTAGTGGATTATATTCTTCCTCAGAGTTATTTATCTGTCAAAATACTTAGTATTTTGACAGGTAAATAATTCTGAGGAAGAATATATTAGGTAAATAAAGCAGCACACTTTGTAAGGCCAACATTTAAAAAACATTCAAATTGTTGAAACAAAGCTGTTTTGGCGTTCCCCAACAAAGTGTGCTGTTTTTTGATATATATATATATATATATATATATATATATATATATATATATATATATATATATATATATATATATATATATGTATATATACATACATATACATATAAATAAATTAGTAAAAACGCATCACAATTTTTCTTTTATTCTATTATTATAGTCAGGAACCTTCCTGATGAACTTACTGATGGTGACACAAGTTATTGAAGAAAAAAATTAGATAAGTGTTTTTACTAATTTATTATTGCTTCGTTCTTTAAGAACATTGAGCACTCATTTGTAGGTTATTTTAACAATAATTTATATATATATATATCATGCCTTGTTAAGAAGCGTTACGCAGCTCGCATTTTGCTTGCGAAAAGGCGATTTGCCTACGTGTTCAGCAGTTTTGCGCTACGCAAAAACTTATATCTTTTAGAATATTTCAATTATCTTTTGATTGTCGTTAACGTGACATAACGTAACGTTTATTCAAAAGAAATAAAGTCGTAAGTAAAAGCATTTAACCGCAATTGTAAACTAATAGATTTTTGTTAGAGAAACAGTTTGTTTCATAATTTTTTTTGTTGATGTTAAAAATTAGTTAAAAAAAATTAAGTGTTTTAAGTTTTATCTTAAGGAATTAAATATATAAATTCCTTTTAAATATAAAAATTATTTTTAGTCATAATAGTTTAAAAAATGCACAATTTATTTTGATGTAAATATTTTATTAATAAGATATTTTGTTTATTGTTAATTCAATAACATAAAGTTTTAAAGACGTTCTAAAGACATTTATGAAAATAAATTATGATCACGAATATGTTATTGGTAACTGATAAATAACAAAAAAAAACTCTTTATCGTTTAAAAACATTATTAAAAAGAGTTCACAAATTAAATAAGAAAAAATTTATTAACAGTTAATAAGATAACCAAAAACCAACTGTAAAAATCATAAGAAAATAAACAAACATTATATTACGTTTCATGAAAAAAATATTTTTTTTTTCAAAATAAAATTTAGTTCATATTTGAAAAAAATAATAAAAATGATTTTTTAAATAAGAACTTAGATTTTATTTGTAACTTTTGTTATAGTGAGAAAAAAACAAACTATGATTTTTAACGCGTTAATAAAATAACACTAGTGATGCAATATAACTTCTAACGATGCAAAATATATTTGCTGAGTTGAGTTACTTAAAAATGCGTTATGCGTTTTCGCTACGCAGCGAAATCTCGTAACAAGGCCTGATATATATATATATATATTTATACAAATATATATACAAATATACATATATTATGTTACATCTGGATCGGATGCTGAAACTTATGACCAGAATCAATCAATGAGTTATGGGTGTAAGGCATTCCAACATTATCTGTATGCTCTACTTGAACTAACCTTTCTGGAGTAAATATACTAGATTTTAAATCAGCCTTTCCTAGCTGATAAATACCTTAAGGACCAATCTTGTTTCTCTGGTCACAAATATATGCCCTGTCTTCAAAAGGGACCTTAAATATGATTTTTGAAAATAATCAATTATTTCAGTTTGATTGAAGTGAAATCAAAGTATAATAAAAAATTCTTAGCACAATAATTGCAGATTAAAACAAAAAATATTCCAATAATATTGGCAATATATGCAATAATATATAAAAAATTCAATCAAATACTTTTTTTGTTTTACAAAGATACAAGTTGTGCTCTACTTGGCAATTGATGATGCCACACTTAACATCTCTGTCATTACATAAAACGGTTGCTAATTCACGAGTACATAATGAAATATCAAAGAATTTATCTAAAAATCGAATCTTGATAGTCCTTACTTTTAGATTTATAACAACCTCGGTTTATGGATGTTTCTTCTTTCAAAAAGATTTCTTTATTTTCTTAGATTGAATTTCTCTGAAGAAGAGGAAGACGTGGGTTTACTTTATTCCACAAAGTACTAAGAGAATTCTCAACCTTTTCTAGTAGATTCTGTTTTGAAATATTTTGGTTATTGTTTTTAGTGAAATAAAAAAACTGAATTACCTGATGAAATGTTGGAAGATCAGTTGAAGGCATTTCTGATGGGAGACCTCCGTATTTCAGACTATTTTCCAAACCAGTTTTTCTGGATTTGCTCTTACGACATTTTTTCTATAAATAATTTTGAGATTATAATTTGAAAATTATCTAAAAACAACAAAACAACGCCCAATGCACATGCCCACTTTCAAAAAAATAAAAAAATAGCGGTTTTCCTCGAAAATAGATTATGTCTTAATAAATGTACAGTTTTTGTAAATCAGCCATTTTCCAGGCATTATTAGCAAGTACATGTCATTTATTTTATTTTTTGATAATCTATTTACTCCAGGGTTACTATAGTTCTGATTCCAAAATCACTCCACCCTAGTATGGATGTTATGCATGGGTTTTTTTTAAAGATGTATTCAAGATGTATTTAAGATATGAAAATAGAATAAATAAGTTTATTGAGACATTATTTTATTGTCATAATCATTTAAAAAAAAAACTATTTTCAATTTAAAAAATTTCAATTCCTTACTACCCGGCCTCTCTGAACCCTCTTGCTTGCAGCAGTTGTCAATGCTGGTCTAGGGTAAAAATGGGCATGGTCACTGTATTTTAAATAACTTTTATTTTTGTTACAATTGTTATGGTTAAAAACTCTGCATAGTTTATGACTGTGTTATATCACTATTCTCTTTTATTCTATAATGTTTAGATAAACCAAAATAGTGCATCATTGTCAAAAACCCCTATAGAAATAAGTGGTACCCTTGCCCAGAGAGAAAAAGCTAAAAAGTTAATTGAAGATTTAACTATTCAACCTGGTGATTTGCAAGCTTGGGCAGATAAATGTAATAGAGAATTTGCAGAATCACAGCTAACAGCTCCACCAGTTGGAATAAATTGGGGTGAACTAAAGCTACAGGCAGAAGAGTATGAGATCAAAAAATGGGCAGACTGTCCTGATATAATAAAAAAGTTTTACAAGGAGCAAGTTCATATTGCTAAAATGACTGAAGAAAAAGTCTTAGAAATTAGGTTTGTAAAAACTGAAGATAAATTTTGTCTTTTTTTTTTATATCAATTTTTTTAATGTAATTTTTTCATTTTCATAATTTTACACATATTCTGTGTTTTTTCAAGGCCTATAAGACATTAACTTTTTATAAAGTATTATATCTATATTCATATATATTTTTTATAAAGTATTATATCTATATTCATCTATATATTTTATAAAATATTATATCTATATTCATATATATATTTTATAAAGTATTATATCTATATTCATCTATATATTTTATAAAGTATTATATTTATATTCATCTATATAAGTTATAAAGTATTATATCTATATTCATCTATATATTTTATAAAATATAATATCTATATTCATCTATATAAGTTATAAAAGCTTATATATCTTGAATTGTTTATAAAGCAGTGTTAAAATTTTATTGTGATTAAAGTTTTTTAGAAAAAAATGAAAGTTGATAACCATGTCAGAAAGTTGATCATGATATAAAACAAATGAAATGTATTTCCTATAATAAAGTGTATTTCTTTATAATATATATTTCTATGCAAATAAAACATTAAAAAAGGTATAGTTACAAGCTTTAAAAACTAAAAATAAACAACATAAAACAAAATAAATAAAACTTATTATCATAATTTATTTGAACTGCATGCATCATTACACTTAATTATGACTGCTAATTTCAGAGATAACTAGCAATCAAAGAACACTTTATTTGCAAACTGTTAGCATTTGAGGGAGAAGAAAATTTTGTGTGTCAACAAGCAGCTATTTAGCAAACCTGCTCAATGTAAAATTTACTACAGCTAATAAGTGTAATTTTCTTGTAGCTGAAGAATTGTGGAAACTTGATGCACTGGAAAAAAATTGACTTCAAATTAGTACATTAATTTTTTTTTAAATTACTATGAAAAGCAACAGAATTTTTTTCAAATTGTTCCCTAGTTATCAGTGATTGCTTCCTAGTTATCAATGATTGTTTCCTAGTTAACAATGATTGTTTCCTAGTTATCAATGATTGTTTCCTAGTTATCAATGATTGTTTCCTAGTTATCAATGATTGTTTCCTAGTTATCAATGATTGTTTCCTAGTTATCAATTATTGTTTCTTAGTTATCAATGATTGTTTCCTAGTTACCAATGATTGTTTCTTAGTTATCAATGATTGTTTCCTAGTTATCAATGATTGTTTCTTAGTTATCAATGATTGTTTCCTAGTTATCAATGATTCTCTCCTAGTTATCAATGATTGTTTTCTAGTTATCAATGATTGTTTCTTAGTTATCAATGATTCTCTCCTAGTTATCAATGATTGTTTCCTAGTTATCAATGATTGCTTCCTAGTTATCAATGATTGTTTCCTAGTTATCAATGATTGTTTCCTAGTTATCAATTATTGTTTCTTAGTTATCAATGATTGTTTCTTAGTTATCAATGATTGTTTCCTAGTTATCAATGTTTGTTTCTTAGTTATCAATGATTGTTTCTTAGTTATCAATGATTGTTTCCTAGTTATCAATGATTGTTTCTTAGTTATCAATGATTGTTTCTTAGTTATCAATGATTGTTTCCTAGTTATCAATGATTGTCTCCTAGTTATCAATGATTGTTTTCTAGTTATCAATGATTGTTTCTTAGTTATCAATGATTGTTTCCTAGTTATCAATGATTGTTTCTTAGTTATCAATGATTGTTTCCTAGTTATCAATGATTCTCTCCTAGTTATCAATGATTGTTTTCTAGTTATCAATGATTGTTTCTTAGTTATCAATGATTCTCTCCTAGTTATCAATGATTGTTTCCTAGTTATCAATGATTGTCTCCTAGTTATCAATGATTGTTTCTTAGTTATCAATGATTGCTTCCAAGTTATCAATGATTGCTTCCTAGTTATCAATGATTGTTTCCTAGTTATCAATGATTGTTTTCTAGTTATCAAGTTATTTTTGTCTAAAGATATTGTCATGCCAACTGCATTATGTTTAAAATCAATGTGTTTTTTTTTTTTGTTTTTTTAATGTTTATAATATTTGTTTGTTGGAATTTCTCACTAAATATTTTTAAAATATCTTTAAAATTTTTATTAAAATAATTTATAAAAATGCTTTAAAATGCATATAATAAATGCATAAAAAATAATGCATAAATAAATGTATAAAAAAAAAATGCATAAATAAATGTATAAAAAAAAATGCATAAAAAAATAAATAATAAATGCATAAAAACTAAACAAAAATCTGCCACAGGGTCAAAATCAAATCAAGTGTGAATTTTGTACATTCTTTGTATTTATTTATTTTTTTTATAATTTGTTTGAACAAAGGGAGCTGAAGAACAAAATCACTGTATCAGACTTAAGCAAAACAAGTCGTAAAATCCCGAATCCTGTTCTTACATTTGATGAAGCTTTTTATGATTACCGTAAGTCGTTTTTTTTTTTATGTAAGATTTTTTTTTTTTTGTTTCTAAAACATTTGTTGGTAATATTATGCACTTCTTATGTTTAGCGGAGATACTTAGCACTATTAAAAGTAATAACTTTACTGAACCATCTCCAATTCAGGTAAATTATTTTCTTACTATTATCATTTTCCTTCAATAATAATGTTGTTTTTCCATGTTTAAATCTATCTGAGAAAGATTTTTGGAGTCTTAAATTAAATTGTTGCATGTTTGTAAAAAAAAAACAGTTTTTTTATTACTCATAAAACTATTTTGAAAAGTAGTTGTTTTTGAATAGTGATTGTTTGAATAACAAAGTTTAACACAGTAGCAGTGTAGTGGTCAAGAGCTCATTTTGTAAGTGAGAGGTGCAGAGTTGAAACTTATTATGTATCTAGGAATGTATCTGAGAATGTATCTACGAATATCATGATTAACTTGATTTTCTATGCAGCAGTTTTGCTTGTTTGTGTTTCAGAGTCAGGGTTTAAAATAGGTTTAAAAAAAAGTGTTACCTTCAGGGCTATAGAACAACCCACAACTTATGTAAATAAATATTTAAAATAAAAATATATTTTTGTTGATAAATTCATCCTAGCATTGTTTATTCAACGAGTCTTTTTGAAAATTAAATTTTCTTTTGTTTAGAGGCATTTAAAATTTCTGCATGCATTTTATTTATATTTATATAAAGTATTTTTTCTTTTTTATAATTAAGTTATTTTTTTATAATGATTCTTTTTTTTTTTATGTATTATCTTGTCAAAGTAATTTCTAATATTTAAATTTTATAATTAAAAGTAGTTATCAGAGATACAATGTAACATGAAGTACTAAGTTAGCATAATATAACAGTATTACATGGAATACTATGTTAGCATAATATAACAGTATTACATTAAGTACTATGTTTGCATGATATAACATTATTATTTTTATAATTATGTAAACTTATAATAACAAGATATTTTATTTACTTTGAATATTATTGAAATATATATCAATGTTGCAACATTATTAAAGTGTTTGATATTTATTTTTAATTAGTTTGAAATAATATCAATAATAACAAATTTCTTCAAAATTAAATTAATACTTGAATACGAATGGTGAGTTTTTATAACAAGTTTTAATGTTATGATTTAAATTTTATTTACATAGTGTCAAGCTTGGCCTGTTTTACTTTCTGGTATGGACTGTATTGGAATTGCTCAGGTTTGTGCAAGATGATTAGTTTATGTTTGGAAATAAAATTTTGAATTTTATATAAGTAACAACATATATGACATAACATATTGAATTTATTTTTTCTAACAAACGAAATAATTTTTATTTCTTGGGTTTAGACTGGAACAGGCAAAACATTAGCATTTCTTCTTCCAGCATTTATTCATATAGATGGACAACCTATGTAATTATATATTTTTTTGTTTTTGTAAAATCTTAAATGTGTTTATAATACTGTGAACTAAACAGTTTATTGCCATATTATAAATAAAAGTCCATGCATATAGAGAATTTAGAGTATTTGTAACATTTTTTTAGACCACGAGATAAGCGCGGTGGACCCTCCTGTTTAGTGCTGTCTCCTACCAGGGAGTTAGCTCAGCAAATTGAAATGGAAGTAAAAAAGTTTCATTATCGTGGAATTCGAAGGTACTTTTTTCTCTTCAATTTATTAATATAAATATAAAATATTTTATATAAAATAATAAATAGAATATTGTTTAAACTTTTAAATTGTTTTTAGTGTTTGTATTTATGGAGGTGGAGACCGTAGTGCACAAATTAATCTTGTTCGACAGGGTGTTGAAATTATTATAGGTATTTGAAACTTTGAAATTAAGTTTTAGAGTAATGAAATTTAATAAGCATAAATATTTAATAATTTTGTTTTTTAGGAACACCAGGAAGATTAAATGATTTGTTAATGAATGGATTTTTTTCTGTCAAAAGCGTCACATATTTAGTATGCTTTTTTGATTTTAAAATTCTTTTTTTTTTTTAATTAATGAATTTTTTGGCGGGTTGCGGGGTTGCTGCCTCCAGCAGATCTGGTTCTGCTCCTCTACCTTCTCTTTGTGAGACAACCTAATAAAAAATAGTTTTGATGTTACGGAGATCTGGAAACCAGCTAATTCCAGATCTCCATAGGATGTTGCTTTATCTTTACTCCATTTGGTTAATGTTATTTATTAGCTTTTTCTTTGAGAGCATCTGAAAACTAGGGTAGTTGTTTGTCTGAATTGAAAGGAGTCTGTCTCCAAGGTCAGTCATAATTCCAAAATAAATGACCTGAAGTTTAATAATTTAATAAGGATACAAAAAAAATTATGTTGACCTCACGCCTCTTTTTTTATCTATTAGACTGAATTAGATGTAAACCTGTCTTACATCGTTTTGTGTCTAGAATGATAAATGCTGAATCTTCTTGACTTCATTCATGGACTTTTACCTCTTTGTTAGTGGCTATGCAACTCTTCCTGTTACTTCTTTCTACTTAAGACTGCTCTGTTTTTGATGTTACTTCTGATAAAATTGACCGAGCCCTTTCTCTTTATCCATCAGTCAAAGTTGCTGTTATCATTGACTTTAATGCTGTTATTGTTGTTTTAATTACATTGAATGGCTTGGTTCTAGTACCACTGACCTTACCGGCATTAAAGCTCATAACTTTTGTATTTCTCAATCTTTCATTCAGATAGTTAATTTTATGAATTTTCCACTCAGCCTAATCACTTTTTTTCAATACTTGAATTATGTCTTGTCTCTCACCCTAACTCAGTTTTATTTAGTTCTCCTTTAAGTGGTTCGGACCATCTTATTATTTTTTTAAAAACTTTTGTCTTGCATTTCTTCCCTATCGTTACTCTTCTTACTACTGTTCTAAAGATAGCTATGATTCTTTTCATGATTTTCTTTGTGGCGTATCTCCATTTAAAAAAAATATATTAAGTTAAATTACACTAGATTTTTAGGTGAGAAGGTCAAAATAATTAATAACAACTTTAAACACGCGTGTACAAATAAATAAAAGATAGTTGTACGAGCGTACAAATAATGCCTACCATTGCCTACCAAAAACGTGTTTGAATTTATAATTTTTTAAAGGTTCTTGATGAAGCAGATAGAATGTTAGATATGGGCTTTGAACCTGAGATAAAGAAGATTTTATTAGACATCAGACCAGATCGACAAACCATCATGACTAGGTACAATTTTTTATATTTACATAAAATTGTATATGGAGGAAGATTACAATTCAAAGTCTAAGGTTGTAGTTGTCTAGACATAGTCTATTATCATGAAAATTAATAGTCGAGTTTAACTAGTTAAAAGTTGATGAATAAGTAAGTAACTAGTTGATCATAGATCAATTAGTTAAACTTATCTGATCATGAACTAGTATCAATATCAATAAGTTAAATAAAAATTGTAATAATCTTTAAACAAAAGCTTATTAAAACCCCCTCCCCCCTCCTCCCGTTTAATAATTTTTAAGTGTTATCAACAAGAAAACATCTCAAAACTGAAAGAAAGAAAAAAATCAGAATATATATATGTATATATATCCTCTCCCACCCCCTCTTACTGTTTATTCCAACCCTTGCACAGTGATCAGGAATAACTTCAAATTAGGCCCAAATTAATTTTTTTGAAAATGTTTATTCAAAATTGCTCATAATTCGCTCTATGATGTAAAAAAGGTAGACAAGGAAAAAAGACTAAATCTTTAAAAAAAAGGGTCAAACATGGTCAGGGGAGGGAGAATTTTTTTTTTTTTCGGTAAAAAAAAGTTTAATCTAAAAATAAATTTTAAAGTAATTCATTTCTATCGATCAAAATTCTGTCCTCAATAACTTAATAAATTTGATGTTAAGTAAACTTTACATTTATTTTATACCTAAGTAAAAGAAAAATTGTATTAACTTTTGCATGCATATATATATATATATATATATAGATATATATATATATATATATATATATATATATATATATATATATATATATATATATATATATATATATATATATATATATATATATATATACACACACACATATGTGTGTATTATAAATGAGCATTTTAACTACATTATTTCAAAATGAAGTTGGAGCAGCTAACTTTTTGAGTTTGTTATAAAATGATACTAGCTCTTTAAAAAAAGAATTAGCTTCGTGAAGGAAGTCTTTATGAAGGTAAAAAGTCCTAGCTCTATAAAAATCAGTTTCAACATAAAATTGTATCTTTTTAAATACATTTCTTACAAAATGTATAAATACATTTTTAAATGTATTTAAACTTTCTTTAATGTATTTAAATCTTTAAATGTCATTAAACTTTAAAATTTCTTACAAAATTTAGATAAAATTATTATCTAAATACATATTATATACATAAATTATATACATTATTATCTACATAAATAACATAATAATACAGATAAAATTATCTTTGTATATAATAAAAATTAAATGAGAGGTTTCGTATTTAGGGAGAAAATTAAGTTTTAATAATAATAAAATTTTAATGATATAAATAAAAAAAAGCTGTTTTCGGTTACTTTCAAACATAAATTAACTTTTAAATCTATTATTTCAGTACTTTTTTATATATACCGTTAGAATCATAAGAAACTGTAGAAATAGTTAGCTAATAACATTATTTAAATTGCGCTACTCAAAAAACTGTATTTTGGCCAAATTTTAAGTGTTTCTAAATCACTTTGCTTTGTATTAGGCGCCCGAGAGTACCTTTAATGTATATATAATACTATATATATAGAAAGTATTAAAATTTATACTTTTGATTTATTGTTTAATAAGTTTCCAATTTTAAAAAAAAAAGTTATGATTTTACAAAGTTTATTAATTGTATTATGATAGAGTGTAGTATAAAATGATAATAGATTTAGAAAAATATTTTATTTCTAGTATTGTTTTAGTGCAACTTGGCCGCCGGGTGTGCAGCGAATGGCTGACAAATATTTACGAGATCCGATACGAATAAATGTTGGATCTCTTGATTTACAAGCCTGCCATAGTGTTTCTCAGCTTGTTGAATTTATAGAACAGCATGAGAAGCAGGATAGGGTATTATTATAAATTATTTGTGTGAAACAATCTTTTATACGGACAATGTTGTAAATTGTGTTTATTTAAAGGTTATGGACTTTATAAGTGCTATGGCACCTGATGACAAGCTGATTATTTTTGTCGGTCGAAAAGTGACAGCTGATGATATTTCCTCAAACCTTGCCATGAAAGGGACTAATATTGGAATTCAATGTATTCATGGCGATAGAGATCAGTCTGATCGAGAGCAGGCACTTGAAGATATGAAAACAGGCGCTGCTCGTGTCCTGATTGCTACAGATGTAGCATCTAGAGGACTTGATATCAAAGATTTAACGTATGTAATATTGTGGAAAATATTTTATATGATAATTGTTTGTTTAATAAAAATTAAAGGCATTTTATTCTGTTATTATTTTTTTCACTTTAGCCATGTTTTGAACTATGACTTTCCCCGCCACATTGAAGATTATGTTCATCGTATTGGTAGAACAGGTCGTGCTGGTCGATCTGGTTGTGCCCTAACATTTGTCACTCGCGAAGATTGGATGCATGTAGCAAAACTCATTCCTATCATGGAAGAAGCCGGACAAGAAGTTCCTGAAGAACTTATCGAAATGGCTGAGCGATGGAAGAAAACTCAAGATAGAAGAGACGAAGAGAAAAGTGCATACGGTATTGTTTCTATTTACATAGTTTGTTTATGTTATCCACTTTATTACAAAAGTTTTTGAGTTGATTGATTTTTTAAATTTTAGGTGGTAGCAGAGGTGGAGGAGGTAATGGTTGCTTTAAATGTGGTGAAGAAGGTCATTTTTCAAGAGAATGTCCTAAAGAGAAGGGTCGAGGTGGCTTTAGAGGAGGATCAAGAGGAGGTTCTCGACGAGGTGGTTCAGATGAAATAAGTCATAGTTTTCAAGGTACTCGAGGTGGTAGGAGGAAAGAGCGAGATGGAATAACTATTGGAGCTTGGGATGCCGTTTGAAATTAAAACTAAAATCTACGTCAATAAGCCACATCTGCGGACGCTTTTATATATAAACGCAAGTTTTAGGTACAAGGAATGTTTAAATTTTTGGCAGCAGTTACAAATTGTTTAAGATGTTTTGATTTGAAGAATCGCACTGTATAAACAGTTTTTGTGATACATTAAATTACCATTTAAAAGTCTTTTGTCTTATCAATTTTCATAAGACAGTGGCGTAACTATTGCATTGATGTCAGTGTTGAATATGTAATAAAACTGCTAATCTGTTAACCGTAATATTTGACAAATGTAGTTTTATTTTGTAGCTCATTTGTAGCTCATGGTTGACTTATTCAAAATCTTGTCAAGAATACGTGCACACATTTTTATGGTTACTGTAGAATTTACTTCAAACGCGTGATGTTTTGGATAGCGTTTTACATACATAATTACTGAAACTGATGCATACAATTAATAGATGTATAATGCAAAGTTTGTTAAAATAATCTTATCCATAGCAATATTAAATGGAGTTCGATAAAAAGACTTGTTGCTCAGAGAATTTTTTTATAAGTTTTTTATTTAATTAAAAAGTTAGTTAAAAATTAATTTAATTAAATTTGTTATTGTCACTATTATATATTTTATCAATATTTTGTTTATATATCATATTATAAAATCAGTTCAAGTTTAATTTTGAATATTTTTTTAATTCACCTTCCTTTTCTGGCTTTGTTTACAATTGAAATTAACAATAGGGCAAAATGACCAATTAATGTTCGCATCTTTTTTTAAAGGCTGAAATTTACTAAAAGTTTTTTTTTGTCTCTACCTTTCCCTTGTTCTTTTTCAGATCATTGAACTTGGCTCGTATAGGTTCAAGAGAACATAGAACAAAATACTTTTGTTTACCATTTCTTTTATTTTATTTACTTGTTGACATTAAAATTTGGGTATGGGAGAACATCATGATGACAATAGCACTTTTCAATGGACTTGTTTTAACACATATTTAATGATTAACACTTATTATGGGAAGAGAATGAGTTTGTAAAGAAAGTATTTCAGCAGCTTTTCTTAATATTCGATCAAAAGGAATTTTACTGATCGAATTTTAATTTATTTGAAAGTCTTTGTATGCAAAGTACAGAAATATCAAAACCATTTAAAACAAAAATTGAAAGCATGAGTTAAACTATTTTATAACACTTATGTTGTGTTATTATTCAGTTAATCTAAATCTACATTCATAATTACTAATTCAAAGTAAAGTTTGAATTACAATCCATTTGTTTTTTAAAAGTTTCGTTCAGTGATTTTTGTGATTGCGACTTTATAGTGTCCTTTTTGCAAGGATAAAAACTTAATTTGAACAAATTCTCATTCCCTTTTAACTGGTGGACAGAGTTTAAAAAAAAGTTAATTTAGTGAATAGCCCTAATCAAAACTCCTTATAGGATCCTATGTGAACAATCCACACAAGTTTAACTTATTGATTGTAACAGAGAAGGTATTCATTAAAAAATGTGCAGTAGTAAGTTTTCATGAGGCCAAATACAGTACAATCTATGGCTGCAACAAGTGGACAATGTGTTGGCATCATAACAATTTCAGTGTTGTTGTCAATAGCAACAGATGAGTTCAAGTGAATTATGGGAATCATGACCATCAATTGTTAATACCTGTGGTCTATTGCTACCAATGTTTGACAAAAATGTATTTGTAAACCAAAGATGTCCTTTGTTTTGTTCATTCAGTTTCACTTACACTTCATTTCGAACAAAATGGTGCATCACTATTATTAAAAGTTTAAAGTAATTTTATTGTTTTATTTTTTAGTATTAAATGTAGAGGTATTGTTTCATCAGCAGCATTCAAAGCTGCAATTACTGTGATGATTTCTTTTTTTTCTGAAGTGCAAAACTGAAAATGTTTGACACCCCGCGCTGCAGCAGTTTAAAGTCTAATTGAAGTCCAGTTCCGTCCATCTAATTTAAGTCCAAATTAAAAAAAAGGTGTAACAGGAATTACCATCCCATAAAAACTTGTTCATTTGCGTATTTAGAAAGTTTTGGCGCTCGCATGCATTAATGTCGAACAATTCATGTTCCTTTCGCCTTTCTCAAAACCACAGCCTTGTGGCATAGCTTGCACCGCCACTTTTTTTCTGATAAAGTATATGAAGTTTTTTATATTTTATCCGGTATTTCTTACCAAGCTTTATAAAATGTTTCATATATTGTCTATTTCCAAACCGGATACCGTAATCTTTACTGTCCATTTCCAAACCCGATATCGTATTTTGCTCTGGTTGTAGCATAGTCAACTAACTTTTTTTCTAATTGATTTGGTAGTTTTGGAGGGGGTTTGGGTTATTAAGGAATCTCATCTAAAAAAAATTTCCAGTGTTGCTCTTGGAAATTTTAACTTAGGTTACTTTATTCCTTAAATAGCGTAAGTTTTTTAGAGATATCATTTTTGTATTTACTAATAGCCTTGTGCTCACAAATAAAGTATCTATTTGAAAAACTGGTAATTTAATTACAAAATAAATAAAAAAAGGTAATAAAAGTTAATATTATATTTATACCAGCACATAAAAATAATTAAGTATACAATAAAAATAAGATAAATAAACATGTCAGTTATAAAAGAAAATTGTAATTACTACTAATTACTACTAATTGGAACAATATGCAGCCAACCTGAAGAATAATAAAAAGTCTTTTAAAGCCCCCCAAAAAAATTTTTCTTTTGTTGATGCAGTTTAATAAAGAATTAGTAAAAAATTTATTGATTACAATCCCTGAAAATACTTAAAAAACTTAAAAATACAATTTAAAAAATTTCGAATATGTTTAAAAAACCAAAAAGCGGCTCTTTTTTTTTCCGGAAAGTTTCAGAAAATACACGATAAAATTACATAAAACCTCATTATTGTGGTAAAAGATTAGTTCATCTGTCCAGCAACATTTGTGGAGTAGTCCAAGATCATCTGTATTTTTCTTTTACTCTAATAACATCTGTTCAATATCATCTGAAAATATAACGACCCCTAACAGCATTTTTAGAAAGATGCTGGAAGAATTTTCTCCAAATGTAGTTTCATCTGAAAAAATTTCTAAATATAACTACATCTAATTTAAATAATGCATTATTAGTTAATTTTGTTTTTTCAGATGTAACTACATCTGTTAATTTTTCTCCAAGTCCAATAAGCTTTTGACACTGTTGATTATTCCATCTTGTTAGAAAAATTAAAGTATTATGGGGTAATTAATAAGGACTTCAATTGGATTAAAAGTTACCTTACTGATAGAACACAATATGTTCATAAAAAAGAATACGGAATTCTTAAAGTCCCCTGTGGAGTACCCCAAGGATCAATACTAGGCCCTCTCTTATTCTTAGTTTATATAAACGACTTAAGTAATGCATCAGTGAAATTAAACCCAATTATGTTTGCTGATGATACAAATCTCTTTCTTTCCAACTATAGTATCAAGCAACTTTATGCTGACATGAACTTTGAATTAAATAAGATAAATGATTGGTTTCAAGCAAATAAACTCTCATTAAGGTGGTAGACCACTAATAAAAAAAAATCTTTCAAAAATTACATTTTAGAAATTATTTTTATATAAGTTGATTAAAATTTACATTTTAATGACAATTTTTTTTTTTGATTAATAAATGGCTTGAGAAATTTGGTCCCGAAAACCCCAAAACAGGGTTATTTCGTTGCGGTGAATATCTCAAAAACTATGTATGGTATCAACTTGAAATTTTTCAGACTTGCTTTTAATATAATGAAAAAGATCCTGTACCAAAACAAAAGAAAAACATTAAACAGTTTTTTTTTAAATGAAAAAAACACTTCGAAAACAAAAAAGGGGCATTTTTGACCATATTTGGACTTTAATATCTTTTTATCGAGTTATCATAATGCAATAAAAGTGGTAGGGGACATCCATAATAACTAAAGGAACAACTCCTGAAAATTTTATGAAAATCAGTTAAGAGAATCAAGAGATAATTACCGCAAAGTCGTGAATTTTAAAGAACTGAGAAAAACACATTTAAACAAAAAAAAAACATTAAACACTTCAAATGAAATATAAAAACACAAAAAAAAAACCTATTGAAAACTATTATCTTATTATAAACGTATTGTGGAGTAAAACTAACGCAAAATTAAAATAAAATATGTTTTAATAAAGTGATAATATTAATAAACAATACTATTATTAAAGTAGTATTTCAGTTAGAAAAAAAAAGTTTTTCTTTTGATTTGCGATTATAAAAATTATAAACTTAATTAAATATTTGTTTATAGTAAATAAATAAAAAGTTTATAGTAAATAAATAAAAAAGACTAAAATTCTCCTGCACCATAACATAAACACTCTTCTTCCTCATCTTTGTCCCTTAAGAATACTTCTTAACTGCTTTCGCCTGCTTTTTCCCTTTTCATTACATTTTTTTTCCATATTTCTAACTCTTTTCAAATCAGACGATGCCAAAAAACTTGAAGAATAATACCCTGGTTTTTAATAAAGTTTTTCAAAAAACTCTATTGATACCATTAAGTCGATCATTAAAATTAATGATTGCAGAACAGCAACCTAAATATAATACATCAATTCCAACAAAAACATCTTTTAGACAACGTTTCCAAAATAAAGCATTTAAAGACTCGTTTTACAGTTTTACTAGGATAAAACTTTTGCTCCCATTGGCAAGATGCACATGAAAAAAATATACAGTGTGATAAACCTTTTTTACGTTTAGCATCATGGTTAAAATTAACATTTGCAGAACATTTTGGACAGCAGCTTATGGCAGTAATTATTTCTTCTAAAATGTTAGTGTTCATAAAAATATAGCAGTCATTGGACTCATCATTATTAGCAGAAAAATTATTTTTATTTACAAAATCATTATTTACAATATCGACGGAAGATTTACTACTGCAACAGGATGACAATATCTTCATTTTTTTGCAGAGCTACATTTGAATTGTAATTCTTCCAAATTAGATAGATTTTCTTCAGCTACAACGTTTGATGATTTATGTTGGTTTCCTCTGAAGAGTCTACGTTTCTTGCTATACCTTATTTTATTTCTTTTATCTTTATTTCCCATTATTTTAGTTATTATTTAACCAAAGTATAGAAGACAGAAAATTAGCCTAAGAAAGTTGTGGTCGTTGTAAAGTAATTAGACATTTACTGAAGAAATCCGTTGATAACCATGTAACACATTGCACCAAAAGCATTTAATAATAAACAAAAAGTAGTTTTACAGTAGCAGTCACCACAAATGAAGTTTTTTTGTATTAATTTTTATGGTATTTTGTGGGAAAACTTCCTTTTTAGCTACGTAGCAACGGAATAAACAATCTGTTGCTACGGAAAACTTTATGAAAATGCCTAAACCGCATTATTAAAAACTGATTTTTAATAGGTTTAGCTTTATTTTTATATAAAACTAATATGAAATTCGTAATCTACGATATATTACTTAAAAACTTTAAAATTGAAAAAATGATTTTTTCGATTTTTAATAGTGGTCTACCACCTTAAACGTTAAAAAAACAAAGTATACATTATTTTATAAAAAGTCGCAAGAAGTAAACCTTCCCCTCAAACTACTAGATCTTTTTTTAAATAATAAAGAAATAAAACAGGAAGACTCTTTAAAGTTCTTAGGGATATTTGTGGACAAGCATTTATCTTGGCTTCCCCATATTAAATATTTACAATCAAAAGTTAGTAAAGCCATCGGCATGATGTACCGAGTTCGTCCTTATGTTAATATTATATGTCTTAAATTAATTTACTTCTCTTTAATTCATTGTTTTATCAGTTATGCCAATATTACATGGGGCAGCACGCAAACTACTAAACTTAAAAAAATACTTAGTGTTCAAAAACATGCGTGTAGAATTATATACAGAAAAAAAAGAAGGGAGCACACGAAACCCTTAATGCTTGACATGAAAATGATGAATATTTATGAAATAAATATTTATCAACACCTAATTTTTATGTATAAGTTTACAAATAACCTAACTCCAGTAAATTTTAATTGTAAGTTTAAAAAAAATATAAATGAAAAGTATTTCCTTAGAACAAACCAATTAAATTTCTTTAAATTGCCTAAGAAACTAAACAATTTTACAGAGTGTTCAATAGCATTTCGCGGACCAAAAATATAGAACTATTTTAAAAAAAAAGAAGCTAAAAAAGATAATATGGTAAAATCATTAAACTCATTTAAGTTGCTAGCAAAAAAACACATTTTTAATTCGGAGGAATTACAAGAACTCCGTTAAGTTTTATCAAAATAGTTTTACTTTTTTTATTTTTTGAAAATTTAATTGTACATATCTTTTGTAGTTATTTATGCAATGGTGTATATATTTTAAATCCTTGAGTATTTAAATTTGAAGTTTTTACATCTTACTTTTATCTGCAGTTTATTTGAACATTTTGACGACATTTTTTTTTTTCATGGGGCTCTATGAAAAGATTGTGGTGGTATTGTATCACCCATATCTTCTTTGAGTCCCGGTCTGTTTTTTAAATTGTCTTATTTGTTTATATATTTTATTACGTGATAATCTTATGTAACTTATTTTATTAAACAGCAAAATATATTCTAAACTAAAAAAAATATATATATAATCTGGAAGAATTTTCTCTAAATGTAGTTATATCTGAAAAAGTCCTATACGTAACTAAACTACATCTGGTTAAAATAATGCATTTTTTAGTTAATTCATCTTAAAAATAACTTTATCTTAAAATCTACTGATGTAGTTGCACAGATGTAATTACACTTTGATAATTTAAAAGATGTAACTACATCTGTAATATTCACTTTATTTTTGTAAAGATGTCATTAGATAGGGGAACATGGTGCAAGATGACGAACGTTTCGAAAAACGCCTGTATCTTAGTCAATATCTGTCCCAAAAATTAAAACTTGATTTAAAAGTGATAAAAAATCATTCCGCGTTACTGATGTATCAAAAAACCACTCTAAAAGTAAAAAATAGCTAAGGAAAAACTCATTAAACAATGTTAACTCAAATCGTCATCTTGCCCCGCATACGGTGCAAGATGACGATTTGAGTTAACAAAGTTAAAAACTTTAAAAAAAGAAAACTCTATGAAGCTATAAACGCCTCAAAAACCATCATCACAAATTCTTTTTTATTAAAAAAGTAATACAGATAAAGGTGTAACTTTCAGCTAAAGTCAACTGTTATATTTAGTTTTGCTCAAGAGATAACTGTAGGTCGTCATCTTGCCCTATTCGTCATTTTACCCCATGTTCCCCTACCAATAAAATTTCAGATGTCGTTATACAGATGTTATTAGACATCAATGAAATTCCAGATGTTTCTATACCTCTTTATGTTTACAGATGTTGTTAGACAGATGTTGTTAGACAGATGTTGTTAGACAGATGTTTTAGACAGATGTTGTTAGACAGATGTTGTTAGACAGATGTTATTAGCATGGCAAAAACTGATGTTGTTACCCTGACCCATTATTGTTAGATTGTAACAATCTTGAGAAAATTTATTTTTTATAGAAATGGAATCGTCCATAAATTACGTAACGCAAACTTTCCCAATAAACAAAACAAAAAAGATCAAAAGTTTTCCCTCGCAGATTCCTAATTTAAAAAAAATTAAAATAGCCCATTAAGAAACGCATCCTGTTCAACTTGCTTTAAATAATAAGAGTTAGACCTTGCATGCTGAATTTTGTTATAAATGAAACGATTAGAAATTACAACAACAACAATTCGTCATTTTACTTATGCTCACTAGATGCTAAAAAAGCATTTGACAACTGCAACTGGAACCTTCTTTTTGATAAACTTTACTTTGATAAAAACCTACCTCTCCAAATATTAGTGTTGTGACCAAAACTAAAAATCGTAACTAACTAAACTAAAAAAACCGTTACTAAAACTAGCCGACTAACATTTTAGCTTAACTAAAACTAGTCGACTAATGTTTTAGTTAACTAAAATTTTTTATAATGTTTAGTTAACTAACTAATGTTTAGTTAACTAAAATTAGTCGACTAATGTTTTAGTTAACTAAAGTTAGTCGACTAGCTTTTTAGTCTAACTAAAAATAGTTGACTAACTTTTTAGCTAATTCAAATTAGTAGTCTAAATAATACTAGCATGGGTGTCGATAGCCTTTACGCCGCCTGGGACAGAAACACCAGGCCTGCGCCTCTATTTCTCCAAATTTTTCTATATTTTCAGACAAAGGACCTAGTTTTTTTTTTTTTTAGATACCTTCTTTTTCTTTGGCTCCCCTTGGACATCTGCCGCCTTGGACAAACTGTCCCTTTCGCCAAACTTGTTCCTTTATAATTTATTTTATATATTAATAATATATAAAATACATTATTAATATATTAATAAATATATAATATGATTAGTTTGTATAATATATTTATTTATAACTATATTATATAAATTAATCATATTATATATAATATAATTGATTTATATAATATAGTTATTAATAACTATATTATATAAATTAATTATATTATATATACAATTAATATATTAATAATATATTTTTAGCTAAATAAAAAGTCGACTAGTATTCAGGGCCGCCGAGAGGGGGGGGGGGGGAAAGGACAGTTTGTTGCAGGGGGCAGATGTCCTAGAGGCGCCAAAGAAAAAGAAATTTTTTCAAAAATTCTGACAGAAACGGCACCATGAACTTTAATTGGATTTCTATCAGAATTTTCAAAAAAAAGTTTGTTAATACACGATCATTGTACCGCAAAGTACCGCAAAAATAAAAAAAAATAAAATCTCTAGAAATTTAACGAGATGCCGGCGTGAAGAAGTGGGGTGGTTGGTTGTGAAGGTGTGTGACACCCTATCAGTTAACTTTTAGTTCATTTAGTTGGAAAATTTGATTTTTTTAGATAACTCAGACAGGAAATGTAGACCTTTCAGACCAGCCGGTCAGCAAATTTTAAAAAGTGAGGACTTTCATTTTTTTTTTCCAGTCAGCAACATTAAAACAATATTTAAAACAAATTATTTAAGTTGGCCAAAAAATTATATAAACTCCCTAATTATGACTATTACACAAAAATAATTTTTATAAATCTTGTTATGCGTT
Organism: Hydra vulgaris; assembly: GCF_038396675.1. Taxonomy (NCBI): domain Eukaryota; kingdom Metazoa; phylum Cnidaria; class Hydrozoa; order Anthoathecata; family Hydridae; genus Hydra; species Hydra vulgaris. The sequence continues at coordinate 23,682,231 of NC_088931.1, forward strand.
AGTTGTGAAGAGGTTAGATCTCCAAGAATTTATTTATTTGCCTTTACGAATTGATGTAAGTTACAATTTACAGTTATAATTTTCTAAAGCGCATGAATTTAAAGGTTTACTTTTCAGAGTTTTTCAGGTTTTTCAAGAGAAATAGTTTTCAATTTATAATTAAACTATATGTAATAATAAATATAATTATGTGAAACAAATTTATAAAAAATAGATGGTGCAATATTTTTTTTAAAGTTATGTTTTGTGCCGGAACTATATTCAGATTTTCTTTACGTAACACTTCCAATCATTTTTTGATGTAAAAACTCGTAAATTAGTTAGCTCTACATTCTTAAAGCGCTAATATATTTATTTACGACAATTAGATTGTAAAATTTAGACAATTAAAGTTTTTTATTAAATTTATATTGTTTAATTAAATATCTGTTAAACTATTTACTTTTATCTTTATTTTAAAAATTGTAAAAAATAAATTAACTAATTATGTATTCGGTATAGTTTCGGTAGTGTCGGATTTTAATTATGTATTCGGTATAGTGTCGGTAGTGTCGGATTTTAATTATGTATTCGGTATAGTGTCGGTAGTGTCGGATTTTAATTATGTATTCGGTATAGATTTTTTATAAGGTTAACTAAGCAGTTGCCTTAGGCCTGCTTAAAAAAAAAGGGCTCGTAATTTTAATCTGAAACAAAAATATATAAAATATACAAATATATACTGTATTAAATTAAAAAGAAAAACAATAAATTATATAGCATATATTAGTTAAATACTTTTGTTACTAATATTGTTTAATATAAGTAATTTTATGATTTAGTTTGAAAAAATGATTTATCAATCTGAAACTTTTGAAATCGGAAAAATTTGGTAGTGATATGCCTAAATTTATGGGCTATGACATGACATTTTAATAAAAAAATAATAGAAAAAGTCCTTTTGAAAAGACCCTCATCTTAGGCCTGAAATGCTTTAATCCGTCATTGATTCTGTATAAAATTATTTTTTATTAAAATATCAGGTGTTTTAACCAAGTTATTCTGCTAAAAAACCGATCGTTATTTAATTCAGTAAAATAACATTTGGGGAAATACATTTACAGACAAAACATTTTATTTACCTATTTTTCACAAATTATATATGGTTTTTGGTATTTCTGAAATTTAAAGGAAATTTAATGAATGTCTTTAAATTGATTTGATAGTGATAACTTCATTAAATTTCTCACCGCAACAAATTTTATGGAATGTCCTTTTTGAAACCTCAAAGTAACGGTTTCCTGCTTTATACTAGATAAATAGTTCTTCTAAACAATATCTATAATTTTATTTTGATAAATTAAATTGTTAAACTATGTCAATCAATAATACGTTTTCTCCAAATCAAAACGGTGGCGAAACCAGTTTAAGTTTCTCATCCAGTCAAAAAGAAATTGAAATTGATACACAGTCCTTTGAGCAAACTGCTAAAACGACATACGAATATTACTCAATTGAGGAGGAAACTTCAAAATGGATATGCAATGAATGTAGTAATAACAAATCTAAAATTTATTCAAGTAAAACATCAAAAAGTTTTAGATTACCATCTTGAATATGATTACGAAATTATAACGCCGAAAAAGAAACTAAACGTGAGTGGTTTGTCAAAAAAAAAGTAGCGATTAGATTCATAGAAGTCTTTTGATATTCACTATTGCCTGTTGTCTTCCATTTATGTTGGTAGAAAGTAATGCCTTTAAAGAATTTGTTTTTTGCTTAAATTCAAAGTACAAAGTGCCTTGCCGAAAAAAGTTAAGATCTCTTTTAACAGATTTATATCGAGAAAAAGTTGATCTTTTGAAGTCTAAATTATGTTTAATTAAAGTTTTATCTATTACTAATGGTGGACGTCCTGTCAAAACTATAGTCACATATCTGCAACTGCACATTTCATTTTTGACAAAACCACTTTCATCAGTTTTTGTTTGGGATTTGCATACCTTAATAGGCGACAGGAAGCAGATAATTTAAAAGACGCTTTACTGAAAATTTTAGAAAAATTCAAGGTAGATAATAAAATAATGAGTGAAGTATCCGACAACGCCACAAACGTACGCAAATATTTTAAATTCTTTAAAAGTTAGTTTAAACATTCAACCAATTGTTACATCTTTCAATCATTCATCTCAACTTAATGATTTATTAGAAGAAAGTCAAATGCGACATGGTGTTGAAAGAAATTACGCACTTCATTTGATTCAAGATGTGAAAACTTGATGGCACTCCACGTATCTCATGGCAGAAAGAATGCTTAAACTTCACTCCTATATAAAAGATATCTTTAATTCTAAACAACAATTCAAAGATATGAGAAAAAATTTGCTTGACGAAGAATAGTTAACTTAAAAGAAACGGTAAAAACATTAGCAAGCTTTAATCAAGTAAGTGTTATACTTCCAGGCGGTACTTATGCAACATGTTCTTTAATTATTCCAAGTATAAAGTTCCTTGAGAAGCAACTAAATAAGAAAAAAAGTGAAACCCCTCCTTTATTTATGATTTTAAAATTGTATTTATTAGAATCTTTAAAAACTTACAAAGACTCATATGATTTAGAGAACAATTCGTTTTTATTATGTTCCACTTTTTTATTATGTTCCACTTTTTTATTATGTGCCACTTTTTTATCATGTGCCACTTTTTTATTATGTGCCACTTTTTTATTATGTGCCACTTTTTTATCATGTGCCACTTTTTATTACGTGCCACTTTTTTATTATGTGCCACTTTTTTATTATGTGACACTTTTTTATCATGTGCCACTTTTTTATTATGTGCCACTTTTTTATTATGTGACACTTTTTTATTATGTGCCACTTTTTTATTATGTGCCACTTTTTTATCATGTGCCACTTTTTATTAGGTGCCACTTTTTTATTATGTGACTCTTTTTTATTATGTGACACTTTTTTATTATGTGACACTTTTTTGGATCCAAACTATAAAAGTTTTCAATTCTTTGAAAAGTATGAGAAAAAAATTTTTTTTTAATGCGTGAAGGAATTTTTGTCGGATTTTTACCTGACAAAAAAAGTTTGTGAAATAATTCAAGTTAAAAAGGTCACAATCAAATCAAAAAAATTTAAGTTATCATTTGACAATGAAGATGATGATTCAGAAAATTACGTTTAAAAAGCTTATTAAAACGAATATTACCGTTTTTTTAAACGTTTAAAAAACGATTTGTGCTTAATGGGTAGGGCATGAAGGCTTAAATGGGCGCCAAAGAAACAAGAAAAGCAGAAAAAAAACAAAAAACTATTTTATGCTACGCCACTGCATTTTTATATAATATCTAACAAAGAATAGGGGGAGTTAAATTGAGCAATTTTTAGTAAATCTAAGACATCTCATGAGCGGTGGGTCAGATTTACTGAATTCTTTCACTATTAGAAAGATAATTTAACCTGCGACCGATGCTATAAACAATGCAACGAATTTGACAAAAAGTTTTTTTCTTAGTTTTTTTAATTCATTCGTTTTAAATTTAAAAGTTAGTTAACTAAATTTTAAATTTAAAACGAATAATTATTACGTTAAACGTTAAACATAGAGCAAACTGCAAGTATTTATATGTTCATTTTGATGTCAAAAAAAGGATGTTTTGCAAAAAAACAAGATAATCGGATCCTGGGAACAAAAAAAAAATTAAAATGTTGGCTCCCCTGCATGAAACGTGTAAAAGTCATTATTAAACAACAGGTGGACATCCGCGGATTATAAATCAAACTTATACTATTAGTCTACATATTGAACAAAATATTTTAAGACTCGAATTATTGAACCACCATGGACCGCAAAAGTATTTAACTATACAAGTGAAATTTTAACTAAAAAAAGTACTTTAAATATATCATCATTTGAAATCAATTTATTTTTATCCTACATTTGAAATAGTGTTGCAATAACTCATTTGAAAGATAATGTATGAATTAATTTAACTATACAATAAAAAGAGAGGTTTAAAATCATTAACTATTTTATGCTTCTTTGTAACACAAAAAATAATTTTTAATTTTTTTTGAAAAAAAAAAATTTGAAAAAAAAAAAACTTGATTTAAATTAAGGTGGTTTAGTAATGGACTTTTAACACACGCATGCGTCATATTTTGTTCGAACATTTGTAAACAGAAACGATCGCGGTTAAAAAGGGATTTCTTACTAAAGTTGTATACACTTCAAACTTTAATTATATGTGGATAATGCTAAATTATCTCTAAGAATTTATGTCAAAACAAAATCTTAGGTATGGTAGGTTTTACCAAAGCTATCATTTAAATAATTTTAGGAAGAGAAAAGATGTGGAAATAAAGTGAAACTTTGTTGTTTTTCTAGGAGAGTTTAACCTGTGCTTACATTATTTTAGAGTTGCAAATTTTTCAGTCATTACCTTTAGTTTTTTTTGAAAATATAGTAGTGTGGGTAAAAGGTATTATATTATGATTTATATTTTTAGTTTTATTTTTTATTTTCTCTTTAAAGTGAATTATGCGTGGTTCAAATACTAACTTCATATATTCTTCATTTTCAGGGTGAGATAATATGTGAATTTCAAGTGCTTCTGTTATGATATGTGTTTTATCTTCAAGATCCTGATTACTTATCTGAAGTTGTTTTACTTGACGTTGCTCCTCAGTATATTTGTTAAACTCTTCACAGTCAAATGTTTGGTTTACTGCCAAACGTTTGCAACATTTTTTCTTTAATAACATGAAGCACAACAGCATCAATATCCTTTGTGATTACACTTTTTGAATTTAATGCAAATATATCTGAAAGACTTATTTGTGATGATGATGTTGACAAGGTTGAGGAAATTGGTATTGGAGTCAAATATTTAGATGATTCATGTGTTCTGAGAGTTGTGACACTTTAAACAATCTACCACAACATTGCTTACATTCTTCTGGAATATTATTTATCATTTCAATAACATTGAGGTGGTTAATCCGTCAATTGAAATTAAAAATGAGCATTTAGGGCATTTCGTTTTAGATAATAGTTTATTATTGATAAGTGGTAATATACATGGTGCACAAAACGAATGCAAACAGTTTTTTAGAATAACTGGTTTATACATAATACCATTACAAATATAACAGACACAAAGATGTACATGTGGATTAAAGTTTTGGTTAATGTCTTGTAGTTTCAGATTTAAAGTTGGTAGAGTTGAAAGTTTTGCTTGTATGTTATTTATTGCTTGTCGAGTCCTAATTTTTTCATAGGCAATACTTAAGGGCCTTCTCTTTACAGTTTTCTTTGGTTTCCTTTCTTTATTTACTTTGAAGCAAACACATTCACATTTCTTGCAATTGCTAATCCAGGTTCTTAATTTAAGATTAGTATTTGAACCTTTTTCTATGTTTCTCATTATTGAATAGCATCTGTAACACATCTTCTGTGGGTGCATCTTTGGGTCGTCCTTGTCGATTCGTATAAAAAAAATGAAATTCTATTCTTTACACAAACTACGGCCATTTTTTATACAAACTACGTCATTTTTAATCTATTAAGAACCAGTAAACAAATAAATAACAAAGGATGCGTTTTACGAACTTTGAAAAAAGTTCTACAACGAACAAAGTTCTTTGGAATACCAAAGTTAATGCGTAAACAATTTATTTTGAGCCCAACAAATTCATAAAAACGCAATATCTCTTATACGCATGCACAAAACTCGACAAAGCTGCTGTAAAAGATTAAATGGTAAATTAAGATAATCCACGTAATTTCTGGTATTTCTGATGAAAGGCTATTTTACTTGTAGCCAAATAAAGCACTTTATTATGTATATATCGAGGGTATAATTATTATACGAATATAAGGTCTTGTGCGTTTTGGCAGTGATAAAGCATATAATAATGAGTGTTTATGTTGAATTAACTCAAAACCAACACAAAATGACTTAGTGCATTCTGGCAGTATACCTTCTAAATGGGTACCACACACCGAAAAGAATATGGCAACCCTGGCCATGTGGTGGACAAAAGTAAAAAAAAAATTCACACATGACATTTAATCACACCATTATGTATTTTAAAGATTTTATAAAATGTGTATATATTTTTATAATTATTATGGGTTTGCATTTTAAGCTGTTGATTTCACGGTGGTCTAATATTGAACAATCGTGGCATTTTATATTGCGCATGCGCAACTTTTATTAAAAAAAAGATATTATTTCGCTATTATTTAGTAATTTTTTTTTAACCATATCCTAAAAATGTAGCTTATAGCTTTGCTATAAAGATGTATAATTGATATCACATTATTTAAATTGATTTAAATATGGCCATTGCAAATGTGTTTTTTCACAACATTTAAATCTTTAAATTTTAGTATCTCTAAATACGCGGGAAACTCAGACTTGATTTTATGGCTATGTATACTACTAAAACTGGATAATTAAGCGCTTATTTAAATTTTTAGGTTTTAAAACCTAATATATTTTAAAACTAGAAGAATTTATCTTTATATTAAAAAAAAAATTTAAAAACAGTGTACATAAAATCCTATTATTTGGCTATAAATAAATATAAAATTGACTGAGTCTCATATAGCAAAACTGAAAAAACTATATATATATATATATATATATATATATATATTCACTATTTAATTCTTATTTATTAAATGACTTTCTAAAAAGTATATTTTATGAAAGTCTTGATTCCTTTATAGAAGTCTAAAACTGAAACTTATTAATATCATATAAAATATTAGTATTTTAATTACTTAGTTGATTATACGTATTTGATTCATAAAATGTAATTAAATATATTTATTATGCCGCGTTTCGTAAGTTTTTTCCCGCTAAGAACTGTTTCGCTAGTTGCGGTGCGAAAGAGTTTCGTTTCGAAAGAAATTTGGTTATTTTTCATTATTTTAAAAAATAAAACCTTAAAATGTTCATATGTTGCAATACTGAAAATAAAACTTTATGATAAACATTTTGGTATATAAAAATTTTATTTTTCACAATTATATCCGTTTGACCAACAAAATTTTTTTATAGACTTCGAAACGTCGTTTAGCGAATAAGCTCGTTTCGCAAGTGCGACTTTCGTAAGCATTACTTTCACATGTAGCAAAATAGTTTTATTTCGATATTCAACTTGCGAAAGGCTACATTTTGTAAGTAGCATTTGCGAAATGAACATCGACAGTTTTTTCGTTTCGTAAAATTCGGTACAATTAAAATTCCTGATTCTCAATATCCTTTCGAAAGAATTTTACTTTTCCGGAATTGTACAAAATATTCCGGTTAACAACTCTAGTACAAACCGTCTTAAATGAAGTACTTAAATGAAGGTTTTATTTCTTTTGTTGCTGGTGATGCTATTAAAATGTCGGAATGTTTAAAATTTTTGGAGAAGAAGAATTTTATGAAAGTTGAAGGTGCTCAAGTAAAAAAACCACGTACAAACACAAAATGAAGGATGTTCAATACTCCAAGTATAAATTTCATAGAAAGTCAGTTTCCTGGTTTGAATATGAATGTAATTTTAAATTTAAAGAAGTTATCTGGAAACTCTCAAACGTTTTAGAAACGCGAGAATTAAGGAAAGGGTGGCATACATTGCCTTTTAATGACAAAGGAAAATGAGCTAAAAAAATAGCAATTTCAAATCTGTCTGAAAAAGCTGAATATATTACAAAATATATACTCGAAACAGCAAGATACAAAGCCAAACAAATAGGTAATAAGAACTTAAAAAAAATTATCATGTACATTCTACAAGATCAACAATTAGCATATGATATCAATAAAAACATTGAAAAAGAAATAAAAAACTTGTTTCCAGAAGAGGGACTTGCTTTTGTATTAAATCGTGGTTTTACTTAATCTCAGTGCAAGACAATAAGATTGAAAAGTAAAGAGAGAGGTGCAGAGATTACCCGCTTTACAGCGATATTCTGGAATCTAAAAAATGCAGACCAAATAATATGCACATCTCTGACAAGAAGGCAAACGTGCCATTACAAAATCTTCTAATAAAATCTGTTCAAAGAATAGTAGAATCACAAGAGTCGTAAAATATATCTAAAATTACTAATAAAGAAAAGGACTCAATTGAGTTGATTTTTGTTTTAAATTGGGGATCTAATGGAGCCAGTAGTTTTTCCCAATTCAATCAAAAATTCGATGAGCTATTTGAAAGTTTATCCAACGATTCGATTTTTTCTGTTGCAATTGTACTCTTAAGACTTCAAACATATGACTGGGATGTGTTTTGGGTAAACCCAATCCTAATTCTGTTAGGTTTTGCAGACCAATGATCTTAAAGTATGCTAAAGAAAGTAAAAAACTTTTTCTCGAAACAAATTTTTTTGTTGAACAACAAATAAAAGAACTTTCTGATATTATAATATGGCTACCAAATGGAAAAGTTCTTAACATCAAAAGCTCTTTATTTTTAACAGCCATCAATGAAAAAGTTTTAGCAGAAATTATTGAAACACCGTCTTATCAATTGTGTCCGCTTTGCAAAGCAACACCTATTGAAATGAGTTATATTGAAAACTACACAAATAAATTATTTAACGCTGAGAAAGCACTTTTACTCTCTGGAATAAGTCCACTTCATTGCTGGATCCGTTTTACGGTATATCTCCTTCATTTGTCGTACAAATTGGATATTAGGCAATGGCAGGCAAAAGGAAAAATAAATAAAGGTTATGTAAAAGCTCGAAAAATTCTTACACTTAAAAGATTTTGGGAAAAATTAAATTTACACGTAGACAAACCCCATCCAGGTGGCACTGGTTCATCTAAAAATAGCAATACTGCACGGCGAGCTTTTTCTGATTCAATATTGTTAGCAGAAATTTTGGATATAGATATAAATCTTATTGTCCATATAAGAACAATATTAACGTTTGTCTTGGCAAATTCCAATTGATCCAATCAAATTTGAAAATTGTCTACAAACGGTTTTAATTATCAATGAGAAATATTCGTTGTATAAAATTCCTACTCGTGTTCATAAAGTTTTAGGTCATTGAGCTCAAATCATGGTTGAATTAATTTTGTAAGTTGAAACTTTTGACGAAAATGCTGGAGAAAGTCTTCACAAATGTCATAGATAAGATTGTATGGATCATGCAAGAAAAACTGATGTTTTTTGTCAAGGATGTTTTTCATGTCATCAGTTATTTGCCATCAATTAATTGACAAAAAACTGATGTTTTTTGTCAAGGTTTAGAAAAATCAGATCCTTATATTTCCAGTATTATTTTGAAAAGTTGTTTGAAGTCTGTATGTAAAATCAGTACTACCAGGAAGAGGTGTTGCAACTATTACTGATTGAAAATTCCACAAGAAGTAAGGATGTTAATAAGAGGTTTTATCTGAACGAATTCATGTTTATCGACAATTAGATTGCGTTGATATAGAAGTCGATGGCAGTTTATCCAATAGCAAATAAATACTCAGCTATAGCTATGAGATTTACTTTTAATTTAAATAATTCGAAACTTTTATTATTAAATGATATCAATGCTTCTGTTTTGCATGTTTTTTCTCATTCCGCAAGTCCACTTACTTGGGGAAAACCTCTTTTGTATTTTTTTAAAAAAATTAATTTTTTTGATTTTGTTTTTAACCTAATAATTTTATTTTATGTATGTTAAAAGATATATTGGAAAATAAAATTGGAGCGTGATTTTTAGCACAAAATAAAAATAACTGTCATGTTTTATGTAAAAAAATAACAAACAACCAATTTAAGTAGAAACATTTTTAAATTGAAAAATGTTTCTACTTAAATTGGTTGTTTGGGCGGGTCCGGGCGGCATCAAAACCTATACTGGATTAAAAGCAGAAGGGTCGAAGTTTATCCAAACGTTTTGAGATTTTTACAGAAACATACAGAATTTAATAAAAGTCACATTCAAGTATGCAATATTTCCTAGTCTAAAAAGTTATCTTTCTTTGTATTTTTACGGCATGCAATGTAGTTTTATAAAATATTTTACATTAAACTCTAAAAGCCTGTTTAATATTCTTCCGATTGATAAATAATATATGGAAGTTCACAGGTGCGGTTTAAGAAATAAAACAAAAGTTCGAAATTTATTGTTTTTTCACTAAATAAATGTTCTATAAAAATAGCAACTTTGAGCATCTGCGGGGAAGCGCCAAATGGTCTAAAAAGAAAAGTTCTTTCAGAACATAAAAATAAGACTAATTTGCAACAATCTTGCATATTCAGAACTTTTTATATCGGATTTTTACAAATCTGGAATTAATGCCACTTTTTGATTATTTCAAACCACTGTGCACCGGTGAGAATCAGAATGGTATATGTCATTGTTTTCTCAATTTGAGATTTTTAAGGTTTTATTAGATTTACTGTAGAGAAAACCCTACAAACAAAGAAAAACGAGGAGTTGCTAGTTTCTTTACATAAACTTTCACCTTACACCAGTCTCAAATTTTACAGAATGATGCTTTATAATCATAGTATATATATAAATACATATATATATATATATAAATACATATATATATATATATATATATATATATATATATATATATATATATATATATATATATATATATATATATATATATATATATATATATATATATATATATATATATATATATATATATATATATATATTTGACTTACTGGTGCAATTCAAAAAAAACAAAAAAAAGACTAGTTCTCACTCATATATATGAGCTTTTGGGGATCAAACGCTTGAACTAGCAAAATTTGCCATTCGAATCTTGAGCTTGACTTGCAGTGCTTCTGGATGTGAATGAAACTAGAGCTCCTTCAATCAAGTAATAATATAAAGTATTTTAGTTTTTATTTGTTTTCGATTTTTATGTTACTGAGCTTTAATATTTTAATGAATAGGTACATACAAAGAGCGAAACTTTTAAAGATTTGATACAAATATAGCACTTGATGACCCTCTTGAAATTGAAGAAGGTGATCTCAACGTTCAAAGAAAACAAAGAAGAAAAATAATGGTATAAGATATTAATTTGAATAAGTTTTTTTATTTGTACTTTAACTGAAACAAATATATTTCCTTTAGGCAAAGAAAAAATTCCAGTTGATGTTGATGAAGAATTTCCACATGGCGTGGAGGAAAGTGAAGAAGATGTTGAATTGAATTTCACGGATGACTCCCTTGAGGATCCTATTAGTAGCACTAGTGCTAGTGATAATGGCGATGATTGATGGGTTATGACTTACGAAATCATGTTTATTTTGAATCTGTGGAAATTTGAAACTTCTAATTTCTTTTATGATATCGGAATTATATAAACAGTATGGAGTCATAAACTTTTATAATTAATATTTTTTGTTATGCTTTGCTTCTTGATGGTATTAAAATTAGAATGATTTTATTGCTTTTATACTGTCTTTTGGTGGTGATAAAATTAGAGTGATTTTACTTCAATGTTGTTTTCATTGTTTGTAAACTTTTTCTAAAAAAAGAGTTTTCTCAAACAAATTGAGGCCTCACATATAGGGAAAACCCCTCACGCTTTTTAAACCTTGATTAAAGGTATAGTGCCCTTAAAAAGACAACAAATTTAAATATGCTTTTAAAGACTAAGTAGCAGTATTTTTTTCTAAATTTTGATATTTTTATTTTGTCTAGAGACATATAATTTCTTCCTGGGGGTTAAAAACATTACTCAATTGTATTTTTACTATTTTATTTGTACTTAAAAATTGTCTATTTTTGGCTGGGTGCCCTTAAAAAGACAATCTTATTTTTGTTGATATCTCCTTAACGATTTTCTCAATCGTGGAGATATTTTTTATAGTATTATTTGCTGGATATATGTATCTTATAATATAAGGAAATCTGGAATTACTTTATTATTTTTCAAAATAATTAGAAAAATCATGTATTTTGACCCAAATACTTCATTTTATAATAAGCATCAAGAACATCATTATATTAAATAATTTCGGTATTTTTATATTTTTTTCTTCTCTTTATATCTTAAAGTTTATTTTGACATAGTAACGATTCCTATATCTTACGATTTCAATTAACACTTATTTTAGTGCAAATTGAAAAAAAAAAAATACTTAAAAATCCAATTATTTATGTGCTGCATTTTTACATTACAGTGCTTGTAGAGTAATTATTTTAATAGTTTAAAATGTTTATTATCATAGATAAAAATAAAAATGAAATCAAAATTTAGCTTAAGAGTAACAGCAAATTCTATTATAAAAAAGCAAAGGAATAATTTTGAAGCAGCTGTAAAGCAGTTTAACCGAGTTGAAAGATGCAATCAGATAAACCAAGTTGTAGAGTGGTATAAAATTAATGGAAAGCGAGGGTCTGCTGCAATATCAAAAGGGCATTTTCCATTAATAAAAAGCAAAAATGTGATTGATAAGCAATTAGATAATCTAGTTCTTACAGGAATTGAGAAAAAACATATTATGATTCTAATAACTAAAGAAGATGATACTATAGTTGAGTATGTACGCTGTAAAAATTGTGCTTATCAATGAACAGAAAAAAACTGACAAACCTCATTATGTTAAAAATTCGAGATCATGCTAACAAAAAGATGAAAGGAGGAAGAAAGTTCATTGCTTTGACTGAAAATGGAAGGAAAGCTCTTTTGAAGAAAAGTTAAAAATTATATAATTTATTAAAACTATAGAAGTTGTCCACAGTTGTACATGTCTACAGTTTCAAACAAATTTACAAGAAAAAGAACATCAAAAAATAGGAATGATTACACGGTTATATGCAAACCCTTTATATATAATACTGTATAATATAATATATAAAGTTTTCAATATTTAAGCACCAAACTAAATAAATAAACAAAAAAATATGATCTAGAAAGCCCTTTTATTTTTTTATTGTTATAAATGTTACAATTCTTTACTACTGCATTGATATATTTCTTTAAAAAGACAAGAAATTATCACAATGTATAGAGTAATGAATTGTACTCGTGTAATGGCCTGCTCTCATTTAGGTAAAACAACTTTGAAATTCACAAAAGTAAATAGTATATGTTGTATCTGTGACTTAGACCAATAATTAACAAAACTCATTCAAATAATTTAAAAATGATATAGAATTATAACTTTGAAATCTGTTATTATTTGATTTAAAAATAATAATTTTAATGACTATAAAAGAATTGGTTGAATGTGGCATCATGATTAATGAAAATCAAGAAGTATCTGAACATTGCACCGGGCAAATTGACTTGTCTCGGATCTTCAATCACGATGAAACACCACAATTTGTTAACTTTGGTGTTAATCGTTCAGCGAGCGGTTTATATACTAAACCGTGGTCATGGTGGACGTGGTGAAAGATGTTAAAAAATGATTTGGCAAAATCGTGAATGTGTCACAATAAATCTAATGGTGTCATTATCAGGTACATTATACTTAAAACACATTTTAAACTTTAAAATTTACTGTTGTCAAATATTATTCTTATATTTTATATTCTAATTAAATTATCAAATTTGAAAATAAACATACTTTAGGTAGAGGCGCACAGAGATTTTATGATGTTCAGGGCAGATCATAAAAATTTATTAGATGCTCTCCACCCTTTTACTACCAAAATAAAGTTCCCCACCCTCTGTGCACCCCTGACTTTAAGATAACACATGTATTTTATTACTTAAAACTGCAGACACATTTTTTAAAAATATTTTATTATTTAGGTGAAAAATGCACCTACCATGTAATATTTGGTACTCAAGGAATTACTAGTTAGATCGCTCCTCTGAGTTCAAAATATTCCTAACTTATAAATTTCGACACAGAGAATGGATCATAAGATCACAAATCCTTACTTGGATTTTATAAATTATTTGACAGACACTTGATTGCAAAAAAAATACTTCGCCCTGCTGTTGTACTGAGGATGGTCACAGCTCTCGCTTCCATTATACCTTACATCTCCAGACACTACTGGGGTAACACAACTATTTGATCAAATTAACAAGGAACTTCATGAACACTATGCTAATACAAAAGAAAATCTGTTCAATCAGCATCATGCAATTAATAGAGAAACCTTTATGTTGTTTCTTGCAAGTATGTGGGACAAGTGGGCTACGCCAGAATTGATACAAAAAGCTGATAAGAAAGTTGGTATTACTAATGAAAGTTTAATTGTTGCATTTATGCAAAGCGATAAATTCCACCAAGCTTCTATGTTAGCCGAGGAAGCAGCTTCGCCTAACGTTACTGATATTTCAACAATTCTAAATAGCAAAATAAGTTCTCCTATATCTATGAAACAAAAAGATAGCCAAATGCATTGGAAAGAGAAAGCTTCAAACTGGAAAGAAAAATGTTTGCCAATGCAGACCATGAATATAGACTTACATGAAAAAAGCATCAATCTTAATGAAATACCAGGTCTTTTGACAATCTAAAAAATAAAGTCAACTCAAAGTAATGGTATGCACAAAGCAACTACAAGGGTAACTCAAGTCCATGGCTCCATGGAAAGTCAAGGTGTGTTAAAACTCGTAGAATCTATTAATAACTCAAAAGAAAAGAAAGTGCAAGAGAAAGAAGATAGAGAACAAAAAAAGAGTGAAGAAACTGAGTTTTTCTATAGATGCAAGGAAAGATGCATTTCAGACAATAGCATTTGCAAAGCTAAAACAATGTCCCATGTGTCGAATTGTTATGAAATCAGTATGCGGTAAATCAAAGTGCATCGTAGATGGTAAAAGACCAATTATGATTTTACCTAAATATTTATCAAAAAAAAAAACAACCGCTGCAAAGAATTTATTTAGAAAGTCTAAAGATAAAGAAGACAGTACTGAAGATTCAGAATCCAATAGAATTCATCATTGAGAATCTTTTTTATTATTCATTATAAATTAAAGTGTTTGTTGTTTTTGAGACCTTTTTCCTTCAGAAGTATAAAAAATTGGAAAAAAAGTTAAAAATATATAGTGCCATTAAAAAAACAAAAATATTAACACTTTAGCAGTGCTTTTTAAGCAACAAAAACTATATCGTCGGGGATAGTGCAAATCCGCGTAACTAGCATTGGCTACTATATTTGGATATTAATAATTTTAACAACAAATATCTGTTGTTGTCATTATAAAATAAATGAATAATATTCTTTATACTAAAACGAAAGCAAAATCTGTTGAAATAAAAAATTTTTTAAATTTTTCCAGTAAAAAAAATGTACTGTAGACACGCGGTATTTTCCAATGCTAGTTACGCGGTTTTGCACTATCCCCGACGATATGCTCCTATTAAACAAGTGAAAAACAATTACTATTCTTATAAGGGTCCTATTCATAGCCTCTTGTTTACGGACTTAAATATTTTTCGTTTTATGTTAAATATTAGTTTTTTATGTTCTCAGATTTTTTTAAAAACAATCTTTTGGAACGAAATTTTAAATTTCTGCACTTTTTTCTGAAAGTTATATAGTCTGTTTATATTTTTGAATTTCCCAACTTTTGTTTAATGCTTTTCAAGATAAGTTATAGGCAATTTAATATTTTTGTCTTTTTAAGGGCATTATACCTGTATGACTGAAGATTTTTTTTCTCAAATTTTTTTAATTTCAAGCCTTTTTTTTTTGACAATTTTTCCGCTTATTAT
This sequence comes from Hydra vulgaris, assembly GCF_038396675.1. Lineage (NCBI taxonomy): Eukaryota > Metazoa > Cnidaria > Hydrozoa > Anthoathecata > Hydridae > Hydra > Hydra vulgaris. The sequence continues at coordinate 23,697,893 of NC_088931.1, forward strand.
GTTAGATAAATAATAGAATAAAAAATTCATTTAAAATATTTCTTATCAGAAAAATATTAGTTTTTGGTGTTACTAAAAATTTTTATTTAAAGTTTTATTTCAAGTAAAACATCGCTTTCAAAAATGCAAACACATGATGGATTTTAGTATTTCTAAAATGCGAAAAACCGCGCACTACGTAGAGACGTGAGAATTTTTTTAAAAAAGTACAAAACTAAACACTGTTGTATTAGAGTTTTATTTGTATCGAAATGGTATTCACGTATTCATATTATTTCGGAATATATAATTTTGCCTCGGTACTAAAATACAAAAACTACCATGAACATTATTTATCCAAAAGTGCTGCAAAAATTAAAAAGTGTACTAAAGCATATATACATTTAATTATACATCATTCCGTTATATAAACAAACACAAAGTAACTATTCATATTTACTAAACAAAAAACTTAATTCTGTATTTGCAACAAATCTATCCTGACTAATTAAAGTTATTAATCTTAAAATTAAATCAGTCCGACTTTTTGTTCAATCACAAAAATTATTTCTTTAATCCTTTAGAACTATTTTTTTTCCCAGGAGAGTTAACTTTATGATCAGTTGGTTTCCCTGCATTTTTCGTCGAGTTAGAACTTAAATTTAATGAACTGTTGGCACTACTTAAGTTTGAAGCAGACGTACTTCTACTAGATATTCCTGCTTTTTTTACACGAGGAGAACTATCAACATAATCACCACTTTGATTATGGCTATCTTGAGATTTCTCGTTTTTAATTGATCCCGAGCCAGAACTTAGATAAGAGCCTTCTCGTTTTATTACATTAAGGCGTGAACTCTCTTTACTGTCAGCAATATTTTTTCCATAATTTGATGTGAAAGATTGCATACTTTGACTTGAATTGTCAGGCATAACGAACTTCTCCCGAAGTTCAACATTAGTACGACCTTCAGCTACACAAACATACATTTTAAAACTTATTATTGCATACCATTATTATAAAAAAGTAAAAGAAAAACGAATTAAATAGAAATAAAAACATTAATTACCCCGACACGGGTCATTCTTCTCTAAAAAATCTAACAAATTTTCCCATCCGCCTCCAACTCGAACCATAACAGCACTACGCAAAAATCGTACTAATCGTAGCTTATGCTGTTCTCCAAACACATACTTTCCCTCTCCAACTTTAGACATTTCAAATTTTTTTGGACAGCAAACGCATTTACCAACTTCTGTAGCAATAATATCATGGATTTGCTCTGATTCTGTAACAGGTTTATCTGGTTTTCGCTTACGTCCTTTAAGAGCATCCATAAAATCTTGATAAAAAACATGATTACGACGTTGAACTCGATCAAAAACAAGAACAAGTTCCCATCTTTCTGCACAAAAAGATTGATCAATAATACTCTGAATAAATTGCTCACGAGTAAGATTGTTATCCTTATCATTACCATACTTTCTCCACATATCGAGAACTCGAGATTTTGAGTCTCGCAACCAAGCATTGTAGCGATCTCGCCACTCCTCCCATTTAAAATGGGCAGCGGCCTTGCGAATGCGAATTTCATCTAGCTGACTTTGTAACAAATTTTTTCTACCTATCACTGCAAGCCAAAATAATTGCCACCTTTTGCATAAAAGCTCAACTTTTGGATTTATAAAATCACGTTTATCAGATCCTCTAGAACGAGGCGTCATTGCATGTCGCTGTTGATCACTTAGTGGTTTTCTTTTTGCTTTTTTAACAACGTTTTCATAAACTAATTGTTTTGCTTCTATGTCTTTTTGAAACATAAAATGTTTTTCCAACATTTTTGATAAAACTTCAAAATCATCTGGTAAAGGCTCACGTTCATTTTCTTGAAAAGCAGCTTCTTGCTCAGAAATCCATTTTAAAAGTTCAACAGTAACAGTTTCTTCTTCCATTAAAATAGCTAAAGTTTCAGTAAGTTTTGACTTTCTTTCTTTAGCCCATCCAGAGATATTGCTCATTCGTTTTTTCAAAAGTGTCATTTGATGGTGTATGTTTGACTGTGCAAACGGATGGCAAAATCGAAGAATAACTCCTCCTTTTTGAAAACATGCATTTACTTCTGTTTCATGAGAGTTTAAATTTTTTTCAAACAAATAATAAACATCAACTTGCTTCTTCAGTTCATTAAGCTCATCAGCAATTGGACCATTCCTTTTTAACTCATCGTCTAGCACTACCAGATTTTGCATACATGCTATCCAAGATTTTTGAAAATTATTTGCTAATTCATATGCATTTTTTACACGAGCTTCTTTAGTCAATGACATATGATTTACTGCTTCCCACTTATCTTTCAAAATTTCCAAATAATTTTCAAGCTCTACAGCATTTTCAATGTTACCACTTGTAAGCATGGCTTGCCCAGTTTTAACAATGGATTCATATATTTTAAATTTTTTCAGGAGTTCTTGTTGAAAAGAATTATGATTATCCACTAACAACTTTACAGTTTCAGGATCACCCATTACAGCTACTTCACTGGTAAGAATATAATCTGCAGAATCTAGCCATTCAATCAATGCTTGTACTGCTTCTAAGAACATACCATGAAAAAGCAAAGCTTCTTCTAGACGATGCTGACGGTCTAAATATAGGTCAAGGACAGACTCCCATCTCAAACGTAACGCTTCAACAGCTTTTGAAAGAACAGGTCCTTCCCCACATTGACTTTTTGAAATCAAAAACATACCTGCTTTTACAGTAGCATTTAATTGAGCTTGCTTTAGCAAAATCAGTTTTTGATTTTCTTTGTTTTTACGAATTTGCAGTTTCACTGAATTTGCATCTTTGCCAATTGATGGATCAATTAATTTTTCTAAATCATCTAAGAAACCATACAGCTGATTACTACCTTCAGAAAAAATTACAATTTGCTCGTAGTTTGATGCTAACAATTTTTTTCGTTCTTTTAACTTTACTGCAACTTCTTTCCAATGTTGAGTCAGTTCTTCTATTTGACTGTTCAAAGAGAAAGCTTCACTAGGAGAATAAGTTGGACTCATAACATTCATTACTTCTTTTAGTCTTAATAAACATTTTTGCTTTTCAAAAACTGATGACAACAACTCTTCTACCTCACACATCTGCTTTTTAATTACATCCATGTTGGTGCTAACAGGACCATATGATGTAATAGCATCATATACTTGAACAAACCAGATTTCAATATCATGTTTTAAATTTTGATACAATTCAGCATTCTTGAGCGAACTTTGAAGAAAATCAGATTTAGACTGTGATAAGTCTTTTAATTCATGCCAATCTGTTTTTAAGTTTGCCAAAGTTTTTTGCACCTCAAATTTATCACTTATGCTCTTATTATTTGATTCCATCATGGTTAATGTTTCAACAACAAATTCATAATTTTCCTCATGTTCTAAAAACATTGTAATAAACTCAGAATGCTTTTCAAGATGAACACTTATACTTTCTACATCACTAAATTCAATTTTTCTTTTTAAAATTACTTTTGCCTCAATAAGCCAAGCAGTTAGATCTTGTAACTGTTCATAAAACTTATGCGTTTCTTCTAAAGCATCATTTAAAATTTCTTCTTTTTGTTGAAGTAGCTGTTGGATTTCACACCAAGCTGTTTTAAGAATATTTAGTTTTATCTCAATAGTTTCTCTGTCAGTAATAATACCTTTTTTCACAAAACCTTCAGCAATTTTAATACAAGAATCAGCAATGTGTCGACGAGAATCAACATCTTTTTTAACAGATCTGAATTTTGACAACTCAATTTCAATAGATTGTTTATTCTTAGGTACAGATCGCTCAAGTAGAACTAATCTGGTTTGTGTAATCCAAGTAAGAAGTTCTTCAATAACAATATGATAATGACCAAGAGATAGCAAAGTATCTTCAAGTTCTACCTGACACTGATTAGAGCTCTCTACAAGAGTGTTCCATCTTTGTTCTGTCGATGCCAAATATTCACGAATTTTCTCAGCATCTTCTTCACCAACCTTCTCAACTAAAGAAGATCCTTTTTGATTTAAAGCAATTATTTCAGATTGATGCTTAGTTAAATCTTTGTAAAATATTCTCTGCATATTTAACTTATCTCTAATATCGCTAAGATCACAACATTTACTTCCCTGAATTAAATTTTGGTTTTCAGCTTCTGACAGCCATGCTTCAATGCTATCTTTATCTTGATTGTAACTAATCAATATATTTTTTAATTGAAGTAAACTATCTTTGCGCAAATTCCAATGTTTGTTAAGAGCATCCCATTGGTCAGTAACATCATTTAAAACCTTTAGAACTTCAGCATTATTTTCAGTGGATGCATTATTAATAAGAACCAAAGAAGAATTAGACAAATCAATCAAAGTTTTACTATTTTCTTCTAAAAATTTATGTAAGTTTTGGTTTTCAGAAATCATTAAAAGTAAAATATCAACATTGGTTGTTGGTTCACCCTGCTCATCAATCTTCGTTTGCATATCTAAAATAATATCTTTTAGTTTTTTGACCCCAGCCCAAAATTTTTTAGCTGCATCTAAAGAGTTAATTAAATCTCCTTTGTATACAGTCAGACTATTGATAATATGCTTCCACAAACTATTAAGTTTACTCTGTCTTATCAGCAGAGCAGGAGATTTTGATAATTCTTCTTGACTAAGTAAGTCAATAGATTTATTTAAATTTGATATAATATCTTCCAAATCATTGATTTCTTTTTCTTGTTCAGTTACTTTTAGAATATTTTCTGCAATTAAATCTTCAATAACTGGTACTTCAACTCGTTGCTTTAACTTTTTTTTAATTATTCCACACTTTTCAATAGCATCTTCAAGCTTACTCCATAGTATTTCAATCTCTTTGTCTGTTTTATCTGCAGTGGTACTTTTTTTTATCTTCTCAAAAGACAACTTGATGTGTTTCCAAAAAGTATCACACTCATCAATCATTTTGATAATGGTAATCGAGTCAATATTAGACTTCCCATTTTTAATTTGAATGCTTAATTCTTTCAAATTTTCCAAATCAGACATTGATTGCAATAAATTTTTTTCAACTGTGTCTAATGTTTCTTTATGTAAGTTAAGATTAATTCCTTCCTCTTTCTTTATAGCATCTAAATTGGTTTCAGCATTAGATAACTTGTGGCTAAATTCTTTGCTTAGGTCCGAAAATTTTTGAATAAGCAAAAGGTCTTCCACAAGTTCATTTTGTCTTTTTGTTAAATTTTCATTTAATTTGAGCTCCATAAGTTTTAAAGAATCCACTTTAGCTTGAACATTATTTCTTTCCATATCTTTCGAAGTTAAACATTCAGCTAATTCATATATATTTTTGAAACTATGACTCATTGATGAAACTTGAGAAGATATAGCTTGATGAGCTAAAAGCTGTTCTTTTACTTCATCGGGGTTTATGTAAGATGGCTTTTTAACTTCATAGTAACTCGACATTTTATCTAACCATTCAAATAAACTTTCCACTCTGTCATAAAACTCTTTCAATTCTAAACTTGATTTCTGCAAAGAACTTAAGTTAGTTAAATTTTCTGTAATAAGTTTATGATATTTTTCTTCAATGCAATTATAAATTTCCTGAGGTTCAATACTCTGTGATATTCCATTTAATTCTTTAACAAGGATTTCTATTTCATTAAAAACAGATTTGTGATCCTCAATATTTTTCTGCACAATTATCACCTTTTGAATTTCATTTTGGAATTCAGCAATCTGAACTTTTATGTCATCAACCCATTGATCAAACACATTTGCTCTATTTGTTAAGTCATTAAACAGGTGTTCATAATTTGTGATATATTTTTGTTTAGTTAACCAGTGACTAAGAATTTTTTCATAAAGTTTAACGACAACAGATGATTTTTCTTTAATCTTTAGGTAACAAGTTGGTGTGGAAAAAGATTCTAGATCTTGTTCATGTAAATAAACTTGATTTATCATAGATTCTATAGATAAAACTTCATTCAACATTATTTCCACATGCTGTTTTTGTTCTTTTAAAGTATCACTATTATCACAACTAAGTAAATCTTTATCAACATTTACTTTTATTTCTAAGACTTCAAGTTTTTTAACTATGTCACCTAGACATGTATTTAATATTTGAACTTTTTGTAATGTTTTTAAGAGAAGATTTTCACGTTCATCAATTTTTTTATTCAAGTTATTCCAAGTATTGCTAATACTCTTAAGGTCTGCTTCAATATCTTTTTTCTTTCCACAATCATTGGTTGCTTTTAACAAATCAATTCCTATTTTTTGCAATTCTGTAAAATTATGTTCATGATCGAAAAACATTCTTTTCAAAAGTTTCTGCTCCTGTATTTGAGCTAGCAGTACATTTTCATCTGCAGCATTAATGGCATCTTGATTCTCAACAAACTTAGAGTTTTCCTCAAGCCAAACAGATAAAGATTTTAAAAAGTCATTTAGTTTCCCACTTTGCTGCAAAGAAATTTCCAATTTACTTTGTCTATTAAATAAATCAATAGACACTAATGCCACTTTGTCATTTAATGTATGTAACAATGATTTAGCTTTTTCTAACGACAGTTCCGGATACTTGTTTCCAAATTTTTTTTCATTAATATTCAATTTTGTTACAGATTCTTTTATTCTATCTAACTCAGTATTTAAATCTTTAACTTCTTGAATTTGTTTATCATTAACATCTTTGTCATTGTTATTTAAGTCTAAAAATGATATTTTATTCTCCAAGTTTGTTAATTTTGCAGAAGCTTCATCAAATAATACAAAAAAAGCACAACATTTATCTTTTAATTTACTTAGCAATTGTTCTTTTTCTACAATTTTAGTTTTAAAACTTTTAATCTGTTTTTCAATTGAGCAAATGCCCTCAAAAAGCTCAATGTCCACCTCCTTGTAGCTAAAGAAAGAATTATTTGTAAGATTTTCCACGTGTTCTTCCACTATGTCAATTTTGTACTTACATGTCTTCAAAATTTCTAAGTGACTGGTAATAACTTCAGCAGAAAAAATAGAAGGCTCACATTGCAAGATATCTGTTTGAACTGCAGAAAAATCATAAACAATTTTTTCTTTCAAAAGCAAGGCATTATCCCAGTAGTTTAATAAACTTTTCAAGTCACTACTTTTTTGAGAAATTAGAGTTCGCAAATTTTTTAATTTTAGAGATAAATCATTAAGATCATTTTCTTGAAAGGAATTGTTAACTTTCTTGATATCAGCACAAATGACATTTAACTGAGAAATACTAACAAATAACTCATTTGTTTTTATCTCTATATCATTTAATTTATGATTCACTTCTGTGATTTGAAATTTGTTAGCTTTAAAAATGGTTGCATCATATACTTCTTTTTCAATTTCTCTTAGAACTTTTGTAGATTTTAATAGAATATCATTAAACAAATTTATTTTTTGAAACATTTTGTCTATCTCAGACTGTTCATCAGTGCACCTTTTTGTAAGTTCAAAGTAATGGACTTCAAACTTATCAGTACAAATTTGTATATCAAGAATATCGCTTTGGCAAATTGACTCTAAACTGGCAATTAAATCCTTTATCTGCACAATATCTTGATAATGCACTTGTAAACTTTTAGTAACATCCTAAAATGATAAAAATTATATATATATATGTGTGTGTATATATATATATATATATATATATATATATATATATATATATATATATATATATATATATATATATATAAATATCTTATACTGCTGATTTAGTTAGCAGTGTGATGTCATACTGAAATAGCCTGCTGCCGAGGGCTTCAGTACATACATCGATGGACAAATAGCCTGACTTGCAGTGGAGTGCTGCTACATTGACTGAGGGTTTGGCATGGGGCAGCAATCTTTTCATTCATTCTTTGTTTTTTTCTTCTTTTTCTAAAAAAGCCGTATCTATTTAGATAGGCAAAAAAAGTGAGCAAATGCTTACATAAATATGCTAAAGTATATATATATATATATATATATATATATATATATATATATATATATATATATATATATATATATATATATATATATATATATATATATATGTGTGTGATTGGAAAGTTCCTTTTTTAAAGGATCTCGTTCTGTTCCCTATTCATTTTGTAAACTAAGAACTAGTTCTAGTTTATTGTTCTTTAGTCAATAAGGAACTCGCTCCACATTCCTCAAAAAAGAGAACACGTTCCTACTTTGTTCCTTTTTTAATAAATATTTTTTATTTTGAAAATTGTAATAGTAATTTAATGTTACACTTGGCAAGCAATGCTTTTTTAATGTGTTATATTTAGTTATCTATTTTAAATAGTTTTTAAAAAATATTTGGTGTTCTGCCGGCCTAGTCTGCATCAGCATGTACTTTATACACATATAAATGATATATTAATTTCAACAACTTTTTTTCAATAACATTTTCAATAACTGCAAAATTATCAACAATTTCAATAATTGGATCCATTTTTTTAACTAGAACCGCGTGCAATAAAATTATGTTGAAAATTATATTTTACAAGGAACTTTTTAGATTTAGTTGGCTACATGTACTAACTTTAAAACTATATTGGTAACCAATACAGATTGAAATTTAATATATATGGCAAACTAAATATGAAATAATTCCAAACTGACCGACAATTGGTTTAGTTTAAAAATTAGTAGTTACGGCTGTTGGATAACTGAAACCAAACTTAGATTTGATTAATCTAAATACAATACTTTTGAACCATAAAAACAACTTTAGCGAAATCCAAATTTAAAAAAGTTTTGGAAACTATTACTTTTTGTTCACGTTCTTCCAAAAAAAGAATTTGTTCTCTTTCCTCGTTCCGTTATTTTAAGAGGAACCAGTTCCTAGCTTTGTTCCTCAAAAAAAAAACTAGTTCCAGGAATCCGTTCCATTTGGAACGCGTTCTTCCAAACACTATATACTGATTAGTGATCGACCGAAACCGAAATTTGAGCCGAAACCGAAAGTACCGAAATTTCGGTTCAGTGAAGCCGTAGCCGAAACCGAAATTTCGGTTCAGTGAAGCCGTAGCCGAAACCGAAATTTCGGCCGAAATTTGTAAAAGAATGTTTAAAATCCTTAACCTTTAATGATCACCGAATTAAAGCAAAAAAAGCTATTTTACATATATCTAAGCAATCACCATGAAACATAGTTTAAATTTATAATATGTCAAGACATTTCAATAATTAAAGGTAATAATTAAAGTATTTTCTCTATGGAATACATTTTTTTTCCTGTTTTCTGGCAAAAGTTTATTTCTTTTATTTGAAAGAATGTCTCCAGCAGTTAAAAACAACCTTTTTACTTCGATAGATGTTGGTGGAGGTCTAAAGAATCTCTTTGCTACTTTTGCAAAACCAAACTTTGCTTTTAATGTTGTTTTCTAATATAAATCTATGAAACTTCAGACCTTCTTCGGAGTTTTAATCAATTTTTGAGATATTGTCAACCTAACCAAGCATTACAAATTGCAACATTTCAGCCCTCTGCCGTTTTGTTCTGGCGTCAAATAAGGGTATTGTTCTTTTTTTAATTGTAATAGACTCAACTTGATCTGAAGTTGGTATATTTTCAGGACTACTGGTAGTTATGAGTATTGCTTTTTCAGTTAGGAAATTTTTTAGAGTAAAGAACTTCTTAAATGTGATGAAAGTTCACTAAGTGATTGAAGTTTTGGATTGTGCGATCCACGAGGTATTTTCAAGTTGCAGATGTTGCAAGTTCCGTATTTGAAATCATTAGCTGCCACGGTAAAATGATTCCATAAACCAGTTTTTTATCGATTATTTTCTATTGTAAAACTTTAGTACTGAGAAACTTGATGAAACTATTGATTTGGGTTGCTTTACTTAAATGTTAATTCATTTTAAAAATGATTTGAGATTAGTAACTTAAAACTATTATGTAACATGATTTCAATTAAAATTTCTACAATTGTTATAATTAAAAATTGATTTATTAACAAACGATTACAACTAGGAAATCGTCATGATCCCACTCTAAATTAAAACTTAAAAAAAATCTTATAAAAGTTTCGTTTCATTTCGGTTGCGGTTTGAACCGAAATTTCGGCCGAAACTGGAAAAGTAAAAAAATTGTTGAAGCAGAAATTTCGGTTTCGGCCGAAGCCGAAAGTTTCCGTTCACTAATACTGATATATATATATATATACATATATATATATATACATATATATATATACATATATATATATATATATATACATTATATATATATATATATATATATATATATATATATATATATATATATATATATATATATACACATTATATATATATATATATATATATATATATATATATATATATATATATATATATATATATATATATATATATATATATATATATATAAATGGATTAATAAGTTAAAATTTAAAAACAAAACAATTTCAACTAATTTATTTTAGTTAAAATAAATTAGTTGAAATTATTTTAACTAATTTTAATTAAAATAAAATAATTTTAACTTATTTTAATTGTAAAAAGTATTTCAGAAACTCACATTAACTTTAGTTTGGTACAAATATAGGTCATCAGCAACACAAGGGATATCCACAAGAAAGCAATTAACTTGCTTTTGTTTCTCGATCAAAAACATTCCCATGTTTTTAACTTTTAAATCTAAATCTGCAGCGTTGAAATGCACACTTTCTAACCTTGTAATTTCATGCAAAACTTTATTATTTACTGATTCCCATAAATCTTTAAGTTCGTCACTTTTACCTTTCAAAACAACTAGCTCTGCAGAGTTTTCCATGTTAGCCATCAACACATTGAGATTTTGCAATACTTCTTTACAAGTTAATTTTTGATTTTCAATATCATTTTTAAGGTTCTAAAATAAAAACAAGATAAAAATACCTATTTATATTTGAGAGTAAATTTAAAATTCATTTTTTATTTGTTATAAAAAAAAATTACCTGAAGAGAATAAATATTTTTTCTAATATTATCTGGGTTAATAGACAAATCTTTGATAATATGTTGATCTATGTTTAATTGAATAACTTTCAGTTTATAAAGAATATTTTCTGCTAAATCTTGCAAGTCACCGCAAGATTTAAGTTTAATTCTCAATTTTTGTTCACAAGAGTCTGCTAAACTTTCATTCATTTTTAATAATTTTTTTGTATCTTGTAATTGACTTTGCAGTCTGTCATATGTAGATTGCTCCTTATTACTTCTTGCAAATATTTCATCAGCTAATGCTTCTGCTAGTAGAAAATCATTATAAACATTTTTTAATTCATTTTGAAGATCATTTATTTCACTTAACTGAGTTTTTATTATTTCTCTAGTAGAGCCAATCGAGTTAATAGCATTACTATTTTTAATAAGTTCATCACTTTTCATTTTTGCAGAAAATAGCATATTTTGAAATTTAACAACATCATTAGAAAATTTCTCTATATTTTCAAGCATGTTTTCTATCCTAAAAATAGCATCACGCACCTTTTTCTCAACAGACATCACTGTTTCATTAATTGTTATAACATTCACATTTTGGTTGTCAATTAAAATCAATTCATTTCCCATTTGTTTTAAAAGATCAATGTCTAATTTTTTATTACTAATATCAGTAAGAAACATTTGTAACACATCTTTCTCAATATTAGCTTCCTCAACATCATGTGGCTTGATTTTATCACACGTAGAATGAACTTCAGAACATAATTCTTCGATATTGTTATGCATAGTTTTGAAAATTTCGATTTTTTCTTGCATTTTTTTTGCTCTTTGGCTTATATTAAGCAAATTATTTTCTAATTCTTTGAATTGCATAAGGGTACAATTTACTATATCAGATATATCCTCAATATCACATTCAGCTTTTTGTTCTAATTCACGAAAGCAATCATGGAAATCTTTTATGATTGGTTTCTTCACAGCAACCTGCGTAATCATCTCATCAACACTGGATATTTGTTTCAACAATTTATTAGGTTTAACAGGTATACTAGTTAATACATCACAAGCTTTTTTAGCATTATTTAACCACGGAACAACAACAGAAAGCAAACCTTCAAACTTTTCAGATAAATGAACAACTTCATTAAGACATTTTTCTCGCTTATTTACATTTTGCTTTATTTCAAACCAGCGGTTAAAAATAGCTGTTTTTTTCGCATCCACTGTATTTTGATCACCAACATTTTCAAAAAAGACCTCAAACTGTAATGATTTTAATTGTACATCTTCAACAAGATTCTTTTGAATTACTAACTGTTGACAATTTATATCATTTTTGGCAGAAATTGGCTTTTGTTTTTTAAGTTCATTCTCAGTTTTAATTAGCCATTGAGTACACTCACTTTCGTCAAATGAGTATTGTTTACAAAAAGTTAGTGATGCAAATAATTGATTTTCAAGTTCACTTAGCTTTCCAGATATATCGTCCATAGTTTTTTCAACCATTTTTAACTGTTTTTCAACAGATGGAAAGATTATTTTATGATCATTAAAGGAACAGTTTTTAATCATTTGAGCTTCTTTTAACATCAACACATACTTTCTGTGATTCTTTAGATTGTTCTGAAATTTTTGAAATAAAAATAAATAATAATAACTTTATTAACTGTTTACTTTAGCAATTAAATAAAGTAATATATGTATATATATATATATATATATATATATATATATATATATATATATATATATATATATATATATATATATATATATATATAATAAACAGTAAATAACTTTTAAGGAATTTTACACAATTCTAATACAAACTTCGAAAAAAATTAGTACTTAACAGTTTATAAACTAATTTTTTTTTCAAAACAAGAAGAAATTACCTGAATAACTTCAATTTGCTTATTAACATTCTCAATATCTATTTTAGGCATCACAAAACTCTCAATAAAATGCTGACATTCCACAACCCATTCTTTAATTCCATCAATAAGACTGTTGAAAATATTAATTTTATAACAATGCTCATTGATTATATTCACTTTTCCTTTTAATTTGTCAATCACCTCAAAATAAGAATCATTTATTGACTCTAATGTTCTTTCAATATTTTCTGAATTGTCAAGATAACCAATCAATTTTAGTCCAACTCTATTTGCGGATTTTAAATCAGATTTTCGATCCTCCAACTTGGCAATGAGATCCTGTATGTTAAAAAAAAAACTTTAGCAAAGCGGAAAATGTTGAAAAAAAAACTTCGGCAAAAAAAAACTTTAAACAAATCAACCTACCTTAAATAACTTAATTTGTTCATTATCAACATTCATTTCAATTGGCAACAGATTTCTATCCAATAAAACACTTGATGTGATTAATTGTTCAATTGGGGCCTTTAATTCCATAAAATTTTCATAACATAATTTAACAGTAACCATAGTATTGAGTTTTTCAGAAATCTTATTTGCCAAGCTTTTGAAACTTTTTCTTAAATTACTAAGATTAATAGTAACATTAGAGCAGAGTTTTTCGTCATTTTTATTAACTTCAATTATAACAGCTGTATTTTTCTCAGCATAATCAATATCAGCCTTACATTTTGCCAATTGAATTTCAAGCTCCTATAGTGAGAATTATATACATTAGAGTGGTTGATAAACAAAACTTTTAAAAAGTCAGCTCTTAAACACTAAATGTGTATGACAAAATAATACTAAATTTTAAAAATAACTTTATAAAAGGTTATTATCAGGGGTTGCTAAAGACTCGTGAACATTTGAAAAATACCAGGGTCTCAAAAGATATTAAACTGTATAAAAATTTCAAAATAAATGTTCATTTTATATTGGAAATGCGTTCCAATGTAAAATGATTATTACTATTATTAAAATAATAGAAATATTATGAAACCATTTAAAGAGTTTTATAAAAAAAAATAAATAGAAACCCATTAAATGCTTAATCTCAGATAATTTTTATAAAGATAAAATTTTTAAAATACAATTTCATTTTACTATTGAGATCACATTCAGTGAGTTGGCAGCATAAATATATGAAGCATTGCATTACTATTTGAATGAAAAATATTTATTACAGCAAAATAATTTAAGTGTCAAAATATATTACTAAAGTTATCAAATTTTTTACATTTGTCAACAAAATTTTATCTTAAATTTTTGTTTACATACCTGAAGAACTTTAATTTGGTGTGAAATATCTTCTAGAACAAAGCTGTTTTCTTTATTCAGAGCAGAAGAACTTTGAATAACGAGGAGATTTTCAGAAACTTTTGCAATAATTTCAAAAAGTCTTATTACAGTAGCTTTATTTTGCACAGTTGTATTATTTAATTCTAAAAGTTTATTTATTAATTCATCAACAACACTAATATCTTTAGCAACTCTTTCACGAGCAAAACTATTTTCAACATTCAATTTACAAAATGATTCAACAACATCTTTCAAAATGCAAGCAAGCTCAGATTTCTTCATCTTCAATGTAGTTGAGTATTTCTAAAAAAAAAGGACAATATTTTTTTCTCTCTCTACTCTTCAGAGTAATGTTTTCATTTTAAAGTTCCAAGTATAAAAGCCTTAAAATTCTTTTATGCATTTTAATTTACATTATGTTTGAATGAACTAAGAAATTAGCATCTATATATTATTTCTTTATATAATACAAAATGATATTAAAAGATTTTTAAAGAATAAAGTGAAGGAAGCCAAGCTGAAAGGTGAAAGAAGCTGTGAATCTCTATAAACATCCAACCAGAATGTTTGAAAGACATGAACTATCTAAAAAACACACCAATGCAATTGCCAAACAAAAAGAAATTAAAAAGATGTTAGTAAAAAGAAGAATTTACAAATAGATGGTTCATGGTGGAATAAATGCGTGTTTAGATAACATCTCTGACATCACACTGAAATAGCCTGCTGCTAAAAATTTAAATAGCTTTTTAAAAACTATTAAAGCTCAAGAGTTCTTTGTTGCTGTTTTTTGGAAAAAATTTTAATATGGTTTTTTATGAAATTCTTATACTGGTCATATGAACTTATCAAGTTTAGTCAAAAATAATTATGCCAAAACATAAAAAAAAATTTCAATAACGAACTTTTTTATCTTATAGACACTCACAAAAATTTAATAATGAAAAATCTTTTGTTTTTGCTTTTTTTTATTATTATTGCAAAATGTAATTCTAAAGTTATATTTTATTTTAAATGCGCTAGATGTTTTTTACTATATTTATGTAAGTAAAATTAAATTTAATAAAAACATTAAATTTAATAAAGAAAATAAATTTAACAAAAATTTAATAAATTTTGGTGTTTAAAATAAATATTTGTATTTTGCACTGGCTTTGTACTAGCCCAGTAAACTGAACTACACAGGTAAAGACGCGGGCAATTGCCCAATATATATATATATATATATATATATATATATATATATATATATATATATATATATATATATATATATATAAAATTAGTAACTTTAATTTTAGTAGTTACTAAATGTTTAAAATAATATTAAAATAAATATTTACAAATTACATAATAATTGTAACTTAAATGTTTATTATACATCCACCACGAATTTCGTGTATTCAAATATTTTTATTAATTCCTTACCTATGGATAAAACTAAACAAGGTGAATACAAACATAAGTAAGATTTTAAAATCTGGGTGGTGACACCAGTTTATAACTGAGAGGGCAGAGAGGGGAGGTCATCTCCAAAACATCTCCTCCCTCCATCACTGCAAAAAACGGTATCCCAAAATAAACAATGGGTTCGCCACTGCGTGTGTGTGTGTGTGTGTGTGTGTGTGTTTGTGTGTGTATATATATATATATATATATATATATATATATATATATATATATATATACAGATTTAAAAAAATACAAATTCAAAATAACAAACCTGAATTTCTACTAAAATACTTTCAGCCTGATTAATATCATTGCCAAATAAATGATATTGGTTTGCATAAAAATTAACTTCATATATTAGCAGTTCAATAGGATTTAACTTTTTATCAAAATCTTCTAATAGCTGTAATGTTTCTCTGCATAAATGCAACCTATTACAAGCATAACTATTAAGGTTTGTCCACTTCTCTTTAACTACCTCTACTTGGTTAAACATTTCTGTCAACCCATCTGTAATATCAAGTTCTTTACAAGTTATAAAAATTGACTCATTGGCAGTAATAAAATTATTGTAAACACTTCTATTCTCATTGACATCAGCATAAAATTGCTAAATAGAAATAACACAATATAATGAAAATATTTAAACTTTTACTTAAAATGATTTAAAAACAATTAGGTTCTAGTTTTGCATTTTACTGCTTAAGTGCTACAGTTTAAAGAATTTATGAAATATGCAACAAAAATTATAAATCATCAAGTTTAAGTCAAAGAAAAATGTTTGATATAGAAAAATAAATTAACAAAATGTTAACAAAAATTAGTGAAATAAGATTAAAATAAGGTAAATAATAACTAATATAAGTATATAAAAATAATAATTAATTTAATAAATTTAAAATAAGAACATTAACAATAAATAACTATCTACTACACTTAATAAATTATACTTTATTTTCAATAAAAAAAGAAACAACTTATCTCAAACTGAGTAAACAAAATTTAATAATATCAATTCATTGCTAGGTTGGTTCTAAATATCTTTGTGTGTGTGTGCAAGCGTTCGTGTGTGTGTATGTATGTATGTGTGTGTTTTCCAACCCCTAAATATGTTCTATATAATAATAATATACCTAATTTTCAAAATTAAATTATAAAAATTTTTTTTAGAGATCACTTAAGACCTTTGATTATTTAAAGAAATATATTTTCTATAATATTATGGCCAGTCAAATGTTTAAAGATCTTGAGCAACCCCTTAAAAAAATTATTGTAAACTAATGGTGAAATTGTTTCTAAGTGGCTTGAAATTTTTATTGGCATGCCACAGAGTTCTGTTATTGGACCCTTGATGTTTATTTGATATACTAATTATCTACCAGACAAGTTAGTCAATATATGCAAATCATTTGCTGATAATACCAAGATTCTATCCAAGGTAATCTCACAGGAAAGTACCTCAAGTCTACAGAAAGATTTAAACACAACATTCAAATGGACAGAAGACTGGCTTTTATGATTTAATGTTTACAAACGTGGAATAGTGCATTATGGGGTAAACAATAAAAAGAACTCTTGCTATATTAATGGTACAAAATTACCTGAATAATAAAGTACAAAAGATTTAGGAGTGATTTTTATGAAAAATATCAAGTGGAAGTACCAAGCGATTTCTACAACAAGTAATGCAAGTAGAATGTTGGGTCATGTAAAGAAAGCTTTTGCCATATTGGATTGCCAAATACAAAAATCACTTTATGTGATTTTAGTATTTGGCAAAAGTTCTAGGATTGACAATAATTGAATGGAGAGAAAAGGGGTATATGATCCAACTATATAAATTCATAAGCAAAATAAATAAAACAGAAAACAACATAAAGATTGCTAAAAATCAATTTAGAGGTCACTGTTTTAAATAATACAGAGAAACAGCAAAAAATCTATTAAGACTGTTTTGCAGATCTGTCGTAAAAATTTTTTTACAACAGACCTGCAAAACTATGGAACTCAATGCCTTCATTGTGGAGTTGTCCTCAGTTAACTCCTTTAAAGCAAGATTCAACTGTTGGACAAACAACAATCAATCAATTAGGCTGTCACACTATCCCTAAAGCCATACTCACTGGCTTACCAAGCCAGTTACAGCAAAACTTACTAACTAATTTTAGAAACCTAGAGTCATTTTAATAAATAGAACATATTCAGAAGTTAGAGTCCATCAATTTAAAAAAAGAAGATTTTTAGAACCACCCTATTCATTACATGAAACCAATTTTTATTTTACCTCAGCCTCAGCTAATTGTTTTTGAAGCAAAATTTTATCTGTTGAGACAGGTTGAAACCCATCCTTTTGGTTTTCCACTTTTGTTAAATATATATTAAATGTTACATATTCACAGTTGTACTTTCTACAGATAAGATGAAGTTTGTCAATGTCAAATTGGCGTTTAGATGAGGCTTTATTAATATCATCCCAATCTTTTGTAATTTTTTCAAGTTGTTTGTAAAGTTCATTTTTCTCTTGCAGAGAATGAATACCTTCTAGTAACTTTAATCCATTTTGAATAATGTTATCATATTCTGGCTCCTTTTGGACAAGACTTTGCTGAAAAAGCTAAAAAAAAATTTGATTTAAAGAAATTTGATTAATAGTATTACAAAAACAGTCCGTATAATTGCAATAATAGTAATAATTTTGTAACAATAATTCCATATAACTATAATAATAATTACAATAATAATAATCTCATATTACAAAAATAGTCTTCCATATAAAACTAATTTTATAAATAACAATTTATATAACTTATGAATTATAACTTTTAAACTTAAAATATAAGCATTACAATAAATTTCATAGTAATAGATTAAAGCTAATGAAAAGTACTATAAATATCAGAAAAAATATTTTTTTTAAATTCTAAATTTCAACTCAACTATGTTTAAAAAGATAAGTTATTACAAGTATTAGTTATTTTAAGCGATGGAAATTAATGACTCTGTTTGCAAACTTTGGACAGTTTTATGTGTCTTCAATATTTTGAAAAAAATGGATCAGCAACATTTCTGTTATATATATATATATATATATATATATATATATATATATATATATATATATATAAATATATATATATATACACACTTGCTGTTCGGACCCATAAAATACAGGTCTCAGTTTAAAGTCTATTCCACACCTTAAGTTTTTATTAAATTTTTTCTACAGCTTATTGGGACCCTTGCCCAATTAATTTTGAAGAAAAATAGAAGTTTGAATTTAAAACTTTTTTTTCCTTTAAGAAAGAAAGTTGTCTCTTTAATATGTGTTATATACATGAACATAGATAATTACCTAAACACTTTAACAACATAAGTATCTCCATCATGACATACTTCTACAGCAACAAATTTCTCCTGATGTTTTAATGTTTTTAGAAATTTAAAGGTTTTTTAACAATTCTCTAACTTTCATCTGCTATAGTATATAATATATTTATATATGTTATGTATATAATATCTATAGAACTTTAAAAATGTTTTATTTTATATTTTAGAAAATTAAAAAAGATTAAAAATTTTTTTTAAAAGTTTAAGCAAAAAGATTTGAACCCCCACAAAACTTCGGAAGCGCAGCAAGCTAACCACTTCGACCACTAAGGCTATTATACTTATATATTATCACACTATTTACTAAGCAAAAAACTTTAAAAAGCAAAATAAGCTATAAATCAAATTTAAAGAGATATAGCAGCAATGCAATTTATATTATCTCCCCTGGCAAATGTTTTATCAACTTAATGCTTGGTATTGATAATAAACAAAAATATGCCAATATAAGCGCATAATAATAAAAAAGATACAAATTATTATTTTCTGTTATGATAACATTTTAACTATTATTACTTTCATCACTAATAAAGTGAAAAAATAAATACCAAGAAAATACAAAAATACAAGCAATAAATAATAATAATAATAACAAAAATAATAATAATAGTAATAATAACAATAATAATAGTAATAATAACAATAATAATAATACTAATAATAAAGGACAACATTAACAGCAGTACCAACAAGAATAGCAGTTATAAAAATTCTTCCATTGCTAACATTAAAAGGAACAAAATAAATCTTTTCAAAATCTGAATTTCAGAAAATATAATATAATTCTTACCCAATGTATAAAAATGTGATACTTTTTCCTAATATCTTTTCTGGGTTTTATATAAATTACTATTTTAGATTTATACCGGGCAGAATTGCAAATGAATATCTCCGAATATTTTAGGTGAGAATCATTTCCAGACATAACAAAATACAATATTTTTTTGCATCTAAAAACTTGAATAAAATGTCGTTATGCTAAAAAATCTTTTCCTATAAAATATTGTTGTGTTCTTTATCTTTTCGTTATTTGTTCAATTAGCAAGAGTTACAACGTTAAACTTCATAAGTATACTTTTCAAAATCATAGAACCTCACGTGCGTAATATAAAAAGGAAAAGCGTTTTTCTAAACTCAAAATTCGGCTTGTAAAATAAATTATTTAATTTTTAATCGTTTGAAATTTAAGGATCGTGATTTTTTTCCGATTTCCGATTATAACATTGTGCGTTGATAAATCGACTTTCTAAAGTATCAATCGTAGCTGTCTGACGCTTTTTAAATAAATAAACATTCCAGAAATTATGCCAAGCAACGTTATTTAAAGAAAACGAAAAACAAAATGATACATATTAAAAATATATAGTTTTTGGTCTTCACGCGAGAAAAAACATTAAAAATTGAAAAAAGCATTACTCATGCTTACGGCGATTTTTTTTTGCTCAACAAAAATTTAATATAAAATATGTTTTTATTATAAATTATGTTGCATTTAATTTATTTTTTTCCTCGTAAAAATTTCAAGTTTTTGATTATTAGGGGAACCTGTAGTACCTTTGACCACGTTGTACCTTTGGTCACTCTTCTCTGTCGGCTTACTATTATTATTTAAAAAAAAAACGTGAAGTGCCATTTGAAATAATAGTCCATGACAACTCTTCTTACCGTAAAACATTATACTTGGGATAGATGGTATCGATCAAGTAAATATAAGATTTAGTAAGTAAGTAAATATAAGATTTGGCTCTTAAAAAGTAAATATTTGTGTTAATCTTGTTCTGATTTTAAAACTGTGATAAATTGTTGTTTGATTCATCTACGACATTGTAAACATTACCCAACATCATTTTTTTTTGCTATGGAAAAGTTTGGATGGTTATGTCTAACCGTAAATGGGGATTAAGACGATAATTGTTAAAGAAAACCATCTCGTGTACCTTTGACCAGACTAGGACGTTGTACCTTAGACCGACAAAAACTGTTTCCTCGGTAATTTGCGGACTTTGAGAGGACAAATTTATAAAATTATCTACTTGATTAGGCGTCTGTACTTTATTGCTTTTTAATGCAAAAATGTTTCTAGTATTATGGTAATAAAATAATTCCATTGAAATTCAATGCAATTCACTATTTATTCTTGGACCACTACTATACTTAGAATAATCTATTTTGTTAATTTAGTTAGTTGGACAGCTGAAGCAATATTATTGTCAAGTTCATTTTATTACCTAATTTCTGCACGGCTATAGGGGAATTAAATGTATAAAAATAGTTAATTCTGTTAATCTGTTTATATATTTGTTCTGTTAATCTGTATATATATTTATAAAATCTGTTAATATATTTTAGTTTTAAGTAGTTTTAGTTTTAAAATCCCAAGGAGCAAGGTTAGTGTTTTTTACAAAAAGATTTCCGAAACGGATATGCTTAATGCAGTGAATTTTGTGCTTCAACAAAAAATGAGTTTAAAAAATCAACTTTGATATATCAGCTGAAGCAGTTTAAAAAATCTGGTAGTTGCGAATATTTATATTCACACACCAAACCAAAAAAAATATTCTCAACAGAAGAAGTATTAATTTTGGTAAACTACTTGGCAGATGCTGCAAATATGCATTATGGACTTACATTAAAGCAGATAAGGTCTTTTGCATATGCGTATACTTTAGCAAATCATAAAAAAATTGAAACTTCATGGATGAAAAATAAATGTGCTGGTGAACAATGCCTGCAAGATTTTCACAAAAGATAAAATAACAAGCTATCTCTACGTAAACCACAACCTACAAGTCTTGGTAGATCAATAGAGATTGGAGATCAATAGGCATTCAATAGAGAAACCATAAGAATTGTATATAAAAATTACAAAAATGTTTTAAAATGTTATCATTTTGACCCATCAAATATTTGGAACTGTGATGAAACCGTAATTACCACAGTCCACGTACCACCAAAAATTCTAGCTCCAAAAGGTCAAAAACAAATAGGGAGCATGACTAATGCTGAAAGAGGCAATAATGTAACAATCATTGCAGCCATTAATGGTACTGGAAATAGCTTCCCACCATTACTGGTATTTCCACGTACTAAATTCAAAGACTAAATAATTGTTAAATAATTGTCCTCCTGAAAGTGTAGGAGCAGCTAATAAGTCTGGATGGTCAAATGAAGTCATATTTGTACAATTTCTTGAACATTTTATTAGAAATGTGCAACCATCAACTGAAAAATCTGTTCTTTTATTAATGGATAATCATGAGAGTCAAAAAAATCGAGCATAGTTTTTATGACATTTCATCCTCACACAACCCATAAAATGCAACTTCTTGATCGTGGTGTTTTTAGACCATTTAAAACTTTTTATAACAATGCCATGGATGACTAGGCAATGCATGGATCACTAGGCAATGCTGGTAAACCAGTTACAATTTATGATATATCTTACCTTGTTGGTCAAGCTTATCCTCGTGCTTTTGTACCAAATAATATTGTAAACAGTTTTAAATGTACTGGATTTTATCCATTTAATGAATTTTTTTTTACTGATATTGACTTTTTAGCTGCAAATGTTACTGATAGGCCAATAGTTAATATACTTGATAACGAAAGTAAAAATTTTAATTGTCAAGTTGACCGGAAAGACTTAATTTACCAGATTTTCAGTTATAGAAGTTGTTGGTATAGTTTACAAAATTATGTATCTTAAGAAATCAGGAGACTTTAGTATCAAATTTATAAGAGAAGATGACAATCTTTATTATGTGGAACTTGAGGATATTTTTATGAAACTTCCACCACCAAAAATTGGTCATGGTTCCTCTAAACGTCAGTATCTTATGTTTGATGTTGATCTGACTATTTGTAATAATAATATATTATACTCTTTTATTATTGTATTTTTTGTTGTCATCATTAAAATATTTTCTATAAAAAGCATTATGATCATATGTAAATAAATATAAATCACCAGCTAATATAAGTTATAAAAATATATTTTTGCTCATTTCTTATCTAAAATAATAAAAATAACTGTATATATTAGAAAGCATGTTTTGTACAATTAAGTTGCATTTAAAGTTTTGGACCTTAACCCTAATTATTTCGTGTAAGTAGCATCTAAAGAAATTATGTGACTTTATCTAAATAGTTATAATAACTGATTTTATTTTAAAAAATTAGTAGTAATATTAGTAATACTGACTGAGTATCGAAACTTCGATACACAAGCCTTTGCAAGATTGAAAGGATTGATTTTTCAAATTTTTTTTAGACAATTAGGATTGATTACAAAAAAGTTAGATATGTTTTTTTATTGATATAAGGTAGGCCAGAAGTTGCTATATAATATATAACAAGCTAAAATATTCAAGAGGTTCAATTATTACACGATTTTTAATACTAACATTTTGGTCAAAGGAACAACGCGCATCGGTCAAAGATAAAACGTACGTGTTGTACCTTTGACTAATTGACTACTTTTTTTAAACCCGGGAAAAAGATACTTCTTGGTTGAATGAAAAAAAAGTCCTAAGTATAATTTTTGGGCAAAATATGAGAATATTATGTAGTTTGAATGGTTTAAATTTACTCAATAGACTACGCAAAAAACGCCTTAAAGCAAAAAGTGGTCAAAGGTACAACAGGTTCCATAATACTAATTATTAATAAGCTGATGCGATTGGCGTCATAAAAAAATGCCATTAAGTTCCACCAGTTCTTGACCTATACCACCTAATAACTCCGCCATTAAGTAACTAATTAACGTGATAATCGTTTAATTCAAATATTTTTGCGTTAGCATATGGGAATGTTCTGAATGATGCTTTACATTATTTTCTTGTAGAAACCACGATGCCAACAAAATAGTGAAAAACTTTTAAAGGTTATTTTCCATATTCCACTATCCTCGGAACATTTTATGAAACACCCGAGATACTGTTATTAATTTTATTAAAAATAATAATATATTAGGGGTCGTCCGTAAATTACACTTTAGGAGGAAGGGGTAATGTTTTTGCGACGACTCATACAGAACTTGTTACGATGTTGTGACGAGGAGGGGGGGGGGGGGAGTGGGTCTAAAACGGTCCAAAGTTGCTTGACGTAATTTCTAGACGATCCTTTGACGAAATCCAAAATGAGTAGACGTACAATAAAGAAGTATCAATAAGTTTGTGCTTAACTTTATTAACGTTCTTAGAAATGTGTATTTCTATACCCGAATCTCGGAGAGACGATTTTTGGGTTCTTCTATAAATTTTTAACACCAAGAAAAAAGTCAGTTACAAAATTTAATTCTTAATTTATAGATTTACAAGAAATAACATTAATTGTCAACAAACAAGAATGAAATGTTATTTTCAAAATATCAGTAAAAGTAAATATCTTATTCGATATTATATAGCACGGAGAATATAAGTCAAATCAGAAAAAACCCGATTGTTAGATACGCTTTCAGCAGGTGCCTAATTAAAATATGTACTAATAAAAATTCCGAGCGTTTTTCCATTGTTTATGGTACACCTGAAAATAGTCAGGTGTACCGTAAAACGAGAGGGTGACTTTGGCAGCTTTGAAATACGATATACCAAGGTCAACGATAAAAAACAAAATAAAACAGACATATCCTAAAAAGTATGGTGGTCAGCAGATATTTACATCAAAAGAAGATGTTTAAGGCATACGCAATAAAATCATCTGAGTTCGGCTTTCCTGTCGATGCATATGATTTAAGATGCATAGTAAAATTTTAAGATGCATAGTATTTAAACAAAAAAGGCGTCGTTATACCTCGGTTCAAAAATAATTTTCCAAGTGACGATTGGATTCGAGCTTTTTTAAAAAAAAAAATCCAGAACTCACAGCAAAATTTGCAAGTAACATCAAGCGAAAGAGAACAGAAATAGGAACGACTGTGACTTATAACTACTTTATAAACCTATCAATTAAAATAAGTAATATATCACCTGATAATATATGGAATTATGACGAAAACAATCTCAGTGATAATCCGGGTAATAAAAGTATTAACAAAGCATGGATATAAGTATCCTGAACGCGTCATTAATTCTACAAAGATATCATTCTCTGTAATGTTTTGTGGTAATGCTAATGGAGAATTCCTACCACTTTATGTTGTTTACAAAGCGGAATCGTTATGAAATACATGGATGGAACATGGGCTGTCAAAGGCACGTTGTAACAGACCAAAAAGTGGTTAGTTTGACTCAACATGTTTTGAGGACTGGTTTTACTCTTTACTTCTTCCAAAACTTAAGAAGGTTCAAGGAAGAAGTGTAATTATTGGTGATAACGTATCTTCATATTTGAGCATTGCAGTATTGGATGCATGTCATAGCAATAGCATAGCGTTTGTGGCATTACCAGCAAACTATACGCATCTTACACAGCCATTAGGTGTTGCCTATTTAAGACCCATGAAGATTAGTTAGCGCAAAATATTATGTGAATGGAAGGAAATAAGAAAAGGAATGAGAGTTGCTTCTTTTCCTGAAGATGAATTTCCTAGACTTTTAGACCGTTTAATTACCAACTTAAATGAGCATGGAAATGATAACCTAAGAGCTGGTTTTTACAAAACTAGAATTTTTTCATTTGACAAGTCTCAAGTGCGTTCATGACTACCATGTCGTAATATAGGTTTAAACTCATTACTGATTTAGTAAGACTATCATTTTTAGATCATTTAAGTAAGTCACTGGATGATCACCCAGATGGTTCTAAAACCAAAGCGTTGTTCTGTCCCAGGTAAAAGCTTACGTTCAGCAGATATATCCACTTGAAAATAATAGATTAAATAAAAATAATGTATAGCACCTAGCAGCATTATAAATACAATTGAGACCAACAACATTGACTTTGCTAGCCCAAGTACCAAAACTGGAACTACTGAGACTCCTATTATAATCTTTCCAGATGTAAGTTTAGGCGTAGAAAATTATACAGAATCATTAGATCATTCAGAATTAAGCAAAAAGAACTTGCAAAAGGTTGGTATTGATAAAACAAAAAATGTTTAAAAAAAAAATTATCATTAAATCTTGTAAAGAATTGTTATGTAATTGTTAAATGCAACGGAGAGTTAAATCCTGGACAGGTTTCTTTCTTTATTTGAACTATTTATATACATTTAAACAATTAGTAAACTTTATAACCAATTATTAATTAATTTAATAACTAATATTATTTAATGTATTAACTACTGAATAACTTTAAAATAATTATTTTAAAATAATTAATAGAATAATTTCTTTTATGCAGTTGAAAAAAAAACTTTTCACTAAATTTTGTTCTGAAAAATTTAATTTTTGTAATTTTTTTTTTACTTTATACCTAAACTGTTTTGTTTACTTGGTACCTATACTTGTTTAGTTTGTACCTATATTTTACTTACTTTATTAAAACAACTTTGTTACTAAATTTTTTTTATCACTTTGTTTTTTGTAAATTTATTTTCTTTGGCTAAACATTGTTGTTTTTCTTGATGTAACACTTCCTTTAGTCCCTTTTTACTGGGCTGACTTCGGCCCAATTGGGCCGAAGTCAGCCCAACACAAGGGGCCCACCATTTAAACCCTTTCCCCCCATAAAAATACTTAAAATTGCTTTCATGCAATAGACGTTAAGGTGCAAAATGAGCCTAAGCCAACCAATTTTACGATAAACCTGTAAACGGTAAAAAGTTATTAACATCATTGCGAGAATTTCCCCATTAATGCTGTTTCAACTGCTGCATTTGTTATTCTATTCATGTAGTCAACTTATATTTGAAATATGAACAATAAAGCTATAAATCAATTTTCAGTTTTTGATTTATTTTTACGCAGTTTTCAAAATTAGTTGTGGAACTAAAAGGCAATAAATAAAAAAAATAGAGAACATCACTGTAAATATGACAAATTCACAAGAGAAAGCCTTTAAACTGAGAGAAGATTATTTAATACTGCATTTAGGCGTTATTGTTCAAAAAAATTTATAACTTGTACTACAATAAAAAAAATCGTTTATTTGGCAGGCGCGGATCCAGCTTTTTTTGATGTTTGAGATGAGCTAACTTCCTAACATGGAACAAGCTCAAAAATTTATATGTTTATTTATATGTGAGGATGCTTTGCAAAATACTGCGATGATTGATGTCTGGGAACAAAAAAGCCCTAAAATTTTGGCCGCAACTGCCCCAAACGTTGATAAAATAATTTTTGTACTATTTTTAAATAAATTTATATTATCGATAATATTCTAAATTTCTTACAATAATCTCTTAGCGTTCAAAAATTATGACCTTATAAAATTTGTAACCCCTTCAAATCGAGTTTGTACCATGTCAGGAAGATAGCTATCTCAAATATAAAAAAAGCTGGATCCGCGCCTGTTTGGGATTGTGCTACAATCAGAGAGATAATAAACAAAATTTTACTTCCTTTCTTACAACCGTCAAAAATGTTTTTAGATTAAGTTTTGACGCGGCAACGACATAAATAGGACAATAAATTATTTTTATCCCTCTGAATACAGCTGACTGAGTAGCATAATTTGGCTGACTGAGTAGCATATTTTAGCTGACTGAGTAGCATAATTTAGAACTTGATATTTTTAGAATAAAGTTAAGTACAAAACAACTCCTTAGTACACGAATCTTCCTTATATGGTAAAAACTGATTTTGATTGTCAGTTTTTACAATATAAGGAAAATAAGTTTTTATTGACCTGAAATAGGCCAGAGGTTTCTTTATAATATTTAACAAAGCTACAACCAAACAATGTGATTTTTAAATGATACTAATATGGTCAAAGAAATAACACACCTCGGTCAAAGGTACAACGTATATATTGTACCGTTAACCAATTGAATAATTTTTTAAACGCTAAAAAATTATACTTCTTGGTCGAATGGTGAAAAAGTCAAAAGTATAGTTTTTGCACAAAATAAGGGAGAACAACAAAAACTTTGAATGGTTTAAATTAAATTATTAGTTCGAAAAAAAAGATTGGTCAGAAGCTTTCTAACAGGGAAGTCATGATCAGTCATTTCTAAAGTAACAAATGCATGGAATAAAGACTCTCTACCTACAATTTTATCAAGATGTAAGCTTAGGGCAATTGTTAATATCCTAAGGTAGATTTCTATTTTTTTCCCCCTATTTTTCAACCTGTTCCCCCTGATTTTCATTTCAGCTATTGTGAACCATTCAGGACGCAGCAAGGATTAGGATGTAATACATAGACATAAAATGAATATAAATCTTAGAAAAACACTTGCAAATTTGTAAACATTAATACAATACACAATCAAAGTATAAAGCGGAGGATAAAACAGTGCCAATTTAAATTTTACATATAAGTATGATATACAATTGTATAGGTCATGTTAGTATGCCGCAGACCATTTTTCTCTGATTTTTTAAAAGTTCAAACCAATTTCTAGTATTGAGTTCTTGTGATGTTTATTTGAAGCAATACATATTGAAATTTATTTCTTCTAAATAAAATTGATGTTACAATTTTTGTAAATTGAATCCTTAAAACTTGAAAGTAGAAATCATAACATGTCCCTTCTCTTTCTTGTACCTGGTCAATTGCAATATCTAATGCATTCTAATGTATCTTAGCTAGTGTTGCAAAGGTAAAATTTACCGGAAAATTTAGAAAATTTACCGCCTGTTAAATTTTTTTTACTTATTTTTATTATTCATTTAAAAAATAAAATTTTTTTAAGGAAAATTTACCCTCTTTGATTTAAAAATTACCGGTAAATTTTGAATCAAATTTTACTGGAAATTTTACATCACTATTCTTAGCTTGATATTGGAATAATTGCCAGTCAAGAACCAACCATTTTCTATTAATTTAAACTATTTGTTTTTTTCTTATCCCATTCACTTCCACAAGGCTCCAGAGAAAACCACTCAATTTTTTAAATTTTATTTGCAACTCTCAACCCAAAACTCCGAAACACGAACCTTGTTTAAGAAAGCCGCTGAGAAACAGGTTAAGCGCAATTCTTCGAGAGGCGTAGGGCGGATTTAAACATCGAACTTTTTAACTGTGAGCCGAGTGCTATACCGAGTGATTTTTAAATTGAACACACACATTTAATAAACATGCAACAAATTTATTTAGAATATATTTGAATTGATTTAATCAAACCAATCAGAATATATTTGATTTGATTTAATCAAACCAATCAGAATATATTTGATTTGATTTAATCAAACCAATCAGAATATATTTCATTTGATCAAACCAATATTAGGCTCAGGAACGGAAACAAGACGTCAAAGAAACAAAACAAAAGGTTTTTCGTTTATATCTTGATAAGCAATTAATTTGATGACTTTAATTAACTCAAAATCTATTTTCTATGACTTATTATGAAAATGGATGGAATTTGCCTTGGCACTTGGAGATCAAGACTTGGCACTTGGAGATCAACTACTCAAGAAGCTACTAGTTACTCTCGCGTGCTTAATAAACTTCCCACCCACCCAAAGCTTAGTAAGATGCCCTCACCCCACCCCCTCGTTTTATTAACTTTTTATCAACAAAATTATCTCAAAACTAAAAAAAAAAAAGTCCGTTTAAAAGGTCTTAAAACATTAAAAATATATATATAATTTGCAAAACGCGCCGAGTAAATTAATTTTGAGAAAACGACGAAAAACCGAAATACTCATAGTTGTGCATCAACAGAAATTGATATATTCTTTGAATATTTTTAGGTAAAAAAACTTGCAAATGGTCCAATATTTAAATAAATGATAGATTTCAGTATAGAGAATTTAGAAATTGAGTTAACGCAAAATTTTTATTTTTGGGCTCCTCATATATCTGTCACTGATAAAAATAAAAACTTTCAATCTAATTAGTATTTAAAATTCAACGACCTTTAAAAAAACTCGAAAACCTCGAGTTGTTGAAAATGAGCTTTTGGTTTATTTCTCATAGTATATATAAGCGTCATAAAGACCGTAAAACTTATATAAGCATATTGAACTGTAAAAATCCGAATCCGATACCAGGTTTTTGGATAGTTAAATTTATATTTTATTTCCGATCCATTTCAAACGGACATCCGTTAAAATCAGATCGGAAACCGGGATTACCCGAATCCGAAACTAATTAAACAACAATAACTTACATATTATTTACTAAATTAACTTTAAATTAAATAAAAAATATACAAACTATATTCTAAAGTCTTAAAAAATATATATTTAAGAACATATAAAGAGCAGGTAACTGTAAAGAGCAGGGGCGCCGAGAGCCTTCACGCCACCTGGGACAGCAACCCTGATTGCCGCCCCTATCTTTCTTAAATTTTCTATGTTATCAGTGAATGATCAATTTTTTTTTTAAAAACTTTCATTTTATTTAGCACCCCTTGGACATCTGCCGCCCGGGACAAACTGTTCCTTTCGCTCCCCCCCCCCCCCCCCCCCACTCTCGGCACCCCTGGTAAAGAGGTATATTTACATCTTTATAAGTTTATTTGGCATCAACGTTTTAAATTTCCATTTTCGGCATTTTTCTATTGAGGTTGAGAACGCGACTTTAAAAAATCAAGACATGAAATATTATTCTGCATCAGTCTTATTCAGACCTGCTCTCTTGCAGTAAACCTCCAACCACTATCACAATGTCGTAATGTTGCTTCTCTTTCTTTTTTCTATAGATACTATAATGGACATTGCTCTAAAGAGCTAGCGTCTCTTGTGCCATCTACTAAAATTCATTCTCGTATTATTCGTCATTTAATTAAGTCTCATCCTTTTTTCCGTAACTGCTCCAAAAATTCTTATTCGTCTAGTTTTTTTACTCAAACATCATTTTTTTGGAATTCCCTCCCCTCCTTTTCCTGATTCATATAACTTGCAATCTCTAAAGTCGTCTGTTAATAGTGATCTTGCTTTATAAACCTCATCTTTTCTTTTCAAGTAACTTCCAACTCTAATTGTGGTTGCTTGCAGCCTTGTTGGAAGATGTTAAAAAATATAAATTACCTATAAAATTGTTATTTAACAAGTAAAGAAAACTGGATTAGATTCGGATATCCAATTTATAATTTTTAATCCGAATACGAATTTATAAAAAAAATCGGAACGGATACCTGGCTCGTTTTTTACGGATCGGATATCCGATACCGGATCGGAAATTAAGATATCCCGTAATTCGAATATTTTTGCTCACTCCTAAAAATTATGATAAAACAGCTGTTGATAAATGTCCGTTTGACCCCAAGACACGCTAAAAATAAATTGTTTCAAGCGTGTCCTGTAAAAAATATTACGAGGATTTACTATTATTTGATTATAGGACAAATAAATTGAATTAGATCTAAAAAAAATTTCCACCCACCCTTTTATTAGGATCCTCCTACTATGTTTATTAGACCTGGAGTAAAGTTCCCACCCACCCTTTTATTTCCACCGACATGTATTAAGTACGTAAGAATACCTCGCAGTGTCAAATAACTAAAAAGAATGTCACATGTACGTCGAATGAAAATATAAATAAAGAAGTTGAGATAAGTTTGCGACAAGTTCCTGAAAGAAAAGAAGATCATACACCGCAATTATAAAACTTATAGTTGGTTATCTTCACTATTTTAGCTTGCTAAAGCATATTAAAAGCATTAAAAATTTTTATAAAGAAGGGAATCTAAAATGAGTTAAATAAATATTAAGTTTTACTTTTTTTTCTTTAGATATATATTTTTTAGCATACTCAAGGCCTACTATATTCACGGCCATTTATCTTACATTTTTGAGGGTGAAATTAAGAGACCGGTTTTGAAAGATTGACATAAAATACACTAAAATATTATTTTTAAAACTATTCTTTTTTCTGAATTTACTAACTGCTAAAGTTTTATTTAAAATGGTCAACAATGTGCTGAACCAAAATATACATCGAAATATTTAAGCAACATACACAACCAAAAATTGCATCTTTTCAACAGACTAAAACTTAAATCAACTTTGGATACGATTTGTTAATCGTTCAGATTGGACTCAAACAAACATTCTGTTTTATGTAAACTTCATTTTGAAAATAAATATATAATTAGTGGTCATTGCCGTAGCGAGGGGTGGGGTGGGTGGGTGGTGGTAGTGTGGGGGTGAAGGTTGGGGGTGGATATGGCCTTTTGCGCCATTTTGGTAAGGGCGGAAAATTGGACAATTTTACTTTCAATATTTTAAGTTAGTTTATTATAAAGGTGGCAATTTTCAATTATTAAGATTATTTGTCTCCTCCCACTTCATCACTCACAAGCTCCTTTCCTTAATGTCTTGCACGATTAAATTAAGTTATTAATTAAAGATAACTTAAATTAAAAAATCTCATTAATGTGATAATTAAATTTTGTAAAAATGCCGTAAAAAAAAGTATTTTGCGCAATATAAAATTATTAAAAATTTAAAAATGGCACCTTCAAAAAAACCATCAGGGGCATATTACAAAAAACAAAAAAGACAAAGAGAAGAAAGTGAAAAGAAACTAGAAAATTAAAAAAAATGGTTCGTGAAAGACGCTGGTAATTTTGTTAGTGCATCCCAAAATGAAAATTTAACTGAAAAAGAAGATTCAACTGAAATAAATCCATGTCAAATGCAGGCTTTTATGAATTCATCCAATCAAGACATTAACGAAACTCAGTCTTCCTCGCCGCTATCAAATCAAGATCTAAACAAAATTTTCCGAATTTCATCTGATGTAGACAAAGCACTTGTTGAGGATTTTTTTTGTAAGTGATAAAAAAAAACTTTCAAACATCAAATCCCAAAGAAGAAGGAAAAAAAGATATACCAAACACAAATTTTGAGCTAAAGGATCCTGCCACATGGCCACAAATAACTGATCGAGTGAGGTGCTTTTTAATTGAAAATGGACCTGAGCAGGAGACCAGAGAAACCTTTCCATCAACTTCATCTGATACAAAAATAAGACATTTCAATTCAAAGTGGTACAAAAAGATGCTTGCCAATGGCGAACTGGTGAAAAGGCAATAGTTGCTATATAGCAGTTTAAAAGATGCAACATTCTGTTTTTGTTTTTGTACTTTTTTCCTCAATAAAAGCTAATAAGTTGTCTGATATTTCTATAGAATTTAGTGGCTGGAAAAAGCTTAATCCCAAAATTCCTAAACATGAGAATAGTCCAATCCTTTATTGGCAGACCATATTGCAACAACAAAAGCCAAAAAAGCTGCAGTCACAAATTCAAAATGAAATAACTACACTTGTGGGAGAAAAAGTTAAAGGAGAAATCCTCTCACGGATTATAAATGCAAAATATTATTACTTGCTTTTTAACTGTACATCTGATGTTTCTCATAAAGAACAGCTGAGTGAAGTGATTAGATGTTATTATAAAAAGTGGATTGTGCTCAATAGAAGAAAGTTTCGTGGATTTTATAGAGCCATCAAAAGACTGGAAATGGCATTGCAGAAAAAATCCTAGGAAAAATGAAAATTGATGGATTAAATATTGCATATTGTAGAGGCCAGCGCTATGACAATTGAGCAAATATGGCTGGAAAATACAAAGGAGTTCAAGCACAAATCATTAATATCAATAGACTAGCATCATTTGTACCACGTGCAGCCCATACAATTAATTTTGTTGGCGTTCATGCTGCTGAAGTCTCACCTCTTATGGTTACATTCTTTGGATCTATTCAAAAAATAATCACATTTTTCTGCAATTCTACATCAAGATGGGGAAATCTGATGAAAGAACTCCCAATTTCATTAAAGGGTCACTGCGAAACAAGATGGTCATCAAAAAAAAAAGCAGTTGCTTCCCTAAACAATCAAGTTGTGGAAGTTTATAGTGTTTTACAAGACATGAGTACAAAAACAACTTAAACATGAAACAACTTTAAACCATGCAAAAGACCTACTCAAATTGTTCTTTCTTAAATTTCTTTGTTTGTTGAACCTGTGGACTAAAATTCTTTTATTAATTGACAGAGAAAATCATGCTATGCAAGCCAAAAAAATTTCAATTGACATTTCAAAAAATTTTAAATGGGGTTGTCTCGACCATCCAGTATCTCAGAGAAAGAGGAGTGAAAGACATCATAGAATCTGCCAAACAAACAGCAAAAACAATTGACATTGACACAGACTTTCCAATCAAACAAAAGAGAAAAGTCAAGTGTATGATGTTTGATGAGGCTGATGATAATAGCATTTTAATCAAACCAGAACAAGACTTTGTCATCCAATGCAACTGTATGTTTGACAGCATTATCACACAAATGCAATGGCGATTTGAGGCAATGTCCAAAGTATCATCTGACTTTCTATTTCTTACTGGAAAACAAATTTCCCTTAACTCTGTTAAAGAACTTAAGCAAAAAGCATTTAGCCTAGCCCAGAAGTACAAAAATGATTTGGATTCTTTAGAACTGCAAGCTGAGATTAAGAGTTTCAAGTTTCAGGCAAAAGCTATGATGGAAAATTTGGAATGTGCTAATCCAATTGAAATATTGCAATTCATACACTCGTACTCTTTAACAGATGCATATCCGAACATTGAAGTTTCACTCAGGATTTTTCTTACTCTTCCAGTGACAGTCTCAACAGGTGAAATAAGTTTTAGTAAATTTAAAGTAAATTACTTGCGATCAACCATGGGACAAGAACGCTTATCCAGTTTGGCTACTATTTCAATTGAAAATGAAATAGCAAAGAAGGTAAACTATGACCAAATTATAGATGATTTTGCAGGCATAAAAGCACGAAAAGTCAATTTCACTTGATGTATATTAAACTTATTTGTTATTATTAATAAATTTTTAAGCGCTAAAGAGTTTTTTTATTGGGGCCATTTTCAACTTTTTTGTTACTATCTCTCAAAGGTTCAAACCACAGCCTGTAAACGTGATTAGAATTTACTAAATTAGTTTTTTGGAAAAGGGAGATCATTTTTAAGGGTAGGTTATTTTTATGAGGGGGAGGGGGCGGCAGGGCCATTTATAGTGGGTAGGCTTCAAATGTTTCCAGGCCCCTGGCGCCATTCTAGCTTGCTACGGCACTGTTAGAGGTGATAAATGTACCCTGAATTGAGTTTTGAAACTTATTCCTTCTAAGTATTCTTGTGAACTTTGGCACGAAAATCCTCTTTACGAGTTTTATAAACAAAGTCCTCCCGAAAAGAGAGTACTTTTATAATTGTTAGAAATATTTAAGAAAAATGATACAACTACATGTATACATAATTTGAATGAAGCAGTAGCACTACCAGGGTTTCAATTTAAACGATTTGAAAAAGGTGTTGTGTTTTATAATATAATATTTAATAAACAGACATTTTTCAACTATATTAGAAACAGTTAATGTAGACCTAAATGTTTGTTTGCAATACAAGAGAACGTCACTTCAAATTCCAAATCGGTTTCTTAAAAGACATAATGCAATACTTGATAAAATTAGTATGCTAGAAAATTTGCCTTATATGAGAAACTAAACATTTAAAGGTAGAGAGTTTTATCAGAAACAAGGCAGGCATATTATCATATTTTGCAGAGATGATTCGGTATGCATTACTTCTACGATATACATCTTCGCAGGCATACAAACTACTACTTAAAAAGTTCACTTTACATCAAAACCTTGTTAAATAAAATTCAACAAAGAGGTATTGATTCTATAAAAGCTTTAATACTTTTACGTGAAAAAAGAAAAATTTCTCCTGATTGTATTATGATGGTAGAGGAAACGTATTTATAATAAGCAGCACGATATCAAGGAATAGAGTATGTTGGTGCTAACGAAGAAGGCAACATGTACAAAGGAATGTTCGCATGTATAATAAAAGAATCTATTCCTTTTATTGTTCAAGCAATTCCAGAAGTCACATTCTCTGAAAAATGAAACAACAAATTGGTGACAATTTAAAAAAACTAGTAGGTTCTGGGTTCACTGTGGGTGGTATAGAGACAGACAATCATTTCACTAATGTTAATGCATTCTCATCATTAGTTACAATGTTCAAGTTTGAATCAAAATATTTTATTAATCACCCACTGAATTATGGAAAAAAGACAAACAGAAACAGCAAATTTGTTTTTCCAGATTTTATATACCATAATGCAAATATTTTTATTGATTGTCCATCAGGATATATTAGTTAATGATAATGGGCTAAAAGATAAACTTATGATGTAACACACCCTGGAGATAATAAACAAAGTGTGCCACTAGCATTAGCAATTATATATGAAACTAAATATGCAGTTTCAAAAAGATATTATTCAAATCAAAAAGATGGTTTTAATTTTTAACTATTTTTAACACTTGGTAATTCTAAACTTAGCTTTTTACCTAATATTATTGGCAATCCTCTTGTATTGTGAGACAAGAAAATTATATTTTACCAAGCTGATTGGATGGCTGATTGGATTGATCAGTGGTTACTTTCACCTGCATTCGACCCTCACAACTTAAACTGCATGAGCATTTGTATTTACCTTACGTGCTCAAGAACTGCTTGTCGAAGAGCTCCTGAATGATGGATATAACTATGTGATGACAGCTTGCTTACAAAGTGACCCAATTGAGAGACATTTCTTACAGGCAAATGAGGCAAATGAGTGGGGGAAGATTTCTTGTAAGCTTAAGAGAAATTTTAAATTCAGAAAGAATCTTGTTGTGTTGTTCTTTAATTAAGGAGCATATAAACTTTTGGGAAGAAAATCTTTACCAGATATTCATCCTTCCTTGACAATACTTGATGAACTGTATAAAAATTGAAGTGAAGAAATTATGGCTTACGTTCCTTTTTATTTTTATAGTTAAAAAATGCCAATAACTATAGCAGGGTATGTTGCAAAAAATTTTCAAAAAATTTTAAATGCGAAAACTGCAAAGCATATTTGAAAGCTGGAGACATTGATCTTGAAAAAAACTCTTATCTGTCTCTCTTGTTACGTGGTGGACTATTTGTTCCACCCAAACAGCTGCAGAATTTGTTTGTAGTGTATTTGCTATTTTGGATTTAATTGAGAATAAAATTTCATTTCTATCATTTCAAGTCATGAAATCATCAACATATCTATTACATAAATACGCACCAAAAAGCAAATATATTTGTGAAAATCATGAAAATTCGGGTATATGTTTTCAACAAAATTGATGTCAATGTATTTTTTAACAACAAACAAAAACTATCGAAGGATTTGGTTTCCAAAAATAACTTAAAATTATTTAAAAAGAGGCAAAGAAAAAAATGAAATCAAAATTGCCAAAATGCCAGTTGTATAGCATTTGTTTATATAGTTTAATCAAAATTCACCTATTATTTGATTTCTTTGAACTACCTCTTGACATTTTTTTCATAGCGTTAAAATATAGATGAATATACACCTTGTACAGAAAGTTTAAACGCACTTGTTTTGTTAACCCATATAATACTTTCAAGAAATGATAACCCGATAAATTGATGAGATGTACTCTTTATTTTTATGTTTACTTATACTATGGCTATAATTTAAAAAATAATTGTAAGGATATTATAATAAAGGTGGAGGATGATGAGAAAATTAACAGAGTAAATAACTCCTTTCAAATAAAGTTTAAACGCATTTTAATAAGAAAACTCGTAACACTCGTTTATTGAGAGATTTTTTAGTGATAACAATGCAAAAAAATCTTTTCCATTTTTATCACTTAACAGCCTGTTAGCGTTGGCGACAATAAGTTATTACGCAAGAAAGAACTAAATTCGTTTCATGGTGTAAGAAAGCCTTTGTTGACGTTTATCGATCGCCAAAGACAAAAAAAATGGCGCAAAGAGCGATTAAATTATTTAATGGAACAATGGAAAATGATTATTTTTAGCGATGAGTTGAATTTCTAATTATTAACAGAAAAAACAAGAGATTTGATTGTCGCAAAAATACGGAAAAATATTTGAAGTAACACCTACTAAGTCGTATTCAAAAAGGTGGTGGTTCCGCTGGCATATAGGGATGTACATCAGGCTCAGGCGTTGGCGGTCATAAAATATCCGAAGGAAGATTAAGCCAGTATGTGTATCGCGATATTTAGGAAAATGCACTTCTCCGTAGTCGCGATTTGTTCCAAGCTGATCAAAACTGGTTATTTCAACAAGACAACGCTCCATGCCATACAGCACAATCATTCACTGATTATTTCCTTGAAAGTAATATTCGACTCATGCCTTGGCCAGCATGATCGCCTGACTTAAACCCGATTTATGGAGGTGGATGGATTATCAACAAACAAAAAAACAAATAACTATTCGCGAAATGCTCAAACAAGAACTGACCAAACTGTGGCTGGAAATACCAAGATGATTGAAAACTTAATTGAATCAATGCCAAGGCAAATACAAACACGTATTGAAAACAATAGGGTCATATCCCGTATAAATATATATTTCGATTAAAAAAAATTGTAGATTAACTTCATTGCACTTTTTTCTCAGTAATTTTTTGATTACTTATGTTTACAATATAATTTTAGAAAAAAACTTTGTTTTGCTTTTATTCAAAGTTGTATTTTTTTTCTTAACTAATAACCGGCAAAGAAAAAAAAAAGCCTGGACCCTGCCTCGTGTTTCCTCTTTGTACCGCTCTTAACTTCACAACCGGCATTTGGTCCCAAAAAAACATCTTTTGAACGTTCAAAAGTCGTCTTCATAGAACCAAATGCCAGCTGGGTTACCTAAACTCTTAAAAAAACAAGTGCTTTTTTTTAAGAGTTTAGGTATAACTTTCTGTATAAGGTTTAGATATATATTATAAATAAATAAATATACATAGATAAATGTATATAAAAATCGGCCTCCTAATATTCCTCTCAAAAATGTAAGATATACAGCCGTGAATAGGCAAATATACAGGGGAGAGTAGGGCACCATGATACAGTTTTGGTTTTTGCTTCGTAACAATTTTTTTAATACGCCTTTTTTAGGCAAATGGTTTAATTTATTGAATAAATTTATAACTACAAAATTAAATTTATCAATTATCAAAATATAACAAATTAAACTTGTGAGACTATTTAAAGTAAAATTAGAACTTTGTAGCAAGGTACACCACCCATGAAGTACCTTGCTACAAACTATGAGCACCATTAAAAAAGTAAATAAAAAGTATAAAACATAGCAAAA
Organism: Hydra vulgaris; assembly: GCF_038396675.1. Lineage (NCBI taxonomy): Eukaryota > Metazoa > Cnidaria > Hydrozoa > Anthoathecata > Hydridae > Hydra > Hydra vulgaris. The sequence goes on from NC_088931.1 coordinate 23,737,078, forward strand.
AAAGGTATATTTTTACTTAAAAGACAAACAAATTTATAATTAAAACCCAAAAAATGCATCCAATGTTCCATATTACATTTCAGAAATCCAGATTATATATCGTTTTAAATTTCATTTTTAGGCGTCAATACATAATGGCTTTGTACCAAAATTGGGTCTTTTAGTATTATATTTACATAAATCTCGAAGAAATAACTGTAAATATTACAAAAAATAGTTTTTAGAATTGTTTATGACACAACGAAGTACCATTCTACAGTTTTAGGGCCCCCTAAAAATGCTGTATTAAGCTACCCTATACTTACTATTAGAAAACAATCGCCTTATTTTAGTAGCAACTTGTTTTTTCAATAGTTTTGTTTAACGAAGTAAAGAGCCTTTGGATTTTAGCTTACAAAATAATGTTACTTACTAGATACATTGAATAACATACCTTAAAACGAAGAAACTTTAAAATCTAATAAATTACTTCAACAAAAAAACACAAAATTAGAACCCTTGAAGGCCTAATAATATCAAATTATATAATTTTTTGTCAAAACATAGCTTTAGTAGTAACTGTTTCACCATTTGATATTGGTGGTCACAATTCTTAAGATGCCTCCTCAATTATGTTTCATGGTGCCCCACTCTCCCTTACTTCAATTACATCTTAGATTTTAAATAACTTTATTAACAATGATATCAATTTAGTACGCAATTTTGAATTATTTCATTTTCAAACTTTATGAAATGTTATGCTTTTTAAATTTGTAACTTTTTTTTGTTTATTTTCAAGTTTTAAATCATGTTGTAACTGTGGTTAGAAAACAATTTTAGTAGTACTAATTTTACTAGTAGCTAAACGTAACAGTGAGAAAGCAATGTGAAATAAAACTAAACTTATTACATCTAACCTTGGTATAGAAATAAGACAAACTTGTTTAGTCAAGGTAAACTTGTTACATCAAACCTCCATATAGAAATAAATTTGTTTAAAACCAATATCTAAAATTATTTTAACGATAAAAATGTGAATGAAATGAGTGCGAGAGACGAATCTCCTTTCTAATCCTGGTTCCGAAAATAAATTTTTTAGTATTAATGTTATTGGAGGACTTACAGTTGGTTTTAGCGCTGCAAAACGTATTTCGAAAACCTTCAGCTTTCTTTGGAACTACCGAGGAATTAATACATGAAGCAGTTTATTTTGCACAGAAATATTCTACAAACATTGTCAGTGCACCTAATGCAAGAAATGAAACACAAAATAACAATTCACAATGCCAATTTTGGTACAAAACATTAGGGTGCACTGGAAATGTTAAATGCTTTAGCAAAGTGAAAATTATAAAGTATATTTCCAAACCTCAGTGACAGTTCCTTGCAACACTAGCAGCAGTAGCATGAGCTGAAAGAAGCTTCAGCAAAGTTAGACTTATAAAAAAATAATCTAAGGTCCCCATTCCAAACTGAATCAGAATCACCTTAACAAACTTACTAAGTTAAGCATTAAGTTTGACATTGCAAAACATATAGGCTTTGATGCAGTAATCCGTAATTTTACTAGGAAAAAGACACGCAAAACAACCTTAGCAAAGTTTATTTATTTAACAACATTTATATCTTTTATAGACTCTTGTGTGCAAATTTAATTTTTTCTGAAATTTTTTTATTTGAATTTTATCTTAAAAGATACTAAATACAACTTTTGTCGCATTGTTAATGGATAATGGGGGGAGGGGCCCAAAAAAGATTACTGCATCAGAACAATTTTATCCTCTCCATGGCCCTAGTTATATGTGAAAATAACCTTCTTTATTCTTTTCCCATAGCATTTTAGACAAAATAAAAATAATCTGTTAGACACCCGTTTGAAATAAAATAATTAAATTTAAATAAAAATATTAAAAACTAAATAAAAAAACTAAAGGATAACAAACGCAACAGAGTGCTAAAAACATTCAAACTTTGAAACCGTTGGAGATATTGTCTAAACAAGTCATTAAAAATTGTCTAAATAAGTCGTTAAATATTGTCTTAACAAGTCTCTAAACAAGTCATTACAAATTGTCTAAACAAGTCATTACATATTGAGCTACATAAGTTACAAAATATTTTGTGTAAAATATAAAATCATCGTGAAAATACGATTTTTATTTAGAATAAAAATTGTGTTCACAAGTAAAACTAAAAATTACCTTGTGTTCCTCTTTAACAACAGTTAAAAAATCGTATGCAGGAGTAAGACTTAAGAAACTTTTTAATTTAATGTTCATACATTGAATGAAGATAGAAAACGAATTTAAAGCATTAAAAAGAACTTCTGGATTTCCTAAAAAACCAATAAAAGATTCAGCTGAGATTTCATCAAGATCTTGTACGTACACTGTTTCAATTGGATTTGATTTATTTAGATTGTTTACCAATTTATCTTTTACTGAACTATTGTTGATAAACTTACCTGATGATAATAAATCTGACATTTTAGCATCAAATGTTTTCTTAACGCATGTATCTGTATCATAAGATTTTATTGGACATTTTTCAGCAAAATTATTAGCAGTATTCATTCCAGAGTACAGTTCTAAAGATGATGACAATTTATCTCGAATGTTTTTTTCGTGAGCAAAATCATTAACCATATCATTACCTTTAGTTTTAGTGAAAGAGTCCAAAATTATAAAGGAGGGCTCATTCGAGAAACCAAATGACATTTGATAATCACAATTTCCTAACTCCATCGCTTTAGAATAATATTTACCTTCAGTTGATAAGACATCATTTTTAAATAAACAATTATCAGCAGAGTAACTTGAAATAAATGAACTGTTTTCAGAACTATCTGGGTAATATTCCTCGAGCTCCTTTCGAACAATTACCGTTTTAACAGTATGAAAAACGCGACGAACGATAACAGTTTTAAAACGCTGTTTTTTTATAGTAACTTGAGGAGCCGCCGGCAAAAGACAATTATCACTATAATTGGATTTACTAGCAACACGAACAACTTTTCTACATGTCAATTCAATAATAACATCCTCATGGTCATAAGAACCACAAAGCGAAAGCGACTCCTCCTCGATTTCGGAAATAGTGGGTAAACGCGATACCTTGCCAAAAATATCTACACCAAAATAAGGCATAACTTCAATAAAATCATTTTGAAAATATTCAGCGTGACGAATAACTTTTCTACAAAAAACCTCTTCCGCAACCATAACACATTCATAAATTGAAGGTGACGTTTCATAAGGAATATAAGAAAGACCTGAATCAGAAATCTTATAAGTAAACGAATCGGAAAACGATGAATCAGAAACATCCTTCAAATCAGTATTACTAAGTGAACCAGGCTTTATAATGTCCAAAGTAAAGACTCTATTATCCTTAGATTCAACAGAAGGAAGGAAAACCTTTCTGGAAATTTGTCTCACATTAATTTCATCTTCAGATAAATCATCAACCTCACAAATTAAATCAGGAATGTGTTCTTGGATGGAAATATTTGTAGTTTCAATTATATCCTCATCATTTACGACTGCGTGTTCAGGAATCACAACATTCATTGTAGTTTCTTCAATAAGAGATACAAAATCCTTACGATAAACTTGTCTCAATGTTGGGACATTGATTGGTTTGCGTTGTACTGTTCTTAAAACAACGTAATCAATATCAGACTCAGGTGACGGTATAGAATCAACACTTTCATCAAAACGATCATCCTTTATGTCAACAACTAATGGTAAATTTGGTTTAACAACACCATTATCAGATACGTCAGTATCAAGAGCTTCTTTTAAATGGTAAGAGCACTTTCTGTAAACTTGTCTTACATTGATTTCGTCTTCAGATAAATTAGCAACCTCAGAAATTAAATCAGGTATGTGTTCTTGAACAGATATGTTTGTAGTTTCAATCAAAACCTCTTCATTTATTACTGAGTGAACTGGAATGTCAACATTTATTTTATCTTCTTCAATTTCCGACACAATCACCTTTCTATATACTGATCGAAGAGAAGGAACATTAAGCGGTTTTCGATGTACAGTTCTTAAAACAGTGTGACCAACATTAGATTCATACGCAGGTATGGATTCAATAATTTTATCTAAAGGATCTTCTTTCAAATTAGAAGTTAATGGGGAGCTAGATTCAACAACATCGTGACCAAATATATGAGTATCATCAGCTTCTATTAAATGACGAGAAACCTTTCTGGAAATTTGTCTCACATTAATTTCATCTTCAGATAAATCATCAACCTCACAAATTAAATCCGGAATGTGTTCTTGGATGGAAATATTTGTAGTTTCAATTATATCCTCATCATTTACGACTGCGTGTTCAGGAATCACAACATTCATTGTAGTTTCTTCAATAAGAGATACAAAATCCTTACGATAAACTTGTCTCAATGTTGGGACATTGATTGGTTTGCGTTGTACTGTTCTTAAAACAACGTAATCAATATCAGACTCAGGTGACGGTATAGAATCAACACTTTCATCAAAACGATCATCCTTTATGTCAACAACTAATGGTAAATTTGGTTTAACAACACCATTATCAGATACGTCAGTATCAAGAGCTTCTTTTAAATGGTAAGAGCACTTTCTGTAAACTTGTCTTACATTGATTTCGTCTTCAGATAAATTAGCAACCTCAGAAATTAAATCAGGTATGTGTTCTTGAACAGATATGTTTGTAGTTTCAATCAAAACCTCTTCATTTATTACTGAGTGAACTGGAATGTCAACATTTATTTTATCTTCTTCAATTTCCGACACAATCACCTTTCTATATACTGATCGAAGAGAAGGAACATTAAGCGGTTTTCGATGTACAGTTCTTAAAACAGTGTGACCAACATTAGATTCATACGCAGGTATGGATTCAATAATTTTATCTAAAGGATCTTCTTTCAAATTAGAAGTTAATGGGGAGCTAGATTCAACAACATCGTGACCAAATATATGAGTATCATCAGCTTCTATTAAATGACGAGAAACCTTTCTGGAAATTTGTCTCACATTAATTTCATCTTCAGATAAATCATCAACCTCACAAATTAAATCCGGAATGTGTTCTTGGATGGAAATATTTGTAGTTTCAATTATATCCTCATCATTTACGACTGCGTGTTCAGGAATCACAACATTCATTGTAGTTTCTTCAATAAGAGATACAAAATCCTTACGATAAACTTGTCTCAATGTTGGGACATTGATTGGTTTGCGTTGTACTGTTCTTAAAACAACGTAATCAATATCAGACTCAGGTGACGGTATAGAATCAACACTTTCATCAAAACGATCATCCTTTATGTCAACAACTAATGGTAAATTTGGTTTAACAACACCATTATCAGATACGTCAGTATCAAGAGCTTCTTTTAAATGGTAAGAGCACTTTCTGTAAACTTGTCTTACATTGATTTCGTCTTCAGATAAATTAGCAACCTCAGAAATTAAATCAGGTATGTGTTCTTGAACAGATATGTTTGTAGTTTCAATCAAAACCTCTTCATTTATTACTGAGTGAACTGGAATGTCAACATTTATTTTATCTTCTTCAATTTCCGACACAATCACCTTTCTATATACTGATCGAAGAGAAGGAACATTAAGCGGTTTTCGATGTACAGTTCTTAAAACAGTGTGACCAACATTAGATTCATACGCAGGTATGGATTCAATAATTTTATCTAAAGGATCTTCTTTCAAATTAGAAGTTAATGGGGAGCTAGATTCAACAACATCGTGACCAAATATATGAGTATCATCAGCTTCTATTAAATGACGAGAAACCTTTCTGGAAATTTGTCTCACATTAATTTCATCTTCAGATAAATCATCAACCTCACAAATTAAATCCGGAATGTGTTCTTGGATGGAAATATTTGTAGTTTCAATTATATCCTCATCATTTACGACTGCGTGTTCAGGAATCACAACATTCATTGTAGTTTCTTCAATAAGAGATACAAAATCCTTACGATAAACTTGTCTCAATGTTGGGACATTGATTGGTTTGCGTTGTACTGTTCTTAATACAACAATAGCAGACACATTGCTTGAAATAGAATCAAAAACTTCTTGATTATCATTATCTTTTAAATCGTTAGAAAATGGAGTGCTTAATTCAATCTCATCAGGTAATACAATAGTTCTATTAATAATAACTTGTCTTCCAAAATCATAGGGAATTACCAAAGGTGGAATAACAGAAACCTTTGTAAAAACACGAACAACTCGACGGCATGATAATTCAACCTCTTCTTCCAATTCAGATACTTCAACTGCACTATCAAAATCTATAACCTTAACAACTTTATCATTAACTTGTCTAACTATTGGTATATTTTGATCCAAAACAAATAATTCTATAATATCATCATTGAATAAACTATTTGGAGGAACAAAGAAACTTCTATGAACTTTTCTTACATCAATTTCATATTCTAGTAACTCATCAACTTGAGAAATAAAATCAGGATTAATATCTTCAACTAAAACATTTGTAGTTTTAATTAAATCCTCATCATTTACAACTGAGTGTTCAGGAATCACAACATTCATTGTAGTTTCTTCAATAAGAGATACAAAATCCTTACGATAAACTTGTCTCAATGTTGGGACATTGATTGGTTTGCGTTGTACTGTTCTTAAAACAACGTAATCAATATCAGACTCAGGTGACGGTATAGAATCAACACTTTCATCAAAACGATCATCCTTTATGTCAACAACTAATGGTAAATTTGGTTTAACAACACCATTATCAGATACGTCAGTATCAAGAGCTTCTTTTAAATGGTAAGAGCACTTTCTGTAAACTTGTCTTACATTGATTTCGTCTTCAGATAAATTAGCAACCTCAGAAATTAAATCAGGTATGTGTTCTTGAACAGATATGTTTGTAGTTTCAATCAAAACCTCTTCATTTATTACTGAGTGAACTGGAATGTCAACATTTATTTTATCTTCTTCAATTTCCGACACAATCACCTTTCTATATACTGATCGAAGAGAAGGAACATTAAGCGGTTTTCGATGTACAGTTCTTAAAACAGTGTGACCAACATTAGATTCATACGCAGGTATGGATTCAATAATTTTATCTAAAGGATCTTCTTTCAAATTAGAAGTTAATGGGGAGCTAGATTCAACAACATCGTGACCAAATATATGAGTATCATCAGCTTCTATTAAATGACGAGAAACCTTTCTGGAAATTTGTCTCACATTAATTTCATCTTCAGATAAATCATCAACCTCACAAATTAAATCCGGAATGTGTTCTTGGATGGAAATATTTGTAGTTTCAATTATATCCTCATCATTTACGACTGCGTGTTCAGGAATCACAACATTCATTGTAGTTTCTTCAATAAGAGATACAAAATCCTTACGATAAACTTGTCTCAATGTTGGGACATTGATTGGTTTGCGTTGTACTGTTCTTAAAACAACGTAATCAATATCAGACTCAGGTGACGGTATAGAATCAACACTTTCATCAAAACGATCATCCTTTATGTCAACAACTAATGGTAAATTTGGTTTAACAACACCATTATCAGATACGTCAGTATCAAGAGCTTCTTTTAAATGGTAAGAGCACTTTCTGTAAACTTGTCTTACATTGATTTCGTCTTCAGATAAATTAGCAACCTCAGAAATTAAATCAGGTATGTGTTCTTGAACAGATATGTTTGTAGTTTCAATCAAAACCTCTTCATTTATTACTGAGTGAACTGGAATGTCAACATTTATTTTATCTTCTTCAATTTCCGACACAATCACCTTTCTATATACTGATCGAAGAGAAGGAACATTAAGCGGTTTTCGATGTACAGTTCTTAAAACAGTGTGACCAACATTAGATTCATACGCAGGTATGGATTCAATAATTTTATCTAAAGGATCTTCTTTCAAATTAGAAGTTAATGGGGAGCTAGATTCAACAACATCGTGACCAAATATATGAGTATCATCAGCTTCTATTAAATGACGAGAAACCTTTCTGGAAATTTGTCTCACATTAATTTCATCTTCAGATAAATCATCAACCTCACAAATTAAATCCGGAATGTGTTCTTGGATGGAAATATTTGTAGTTTCAATTATATCCTCATCATTTACGACTGCGTGTTCAGGAATCACAACATTCATTGTAGTTTCTTCAATAAGAGATACAAAATCCTTACGATAAACTTGTCTCAATGTTGGGACATTGATTGGTTTGCGTTGTACTGTTCTTAAAACAACGTAATCAATATCAGACTCAGGTGACGGTATAGAATCAACACTTTCATCAAAACGATCATCCTTTATGTCAACAACTAATGGTAAATTTGGTTTAACAACACCATTATCAGATACGTCAGTATCAAGAGCTTCTTTTAAATGGTAAGAGCACTTTCTGTAAACTTGTCTTACATTGATTTCGTCTTCAGATAAATTAGCAACCTCAGAAATTAAATCAGGTATGTGTTCTTGAACAGATATGTTTGTAGTTTCAATCAAAACCTCTTCATTTATTACTGAGTGAACTGGAATGTCAACATTTATTTTATCTTCTTCAATTTCCGACACAATCACCTTTCTATATACTGATCGAAGAGAAGGAACATTAAGCGGTTTTCGATGTACAGTTCTTAAAACAGTGTGACCAACATTAGATTCATACGCAGGTATGGATTCAATAATTTTATCTAAAGGATCTTCTTTCAAATTAGAAGTTAATGGGGAGCTAGATTCAACAACATCGTGACCAAATATATGAGTATCATCAGCTTCTATTAAATGACGAGAAACCTTTCTGGAAATTTGTCTCACATTAATTTCATCTTCAGATAAATCATCAACCTCACAAATTAAATCCGGAATGTGTTCTTGGATGGAAATATTTGTAGTTTCAATTATATCCTCATCATTTACGACTGCGTGTTCAGGAATCACAACATTCATTGTAGTTTCTTCAATAAGAGATACAAAATCCTTACGATAAACTTGTCTCAATGTTGGGACATTGATTGGTTTGCGTTGTACTGTTCTTAAAACAACGTAATCAATATCAGACTCAGGTGACGGTATAGAATCAACACTTTCATCAAAACGATCATCCTTTATGTCAACAACTAATGGTAAATTTGGTTTAACAACACCATTATCAGATACGTCAGTATCAAGAGCTTCTTTTAAATGGTAAGAGCACTTTCTGTAAACTTGTCTTACATTGATTTCGTCTTCAGATAAATTAGCAACCTCAGAAATTAAATCAGGTATGTGTTCTTGAACAGATATGTTTGTAGTTTCAATCAAAACCTCTTCATTTATTACTGAGTGAACTGGAATGTCAACATTTATTTTATCTTCTTCAATTTCCGACACAATCACCTTTCTATATACTGATCGAAGAGAAGGAACATTAAGCGGTTTTCGATGTACAGTTCTTAAAACAGTGTGACCAACATTAGATTCATACGCAGGTATGGATTCAATAATTTTATCTAAAGGATCTTCTTTCAAATTAGAAGTTAATGGGGAGCTAGATTCAACAACATCGTGACCAAATATATGAGTATCATCAGCTTCTATTAAATGACGAGAAACCTTTCTGGAAATTTGTCTCACATTAATTTCATCTTCAGATAAATCATCAACCTCACAAATTAAATCCGGAATGTGTTCTTGGATGGAAATATTTGTAGTTTCAATTATATCCTCATCATTTACGACTGCGTGTTCAGGAATCACAACATTCATTGTAGTTTCTTCAATAAGAGATACAAAATCCTTACGATAAACTTGTCTCAATGTTGGGACATTGATTGGTTTGCGTTGTACTGTTCTTAAAACAACGTAATCAATATCAGACTCAGGTGACGGTATAGAATCAACACTTTCATCAAAACGATCATCCTTTATGTCAACAACTAATGGTAAATTTGGTTTAACAACACCATTATCAGATACGTCAGTATCAAGAGCTTCTTTTAAATGGTAAGAGCACTTTCTGTAAACTTGTCTTACATTGATTTCGTCTTCAGATAAATTAGCAACCTCAGAAATTAAATCAGGTATGTGTTCTTGAACAGATATGTTTGTAGTTTCAATCAAAACCTCTTCATTTATTACTGAGTGAACTGGAATGACAACATTTATTTTATCTTCTTCAATTTCCGACACAATCACCTTTCTATATACTGATCGAAGAGAAGGAACATTAAGCGGTTTTCGATGTACAGTTCTTAAAACAGTGTGACCAACATTAGATTCATACGCAGGTATGGATTCAATAATTTTATCTAAAGGATCTTCTTTCAAATTAGAAGTTAATGGGGAGCTAGATTCAACAACATCGTGACCAAATATATGAGTATCATCAGCTTCTATTAAATGACGAGAAACCTTTCTGGAAATTTGTCTCACATTAATTTCATCTTCAGATAAATCATCAACCTCACAAATTAAATCCGGAATGTGTTCTTGGATGGAAATATTTGTAGTTTCAATTATATCCTCATCATTTACGACTGCGTGTTCAGGAATCACAACATTCATTGTAGTTTCTTCAATAAGAGATACAAAATCCTTACGATAAACTTGTCTCAATGTTGGGACATTGATTGGTTTGCGTTGTACTGTTCTTAAAACAACGTAATCAATATCAGACTCAGGTGACGGTATAGAATCAACACTTTCATCAAAACGATCATCCTTTATGTCAACAACTAATGGTAAATTTGGTTTAACAACACCATTATCAGATACGTCAGTATCAAGAGCTTCTTTTAAATGGTAAGAGCACTTTCTGTAAACTTGTCTTACATTGATTTCGTCTTCAGATAAATTAGCAACCTCAGAAATTAAATCAGGTATGTGTTCTTGAACAGATATGTTTGTAGTTTCAATCAAAACCTCTTCATTTATTACTGAGTGAACTGGAATGTCAACATTTATTTTATCTTCTTCAATTTCCGACACAATCACCTTTCTATATACTGATCGAAGAGAAGGAACATTAAGCGGTTTTCGATGTACAGTTCTTAAAACAGTGTGACCAACATTAGATTCATACGCAGGTATGGATTCAATAATTTTATCTAAAGGATCTTCTTTCAAATTAGAAGTTAATGGGGAGCTAGATTCAACAACATCGTGACCAAATATATGAGTATCATCAGCTTCTATTAAATGACGAGAAACCTTTCTGGAAATTTGTCTCACATTAATTTCATCTTCAGATAAATCATCAACCTCACAAATTAAATCCGGAATGTGTTCTTGGATGGAAATATTTGTAGTTTCAATTATATCCTCATCATTTACGACTGCGTGTTCAGGAATCACAACATTCATTGTAGTTTCTTCAATAAGAGATACAAAATCCTTACGATAAACTTGTCTCAATGTTGGGACATTGATTGGTTTGCGTTGTACTGTTCTTAAAACAACGTAATCAATATCAGACTCAGGTGACGGTATAGAATCAACACTTTCATCAAAACGATCATCCTTTATGTCAACAACTAATGGTAAATTTGGTTTAACAACACCATTATCAGATACGTCAGTATCAAGAGCTTCTTTTAAATGGTAAGAGCACTTTCTGTAAACTTGTCTTACATTGATTTCGTCTTCAGATAAATTAGCAACCTCAGAAATTAAATCAGGTATGTGTTCTTGAACAGATATGTTTGTAGTTTCAATCAAAACCTCTTCATTTATTACTGAGTGAACTGGAATGTCAACATTTATTTTATCTTCTTCAATTTCCGACACAATCACCTTTCTATATACTGATCGAAGAGAAGGAACATTAAGCGGTTTTCGATGTACAGTTCTTAAAACAGTGTGACCAACATTAGATTCATACGCAGGTATGGATTCAATAATTTTATCTAAAGGATCTTCTTTCAAATTAGAAGTTAATGGGGAGCTAGATTCAACAACATCGTGACCAAATATATGAGTATCATCAGCTTCTATTAAATGACGAGAAACCTTTCTGGAAATTTGTCTCACATTAATTTCATCTTCAGATAAATCATCAACCTCACAAATTAAATCCGGAATGTGTTCTTGGATGGAAATATTTGTAGTTTCAATTATATCCTCATCATTTACGACTGCGTGTTCAGGAATCACAACATTCATTGTAGTTTCTTCAATAAGAGATACAAAATCCTTACGATAAACTTGTCTCAATGTTGGGACATTGATTGGTTTGCGTTGTACTGTTCTTAAAACAACGTAATCAATATCAGACTCAGGTGACGGTATAGAATCAACACTTTCATCAAAACGATCATCCTTTATGTCAACAACTAATGGTAAATTTGGTTTAACAACACCATTATCAGATACGTCAGTATCAAGAGCTTCTTTTAAATGGTAAGAGCACTTTCTGTAAACTTGTCTTACATTGATTTCGTCTTCAGATAAATTAGCAACCTCAGAAATTAAATCAGGTATGTGTTCTTGAACAGATATGTTTGTAGTTTCAATCAAAACCTCTTCATTTATTACTGAGTGAACTGGAATGTCAACATTTATTTTATCTTCTTCAATTTCCGACACAATCACCTTTCTATATACTGATCGAAGAGAAGGAACATTAAGCGGTTTTCGATGTACAGTTCTTAAAACAGTGTGACCAACATTAGATTCATACGCAGGTATGGATTCAATAATTTTATCTAAAGGATCTTCTTTCAAATTAGAAGTTAATGGGGAGCTAGATTCAACAACATCGTGACCAAATATATGAGTATCATCAGCTTCTATTAAATGACGAGAAACCTTTCTGGAAATTTGTCTCACATTAATTTCATCTTCAGATAAATCATCAACCTCACAAATTAAATCCGGAATGTGTTCTTGGATGGAAATATTTGTAGTTTCAATTATATCCTCATCATTTACGACTGCGTGTTCAGGAATCACAACATTCATTGTAGTTTCTTCAATAAGAGATACAAAATCCTTACGATAAACTTGTCTCAATGTTGGGACATTGATTGGTTTGCGTTGTACTGTTCTTAAAACAACGTAATCAATATCAGACTCAGGTGACGGTATAGAATCAACACTTTCATCAAAACGATCATCCTTTATGTCAACAACTAATGGTAAATTTGGTTTAACAACACCATTATCAGATACGTCAGTATCAAGAGCTTCTTTTAAATGGTAAGAGCACTTTCTGTAAACTTGTCTTACATTGATTTCGTCTTCAGATAAATTAGCAACCTCAGAAATTAAATCAGGTATGTGTTCTTGAACAGATATGTTTGTAGTTTCAATCAAAACCTCTTCATTTATTACTGAGTGAACTGGAATGTCAACATTTATTTTATCTTCTTCAATTTCCGACACAATCACCTTTCTATATACTGATCGAAGAGAAGGAACATTAAGCGGTTTTCGATGTACAGTTCTTAAAACAGTGTGACCAACATTAGATTCATACGCAGGTATGGATTCAATAATTTTATCTAAAGGATCTTCTTTCAAATTAGAAGTTAATGGGGAGCTAGATTCAACAACATCGTGACCAAATATATGAGTATCATCAGCTTCTATTAAATGACGAGAAACCTTTCTGGAAATTTGTCTCACATTAATTTCATCTTCAGATAAATCATCAACCTCACAAATTAAATCCGGAATGTGTTCTTGGATGGAAATATTTGTAGTTTCAATTATATCCTCATCATTTACGACTGCGTGTTCAGGAATCACAACATTCATTGTAGTTTCTTCAATAAGAGATACAAAATCCTTACGATAAACTTGTCTCAATGTTGGGACATTGATTGGTTTGCGTTGTACTGTTCTTAAAACAACGTAATCAATATCAGACTCAGGTGACGGTATAGAATCAACACTTTCATCAAAACGATCATCCTTTATGTCAACAACTAATGGTAAATTTGGTTTAACAACACCATTATCAGATACGTCAGTATCAAGAGCTTCTTTTAAATGGTAAGAGCACTTTCTGTAAACTTGTCTTACATTGATTTCGTCTTCAGATAAATTAGCAACCTCAGAAATTAAATCAGGTATGTGTTCTTGAACAGATATGTTTGTAGTTTCAATCAAAACCTCTTCATTTATTACTGAGTGAACTGGAATGACAACATTTATTTTATCTTCTTCAATTTCCGACACAATCACCTTTCTATATACTGATCGAAGAGAAGGAACATTAAGCGGTTTTCGATGTACAGTTCTTAAAACAGTGTGACCAACATTAGATTCATACGCAGGTATGGATTCAATAATTTTATCTAAAGGATCTTCTTTCAAATTAGAAGTTAATGGGGAGCTAGATTCAACAACATCGTGACCAAATATATGAGTATCATCAGCTTCTATTAAATGACGAGAAACCTTTCTGGAAATTTGTCTCACATTAATTTCATCTTCAGATAAATCATCAACCTCACAAATTAAATCCGGAATGTGTTCTTGGATGGAAATATTTGTAGTTTCAATTATATCCTCATCATTTACGACTGCGTGTTCAGGAATCACAACATTCATTGTAGTTTCTTCAATAAGAGATACAAAATCCTTACGATAAACTTGTCTCAATGTTGGGACATTGATTGGTTTGCGTTGTACTGTTCTTAAAACAACGTAATCAATATCAGACTCAGGTGACGGTATAGAATCAACACTTTCATCAAAACGATCATCCTTTATGTCAACAACTAATGGTAAATTTGGTTTAACAACACCATTATCAGATACGTCAGTATCAAGAGCTTCTTTTAAATGGTAAGAGCACTTTCTGTAAACTTGTCTTACATTGATTTCGTCTTCAGATAAATTAGCAACCTCAGAAATTAAATCAGGTATGTGTTCTTGAACAGATATGTTTGTAGTTTCAATCAAAACCTCTTCATTTATTACTGAGTGAACTGGAATGTCAACATTTATTTTATCTTCTTCAATTTCCGACACAATCACCTTTCTATATACTGATCGAAGAGAAGGAACATTAAGCGGTTTTCGATGTACAGTTCTTAAAACAGTGTGACCAACATTAGATTCATACGCAGGTATGGATTCAATAATTTTATCTAAAGGATCTTCTTTCAAATTAGAAGTTAATGGGGAGCTAGATTCAACAACATCGTGACCAAATATATGAGTATCATCAGCTTCTATTAAATGACGAGAAACCTTTCTGGAAATTTGTCTCACATTAATTTCATCTTCAGATAAATCATCAACCTCACAAATTAAATCCGGAATGTGTTCTTGGATGGAAATATTTGTAGTTTCAATTATATCCTCATCATTTACGACTGCGTGTTCAGGAATCACAACATTCATTGTAGTTTCTTCAATAAGAGATACAAAATCCTTACGATAAACTTGTCTCAATGTTGGGACATTGATTGGTTTGCGTTGTACTGTTCTTAAAACAACGTAATCAATATCAGACTCAGGTGACGGTATAGAATCAACACTTTCATCAAAACGATCATCCTTTATGTCAACAACTAATGGTAAATTTGGTTTAACAACACCATTATCAGATACGTCAGTATCAAGAGCTTCTTTTAAATGGTAAGAGCACTTTCTGTAAACTTGTCTTACATTGATTTCGTCTTCAGATAAATTAGCAACCTCAGAAATTAAATCAGGTATGTGTTCTTGAACAGATATGTTTGTAGTTTCAATCAAAACCTCTTCATTTATTACTGAGTGAACTGGAATGTCAACATTTATTTTATCTTCTTCAATTTCCGACACAATCACCTTTCTATATACTGATCGAAGAGAAGGAACATTAAGCGGTTTTCGATGTACAGTTCTTAAAACAGTGTGACCAACATTAGATTCATACGCAGGTATGGATTCAATAATTTTATCTAAAGGATCTTCTTTCAAATTAGAAGTTAATGGGGAGCTAGATTCAACAACATCGTGACCAAATATATGAGTATCATCAGCTTCTATTAAATGACGAGAAACCTTTCTGGAAATTTGTCTCACATTAATTTCATCTTCAGATAAATCATCAACCTCACAAATTAAATCCGGAATGTGTTCTTGGATGGAAATATTTGTAGTTTCAATTATATCCTCATCATTTACGACTGCGTGTTCAGGAATCACAACATTCATTGTAGTTTCTTCAATAAGAGATACAAAATCCTTACGATAAACTTGTCTCAATGTTGGGACATTGATTGGTTTGCGTTGTACTGTTCTTAAAACAACGTAATCAATATCAGACTCAGGTGACGGTATAGAATCAACACTTTCATCAAAACGATCATCCTTTATGTCAACAACTAATGGTAAATTTGGTTTAACAACACCATTATCAGATACGTCAGTATCAAGAGCTTCTTTTAAATGGTAAGAGCACTTTCTGTAAACTTGTCTTACATTGATTTCGTCTTCAGATAAATTAGCAACCTCAGAAATTAAATCAGGTATGTGTTCTTGAACAGATATGTTTGTAGTTTCAATCAAAACCTCTTCATTTATTACTGAGTGAACTGGAATGTCAACATTTATTTTATCTTCTTCAATTTCCGACACAATCACCTTTCTATATACTGATCGAAGAGAAGGAACATTAAGCGGTTTTCGATGTACAGTTCTTAAAACAGTGTGACCAACATTAGATTCATACGCAGGTATGGATTCAATAATTTTATCTAAAGGATCTTCTTTCAAATTAGAAGTTAATGGGGAGCTAGATTCAACAACATCGTGACCAAATATATGAGTATCATCAGCTTCTATTAAATGACGAGAAACCTTTCTGGAAATTTGTCTCACATTAATTTCATCTTCAGATAAATCATCAACCTCACAAATTAAATCCGGAATGTGTTCTTGGATGGAAATATTTGTAGTTTCAATTATATCCTCATCATTTACGACTGCGTGTTCAGGAATCACAACATTCATTGTAGTTTCTTCAATAAGAGATACAAAATCCTTACGATAAACTTGTCTCAATGTTGGGACATTGATTGGTTTGCGTTGTACTGTTCTTAAAACAACGTAATCAATATCAGACTCAGGTGACGGTATAGAATCAACACTTTCATCAAAACGATCATCCTTTATGTCAACAACTAATGGTAAATTTGGTTTAACAACACCATTATCAGATACGTCAGTATCAAGAGCTTCTTTTAAATGGTAAGAGCACTTTCTGTAAACTTGTCTTACATTGATTTCGTCTTCAGATAAATTAGCAACCTCAGAAATTAAATCAGGTATGTGTTCTTGAACAGATATGTTTGTAGTTTCAATCAAAACCTCTTCATTTATTACTGAGTGAACTGGAATGTCAACATTTATTTTATCTTCTTCAATTTCCGACACAATCACCTTTCTATATACTGATCGAAGAGAAGGAACATTAAGCGGTTTTCGATGTACAGTTCTTAAAACAGTGTGACCAACATTAGATTCATACGCAGGTATGGATTCAATAATTTTATCTAAAGGATCTTCTTTCAAATTAGAAGTTAATGGGGAGCTAGATTCAACAACATCGTGACCAAATATATGAGTATCATCAGCTTCTATTAAATGACGAGAAACCTTTCTGGAAATTTGTCTCACATTAATTTCATCTTCAGATAAATCATCAACCTCACAAATTAAATCCGGAATGTGTTCTTGGATGGAAATATTTGTAGTTTCAATTATATCCTCATCATTTACGACTGCGTGTTCAGGAATCACAACATTCATTGTAGTTTCTTCAATAAGAGATACAAAATCCTTACGATAAACTTGTCTCAATGTTGGGACATTGATTGGTTTGCGTTGTACTGTTCTTAAAACAACGTAATCAATATCAGACTCAGGTGACGGTATAGAATCAACACTTTCATCAAAACGATCATCCTTTATGTCAACAACTAATGGTAAATTTGGTTTAACAACACCATTATCAGATACGTCAGTATCAAGAGCTTCTTTTAAATGGTAAGAGCACTTTCTGTAAACTTGTCTTACATTGATTTCGTCTTCAGATAAATTAGCAACCTCAGAAATTAAATCAGGTATGTGTTCTTGAACAGATATGTTTGTAGTTTCAATCAAAACCTCTTCATTTATTACTGAGTGAACTGGAATGTCAACATTTATTTTATCTTCTTCAATTTCCGACACAATCACCTTTCTATATACTGATCGAAGAGAAGGAACATTAAGCGGTTTTCGATGTACAGTTCTTAAAACAGTGTGACCAACATTAGATTCATACGCAGGTATGGATTCAATAATTTTATCTAAAGGATCTTCTTTCAAATTAGAAGTTAATGGGGAGCTAGATTCAACAACATCGTGACCAAATATATGAGTATCATCAGCTTCTATTAAATGACGAGAAACCTTTCTGGAAATTTGTCTCACATTAATTTCATCTTCAGATAAATCATCAACCTCACAAATTAAATCCGGAATGTGTTCTTGGATGGAAATATTTGTAGTTTCAATTATATCCTCATCATTTACGACTGCGTGTTCAGGAATCACAACATTCATTGTAGTTTCTTCAATAAGAGATACAAAATCCTTACGATAAACTTGTCTCAATGTTGGGACATTGATTGGTTTGCGTTGTACTGTTCTTAAAACAACGTAATCAATATCAGACTCAGGTGACGGTATAGAATCAACACTTTCATCAAAACGATCATCCTTTATGTCAACAACTAATGGTAAATTTGGTTTAACAACACCATTATCAGATACGTCAGTATCAAGAGCTTCTTTTAAATGGTAAGAGCACTTTCTGTAAACTTGTCTTACATTGATTTCGTCTTCAGATAAATTAGCAACCTCAGAAATTAAATCAGGTATGTGTTCTTGAACAGATATGTTTGTAGTTTCAATCAAAACCTCTTCATTTATTACTGAGTGAACTGGAATGTCAACATTTATTTTATCTTCTTCAATTTCCGACACAATCACCTTTCTATATACTGATCGAAGAGAAGGAACATTAAGCGGTTTTCGATGTACAGTTCTTAAAACAGTGTGACCAACATTAGATTCATACGCAGGTATGGATTCAATAATTTTATCTAAAGGATCTTCTTTCAAATTAGAAGTTAATGGGGAGCTAGATTCAACAACATCGTGACCAAATATATGAGTATCATCAGCTTCTATTAAATGACGAGAAACCTTTCTGGAAATTTGTCTCACATTAATTTCATCTTCAGATAAATCATCAACCTCACAAATTAAATCAGGAATGTGTTCTTGGATGGAAATATTTGTAGTTTCAATTATATCCTCATCATTTACGACTGCGTGTTCAGGAATCACAACATTCATTGTAGTTTCTTCAATAAGAGATACAAAATCCTTACGATAAACTTGTCTCAATGTTGGGACATTGATTGGTTTGCGTTGTACTGTTCTTAAAACAACGTAATCAATATCAGACTCAGGTGACGGTATAGAATCAACACTTTCATCAAAACGATCATCCTTTATGTCAACAACTAATGGTAAATTTGGTTTAACAACACCATTATCAGATACGTCAGTATCAAGAGCTTCTTTTAAATGGTAAGAGCACTTTCTGTAAACTTGTCTTACATTGATTTCGTCTTCAGATAAATTAGCAACCTCAGAAATTAAATCAGGTATGTGTTCTTGAACAGATATGTTTGTAGTTTCAATCAAAACCTCTTCATTTATTACTGAGTGAACTGGAATGTCAACATTTATTTTATCTTCTTCAATTTCCGACACAATCACCTTTCTATATACTGATCGAAGAGAAGGAACATTAAGCGGTTTTCGATGTACAGTTCTTAAAACAGTGTGACCAACATTAGATTCATACGCAGGTATGGATTCAATAATTTTATCTAAAGGATCTTCTTTCAAATTAGAAGTTAATGGGGAGCTAGATTCAACAACATCGTGACCAAATATATGAGTATCATCAGCTTCTATTAAATGACGAGAAACCTTTCTGGAAATTTGTCTCACATTAATTTCATCTTCAGATAAATCATCAACCTCACAAATTAAATCCGGAATGTGTTCTTGGATGGAAATATTTGTAGTTTCAATTATATCCTCATCATTTACGACTGCGTGTTCAGGAATCACAACATTCATTGTAGTTTCTTCAATAAGAGATACAAAATCCTTACGATAAACTTGTCTCAATGTTGGGACATTGATTGGTTTGCGTTGTACTGTTCTTAAAACAACGTAATCAATATCAGACTCAGGTGACGGTATAGAATCAACACTTTCATCAAAACGATCATCCTTTATGTCAACAACTAATGGTAAATTTGGTTTAACAACACCATTATCAGATACGTCAGTATCAAGAGCTTCTTTTAAATGGTAAGAGCACTTTCTGTAAACTTGTCTTACATTGATTTCGTCTTCAGATAAATTAGCAACCTCAGAAATTAAATCAGGTATGTGTTCTTGAACAGATATGTTTGTAGTTTCAATCAAAACCTCTTCATTTATTACTGAGTGAACTGGAATGTCAACATTTATTTTATCTTCTTCAATTTCCGACACAATCACCTTTCTATATACTGATCGAAGAGAAGGAACATTAAGCGGTTTTCGATGTACAGTTCTTAAAACAGTGTGACCAACATTAGATTCATACGCAGGTATGGATTCAATAATTTTATCTAAAGGATCTTCTTTCAAATTAGAAGTTAATGGGGAGCTAGATTCAACAACATCGTGACCAAATATATGAGTATCATCAGCTTCTATTAAATGACGAGAAACCTTTCTGGAAATTTGTCTCACATTAATTTCATCTTCAGATAAATCATCAACCTCACAAATTAAATCCGGAATGTGTTCTTGGATGGAAATATTTGTAGTTTCAATTATATCCTCATCATTTACGACTGCGTGTTCAGGAATCACAACATTCATTGTAGTTTCTTCAATAAGAGATACAAAATCCTTACGATAAACTTGTCTCAATGTTGGGACATTGATTGGTTTGCGTTGTACTGTTCTTAAAACAACGTAATCAATATCAGACTCAGGTGACGGTATAGAATCAACACTTTCATCAAAACGATCATCCTTTATGTCAACAACTAATGGTAAATTTGGTTTAACAACACCATTATCAGATACGTCAGTATCAAGAGCTTCTTTTAAATGGTAAGAGCACTTTCTGTAAACTTGTCTTACATTGATTTCGTCTTCAGATAAATTAGCAACCTCAGAAATTAAATCAGGTATGTGTTCTTGAACAGATATGTTTGTAGTTTCAATCAAAACCTCTTCATTTATTACTGAGTGAACTGGAATGTCAACATTTATTTTATCTTCTTCAATTTCCGACACAATCACCTTTCTATATACTGATCGAAGAGAAGGAACATTAAGCGGTTTTCGATGTACAGTTCTTAAAACAGTGTGACCAACATTAGATTCATACGCAGGTATGGATTCAATAATTTTATCTAAAGGATCTTCTTTCAAATTAGAAGTTAATGGGGAGCTAGATTCAACAACATCGTGACCAAATATATGAGTATCATCAGCTTCTATTAAATGACGAGAAACCTTTCTGGAAATTTGTCTCACATTAATTTCATCTTCAGATAAATCATCAACCTCACAAATTAAATCCGGAATGTGTTCTTGGATGGAAATATTTGTAGTTTCAATTATATCCTCATCATTTACGACTGCGTGTTCAGGAATCACAACATTCATTGTAGTTTCTTCAATAAGAGATACAAAATCCTTACGATAAACTTGTCTCAATGTTGGGACATTGATTGGTTTGCGTTGTACTGTTCTTAATACAACAATAGCAGACACATTGCTTGAAATAGAATCAAAAACTTCTTGATTATCATTATCTTTTAAATCGTTAGAAAATGGAGTGCTTAATTCAATCTCATCAGGTAATACAATAGTTCTATTAATAATAACTTGTCTTCCAAAATCATAGGGAATTACCAAAGGTGGAATAACAGAAACCTTTGTAAAAACACGAACAACTCGACGGCATGATAATTCAACCTCTTCTTCCAATTCAGATACTTCAACTGCACTATCAAAATCTATAACCTTAACAACTTTATCATTAACTTGTCTAACTATTGGTATATTTTGATCCAAAACAAATAATTCTATAATATCATCATTGAATAAACTATTTGGAGGAACAAAGAAACTTCTATGAACTTTTCTTACATCAATTTCATATTCTAGTAACTCATCAACTTGAGAAATAAAATCAGGATTAATATCTTCAACTAAAACATTTGTAGTTTTAATTAAATCCTCATCATTTACAACTGAGTGTTCAGGAATCACAACATTCATTGTAGTTTCTTCAATAAGAGATACAAAATCCTTACGATAAACTTGTCTCAATGTTGGGACATTGATTGGTTTGCGTTGTACTGTTCTTAAAACAACGTAATCAATATCAGACTCAGGTGACGGTATAGAATCAACACTTTCATCAAAACGATCATCCTTTATGTCAACAACTAATGGTAAATTTGGTTTAACAACACCATTATCAGATACGTCAGTATCAAGAGCTTCTTTTAAATGGTAAGAGCACTTTCTGTAAACTTGTCTTACATTGATTTCGTCTTCAGATAAATTAGCAACCTCAGAAATTAAATCAGGTATGTGTTCTTGAACAGATATGTTTGTAGTTTCAATCAAAACCTCTTCATTTATTACTGAGTGAACTGGAATGTCAACATTTATTTTATCTTCTTCAATTTCCGACACAATCACCTTTCTATATACTGATCGAAGAGAAGGAACATTAAGCGGTTTTCGATGTACAGTTCTTAAAACAGTGTGACCAACATTAGATTCATACGCAGGTATGGATTCAATAATTTTATCTAAAGGATCTTCTTTCAAATTAGAAGTTAATGGGGAGCTAGATTCAACAACATCGTGACCAAATATATGAGTATCATCAGCTTCTATTAAATGACGAGAAACCTTTCTGGAAATTTGTCTCACATTAATTTCATCTTCAGATAAATCATCAACCTCACAAATTAAATCAGGAATGTGTTCTTGGATGGAAATATTTGTAGTTTCAATTATATCCTCATCATTTACGACTGCGTGTTCAGGAATCACAACATTCATTGTAGTTTCTTCAATAAGAGATACAAAATCCTTACGATAAACTTGTCTCAATGTTGGGACATTGATTGGTTTGCGTTGTACTGTTCTTAAAACAACGTAATCAATATCAGACTCAGGTGACGGTATAGAATCAACACTTTCATCAAAACGATCATCCTTTATGTCAACAACTAATGGTAAATTTGGTTTAACAACACCATTATCAGATACGTCAGTATCAAGAGCTTCTTTTAAATGGTAAGAGCACTTTCTGTAAACTTGTCTTACATTGATTTCGTCTTCAGATAAATTAGCAACCTCAGAAATTAAATCAGGTATGTGTTCTTGAACAGATATGTTTGTAGTTTCAATCAAAACCTCTTCATTTATTACTGAGTGAACTGGAATGTCAACATTTATTTTATCTTCTTCAATTTCCGACACAATCACCTTTCTATATACTGATCGAAGAGAAGGAACATTAAGCGGTTTTCGATGTACAGTTCTTAAAACAGTGTGACCAACATTAGATTCATACGCAGGTATGGATTCAATAATTTTATCTAAAGGATCTTCTTTCAAATTAGAAGTTAATGGGGAGCTAGATTCAACAACATCGTGACCAAATATATGAGTATCATCAGCTTCTATTAAATGACGAGAAACCTTTCTGGAAATTTGTCTCACATTAATTTCATCTTCAGATAAATCATCAACCTCACAAATTAAATCCGGAATGTGTTCTTGGATGGAAATATTTGTAGTTTCAATTATATCCTCATCATTTACGACTGCGTGTTCAGGAATCACAACATTCATTGTAGTTTCTTCAATAAGAGATACAAAATCCTTACGATAAACTTGTCTCAATGTTGGGACATTGATTGGTTTGCGTTGTACTGTTCTTAAAACAACGTAATCAATATCAGACTCAGGTGACGGTATAGAATCAACACTTTCATCAAAACGATCATCCTTTATGTCAACAACTAATGGTAAATTTGGTTTAACAACACCATTATCAGATACGTCAGTATCAAGAGCTTCTTTTAAATGGTAAGAGCACTTTCTGTAAACTTGTCTTACATTGATTTCGTCTTCAGATAAATTAGCAACCTCAGAAATTAAATCAGGTATGTGTTCTTGAACAGATATGTTTGTAGTTTCAATCAAAACCTCTTCATTTATTACTGAGTGAACTGGAATGTCAACATTTATTTTATCTTCTTCAATTTCCGACACAATCACCTTTCTATATACTGATCGAAGAGAAGGAACATTAAGCGGTTTTCGATGTACAGTTCTTAAAACAGTGTGACCAACATTAGATTCATACGCAGGTATGGATTCAATAATTTTATCTAAAGGATCTTCTTTCAAATTAGAAGTTAATGGGGAGCTAGATTCAACAACATCGTGACCAAATATATGAGTATCATCAGCTTCTATTAAATGACGAGAAACCTTTCTGGAAATTTGTCTCACATTAATTTCATCTTCAGATAAATCATCAACCTCACAAATTAAATCCGGAATGTGTTCTTGGATGGAAATATTTGTAGTTTCAATTATATCCTCATCATTTACGACTGCGTGTTCAGGAATCACAACATTCATTGTAGTTTCTTCAATAAGAGATACAAAATCCTTACGATAAACTTGTCTCAATGTTGGGACATTGATTGGTTTGCGTTGTACTGTTCTTAAAACAACGTAATCAATATCAGACTCAGGTGACGGTATAGAATCAACACTTTCATCAAAACGATCATCCTTTATGTCAACAACTAATGGTAAATTTGGTTTAACAACACCATTATCAGATACGTCAGTATCAAGAGCTTCTTTTAAATGGTAAGAGCACTTTCTGTAAACTTGTCTTACATTGATTTCGTCTTCAGATAAATTAGCAACCTCAGAAATTAAATCAGGTATGTGTTCTTGAACAGATATGTTTGTAGTTTCAATCAAAACCTCTTCATTTATTACTGAGTGAACTGGAATGTCAACATTTATTTTATCTTCTTCAATTTCCGACACAATCACCTTTCTATATACTGATCGAAGAGAAGGAACATTAAGCGGTTTTCGATGTACAGTTCTTAAAACAGTGTGACCAACATTAGATTCATACGCAGGTATGGATTCAATAATTTTATCTAAAGGATCTTCTTTCAAATTAGAAGTTAATGGGGAGCTAGATTCAACAACATCGTGACCAAATATATGAGTATCATCAGCTTCTATTAAATGACGAGAAACCTTTCTGGAAATTTGTCTCACATTAATTTCATCTTCAGATAAATCATCAACCTCACAAATTAAATCCGGAATGTGTTCTTGGATGGAAATATTTGTAGTTTCAATTATATCCTCATCATTTACGACTGCGTGTTCAGGAATCACAACATTCATTGTAGTTTCTTCAATAAGAGATACAAAATCCTTACGATAAACTTGTCTCAATGTTGGGACATTGATTGGTTTGCGTTGTACTGTTCTTAAAACAACGTAATCAATATCAGACTCAGGTGACGGTATAGAATCAACACTTTCATCAAAACGATCATCCTTTATGTCAACAACTAATGGTAAATTTGGTTTAACAACACCATTATCAGATACGTCAGTATCAAGAGCTTCTTTTAAATGGTAAGAGCACTTTCTGTAAACTTGTCTTACATTGATTTCGTCTTCAGATAAATTAGCAACCTCAGAAATTAAATCAGGTATGTGTTCTTGAACAGATATGTTTGTAGTTTCAATCAAAACCTCTTCATTTATTACTGAGTGAACTGGAATGTCAACATTTATTTTATCTTCTTCAATTTCCGACACAATCACCTTTCTATATACTGATCGAAGAGAAGGAACATTAAGCGGTTTTCGATGTACAGTTCTTAAAACAGTGTGACCAACATTAGATTCATACGCAGGTATGGATTCAATAATTTTATCTAAAGGATCTTCTTTCAAATTAGAAGTTAATGGGGAGCTAGATTCAACAACATCGTGACCAAATATATGAGTATCATCAGCTTCTATTAAATGACGAGAAACCTTTCTGGAAATTTGTCTCACATTAATTTCATCTTCAGATAAATCATCAACCTCACAAATTAAATCCGGAATGTGTTCTTGGATGGAAATATTTGTAGTTTCAATTATATCCTCATCATTTACGACTGCGTGTTCAGGAATCACAACATTCATTGTAGTTTCTTCAATAAGAGATACAAAATCCTTACGATAAACTTGTCTCAATGTTGGGACATTGATTGGTTTGCGTTGTACTGTTCTTAATACAACAATAGCAGACACATTGCTTGAAATAGAATCAAAAACTTCTTGATTATCATTATCTTTTAAATCGTTAGAAAATGGAGTGCTTAATTCAATCTCATCAGGTAATACAATAGTTCTATTAATAATAACTTGTCTTCCAAAATCATAGGGAATTACCAAAGGTGGAATAACAGAAACCTTTGTAAAAACACGAACAACTCGACGGCATGATAATTCAACCTCTTCTTCCAATTCAGATACTTCAACTGCACTATCAAAATCTATAACCTTAACAACTTTATCATTAACTTGTCTAACTATTGGTATATTTTGATCCAAAACAAATAATTCTATAATATCATCATTGAATAAACTATTTGGAGGAACAAAGAAACTTCTATGAACTTTTCTTACATCAATTTCATATTCTAGTAACTCATCAACTTGAGAAATAAAATCAGGATTAATATCTTCAACTAAAACATTTGTAGTTTTAATTAAATCCTCATCATTTACAACTGAGTGTTCAGGAATCACAACATTCATTGTAGTTTCTTCAATAAGAGATACAAAATCCTTACGATAAACTTGTCTCAATGTTGGGACATTGATTGGTTTGCGTTGTACTGTTCTTAAAACAACGTAATCAATATCAGACTCAGGTGACGGTATAGAATCAACACTTTCATCAAAACGATCATCCTTTATGTCAACAACTAATGGTAAATTTGGTTTAACAACACCATTATCAGATACGTCAGTATCAAGAGCTTCTTTTAAATGGTAAGAGCACTTTCTGTAAACTTGTCTTACATTGATTTCGTCTTCAGATAAATTAGCAACCTCAGAAATTAAATCAGGTATGTGTTCTTGAACAGATATGTTTGTAGTTTCAATCAAAACCTCTTCATTTATTACTGAGTGAACTGGAATGTCAACATTTATTTTATCTTCTTCAATTTCCGACACAATCACCTTTCTATATACTGATCGAAGAGAAGGAACATTAAGCGGTTTTCGATGTACAGTTCTTAAAACAGTGTGACCAACATTAGATTCATACGCAGGTATGGATTCAATAATTTTATCTAAAGGATCTTCTTTCAAATTAGAAGTTAATGGGGAGCTAGATTCAACAACATCGTGACCAAATATATGAGTATCATCAGCTTCTATTAAATGACGAGAAACCTTTCTGGAAATTTGTCTCACATTAATTTCATCTTCAGATAAATCATCAACCTCACAAATTAAATCCGGAATGTGTTCTTGGATGGAAATATTTGTAGTTTCAATTATATCCTCATCATTTACGACTGCGTGTTCAGGAATCACAACATTCATTGTAGTTTCTTCAATAAGAGATACAAAATCCTTACGATAAACTTGTCTCAATGTTGGGACATTGATTGGTTTGCGTTGTACTGTTCTTAAAACAACGTAATCAATATCAGACTCAGGTGACGGTATAGAATCAACACTTTCATCAAAACGATCATCCTTTATGTCAACAACTAATGGTAAATTTGGTTTAACAACACCATTATCAGATACGTCAGTATCAAGAGCTTCTTTTAAATGGTAAGAGCACTTTCTGTAAACTTGTCTTACATTGATTTCGTCTTCAGATAAATTAGCAACCTCAGAAATTAAATCAGGTATGTGTTCTTGAACAGATATGTTTGTAGTTTCAATCAAAACCTCTTCATTTATTACTGAGTGAACTGGAATGTCAACATTTATTTTATCTTCTTCAATTTCCGACACAATCACCTTTCTATATACTGATCGAAGAGAAGGAACATTAAGCGGTTTTCGATGTACAGTTCTTAAAACAGTGTGACCAACATTAGATTCATACGCAGGTATGGATTCAATAATTTTATCTAAAGGATCTTCTTTCAAATTAGAAGTTAATGGGGAGCTAGATTCAACAACATCGTGACCAAATATATGAGTATCATCAGCTTCTATTAAATGACGAGAAACCTTTCTGGAAATTTGTCTCACATTAATTTCATCTTCAGATAAATCATCAACCTCACAAATTAAATCAGGAATGTGTTCTTGGATGGAAATATTTGTAGTTTCAATTATATCCTCATCATTTACGACTGCGTGTTCAGGAATCACAACATTCATTGTAGTTTCTTCAATAAGAGATACAAAATCCTTACGATAAACTTGTCTCAATGTTGGGACATTGATTGGTTTGCGTTGTACTGTTCTTAAAACAACGTAATCAATATCAGACTCAGGTGACGGTATAGAATCAACACTTTCATCAAAACGATCATCCTTTATGTCAACAACTAATGGTAAATTTGGTTTAACAACACCATTATCAGATACGTCAGTATCAAGAGCTTCTTTTAAATGGTAAGAGCACTTTCTGTAAACTTGTCTTACATTGATTTCGTCTTCAGATAAATTAGCAACCTCAGAAATTAAATCAGGTATGTGTTCTTGAACAGATATGTTTGTAGTTTCAATCAAAACCTCTTCATTTATTACTGAGTGAACTGGAATGACAACATTTATTTTATCTTCTTCAATTTCCGACACAATCACCTTTCTATATACTGATCGAAGAGAAGGAACATTAAGCGGTTTTCGATGTACAGTTCTTAAAACAGTGTGACCAACATTAGATTCATACGCAGGTATGGATTCAATAATTTTATCTAAAGGATCTTCTTTCAAATTAGAAGTTAATGGGGAGCTAGATTCAACAACATCGTGACCAAATATATGAGTATCATCAGCTTCTATTAAATGACGAGAAACCTTTCTGGAAATTTGTCTCACATTAATTTCATCTTCAGATAAATCATCAACCTCACAAATTAAATCAGGAATGTGTTCTTGGATGGAAATATTTGTAGTTTCAATTATATCCTTGTCATGTTTTGTTTGGTGTACTGGAATGTTATCATTTAATGTTGATTCCTTAATATGAGATATAAGCACTTTTATATATAATTTCTGATAAGTTTTTTGTTTTGTTTTTAAAATATTATTATGAGACTTATGTGAAGGTTCAGAGTCAACATATTCTCGAAGATGGTATTTTTGTAATTTATATTCATACAGTAATGGTTCCTTTGGTTTTACTTCTTGATTATCATGTACTTTATTATTAGAAACAATAGCATTTGTTTCAGTAGTTAAAGAAATATTTTGTGAGTTGTTAGTTTCTAGGAATGATCTTCTGAATACTTTTCTAGTTGTTTTCGCTATAATAGGCTTTCTTATTACTCTTCTTAAAATTATTTTATTCGAATGGATATATATATGTTTTTTAATATTTAATGATACAGGCGAAGTTTCATCTACAAATTTAATATTATATTTAAGGTTTTTTGTTGTAAATATTAAAAGTGTTTTTGATTTTATTGGCTTTTCTTTGAAACTCATATCTAATTCTTTTGTGTTTTCAGTTTCTGAATATGTACTAATTTCATTCAACTTTGATAATTGAAATAATTTGTTTTTGTTGTCTTTTGTTTCTAATTCAGATTTATTCAAATTTACAATGTTTTTTGTAACATTTTGTTCATTAAAAAAATACATTTTATTATCTTTAATAATAAAGCAAACTGTTTCTTCTTTTAAGGATTCTGCTTCATCACTTGATATGTCAATAATTGACTCTTTAGAGTTGACTACAATTTTTCTGATTATTTTTCTAACTGTTGGCTTTATTACAGGCCGTCTTATTACTCTCCTCAAAATAAGTTGTTTTAAGTCAACAGAATTAACAGGTTTTGAACCCAAGAATGAATTACTATCATCAATCTGAACAACCTTCATTTTATTGTTAGAAATAATTGCAGGCTCAGAAATATCTGACTTTAATTCAAATTCTTCAGGTGCAATTTCAAACCCTTCTTTAATAATATTATCACATTCTAAATTGTTAATTTTCTCTTCAAATACAATATCTTCATTTGTATCAGAATTTCTTTTTTTATATGTAATGCTTTCATTTATATCAGAATTAATTTGTTTTGTATTTGGCACAATCATTCTGTGAACCTTTCTTCTTGTTTTTTGCACAATAGATTTTCTTATTACTCTTCTTAATTCCAACACATTATCTGATTGATGTTCTATCTCTATATCTTTTTTTGGGGGAGGTATATCCTTTATTTTATCTAACAACTCATTTGACATCAAGTCCACCTTTTTGACATAGTATCGATGAACTTGACGACGAGGTATATTTACATTTAAAGAACCATCAATTGTATCATCAGATGTGTCACTAGTAAGTAAATTAGAACTTTCAGATTTATTCTTTACAAAGCTATGAGAACTAATATTTTCAAAAGTTTCATTATTTTCCCTATTATCATAATATTGTGAATGTGATAAATTTTCTGATTTTCCTGAATCATTTTTAAACAATGAATTTGTAATACTAGTTACAACAAAGTGTTCTGGTTTGGATAAATTTATATGCATAATTGTTTTCTCTTGTTTTGTACCTTCAGTATTCACTATTCCATGGAAATGAACTGTAACTTTTTTACTTTCATTTTGTTTATAAAATATTGGTCTTCTTAACTTTGTTATAAATTTTTTAGTTTGTTTTGGTTCTGTTTTGTTATCTAATGTAAAATGATAACTATG
This sequence comes from Hydra vulgaris, assembly GCF_038396675.1. Classification (NCBI taxonomy): domain Eukaryota; kingdom Metazoa; phylum Cnidaria; class Hydrozoa; order Anthoathecata; family Hydridae; genus Hydra; species Hydra vulgaris. Next base: position 23,768,115 of record NC_088931.1, read on the forward strand.
GAGATTATGCTGATCTAACAATTTTTCTTCATTAGTATAAATATTTTTGTTTGGCAAACTATATGTTTTATACCCACCATTTAGGTTTTCATTTGATTGAAAACCATCAGTCATAATTTCATTTTCTTTTGGAAGACTATGTGATTTTAAATTTGGAGATTTAAGCAAAGTAAAAGTACCAAAACTATCTGCATCAATTTTTTGATCACCTTCTGAGGCTGCTCTTTTTATAATTTGAGAACGTTTTGTCACATGAGTAACTTTTTTCACAATTCTCTTGATAATATTTCCATCTTTATCTCTAACAAGTTCTTCATTTGTAGTTGTATCAGTTTCATTTGGGCTGTGGATAATAACAGAACCTTCTTCCAGATTAATGTTGTCATTATTAATCTCATAATCATTTGGAACAAAAATTTCTTCAATACATTCTTTTCCATTCTCATCAATATATTTTTTTCTTACAATTCTTTGATGAGTGCGCGTAACTTTTTTAAAAACTTTTTGTCTCACACGCCTGCCATACTTATCTGTAATAACAATATCCTCTGATGAAACCTCTGGAAGTTGTAAATTAGAACTTTTTTCTGAGTAAGATTTAATTTGATCATCCTCATACAATAATGGGCTCGTAAAAGACTTAACTAGAATGATGGGACTGGAACTTCCTTTAAATGCTAATGAAGTTAATGTGTTACTTACTTGTGGTTTATAAAGACTTTCATCGTCGCCTCTTAACAATGAAGTATTTGTCGAAAAGGATCTAACATAGTTTTGTTTATCAGAAAAGTAAGAGTCTTTAAAAGCCATAGGTGATGTTGGAGCAGAGTTGAAATTATACTGGGGTAGTGCATGTAAAAAAATATTACTGTTTGGATCTTTTCCAAATGTTTTATCTCTAAATTCTTTATATAATTCTCCTTGATTTGATCGAGTTTCATTATAATCATTTTTAATTGAACTCTGTGAGGAGTTTAAAAATAAATTATTTTTTTTAACAGTAGCATTTTCCTTTTCTTGGTATAAAAAATTTTGGTCATGTTTATAAAATAATGGACTGGTAAAAGGTTTTACTGGAATTGTAGGACTGGATCTTCCTTTGAACTGTAATGTAGTTAATGTGTTTTTTTGTGCTTTATGGGTAGTTAAGTCATTGTTATTTTTTAAAAATGAGCTATTTGGGGAAAAAGATCTAATAAAGTTTTCTTTATCTGAAAAGGAGTCATTAAAATTTTTTGGTGAAGTGGGAAGTGAACTGAAATTATACCTATGTAGATCTTTTGCAATTTTTTTTTTACTTGGTTCTGTCTCTTTGATTAATTCCACTTGGTTTAATAGAATTTCATTATAGTCGTTTCTTATGGAACTCTGTGAGTTGGAAAGCAAGTTATTTCTTTTAACAGAAACATCAAAAAGATTTTTATCATTTTCATACAATAATGGGTTGTTAAAAGTCATAAATGGAATTGTAGGGCTGGATCTTCCTTCAAACTGTAATGAAGTTAAAGTTCTTGTTTGGGCTTTATGAGGACTTTTATTGTCATACTTTAACAATAAACTGTTTGGCGAAGAAGATCTTTGGGGAAAAAGATTTTGTCTATCCAAAAAGCAAGAATCTTCAAAAACTTTTGGCGAAGTAGGAGTAGTGGGAGCAGAACTAAAATTATACCTATGTGGAGCTTGTAAAAAGACTTTACTGGAAACAGAGTCTTCATGTTCATTAAAAGCATGAACAGCTCTATTTATATGATAACCATGATAATCTTTATTTAGTGATAAAAAAAGAGGTTTTCTATTTGATGTATTTTTTGTCTCTGCCTCTAAACTTTGAGCTTGTTTGGATACCTAAATAAATTTTAATAATAATAATTTAAATATATTTAAATGATTAACAGTTAAACAAAACAAAACAAAAAAAAGTAAATTAATTTGCAAGATTGTAAATTTAGAATTAAATGGAATAAGAAGTTAAAAATAGAGATAAAAAAACAACAAAATTGTGCTAAAATAAAAACTATAAAATAAAACAAATAAAAAATAACAAGTTGTTACTTTTACATTATCTATTGCATCAAGCTTGATTTGCCAGGGATGTTGTAGATTTACTCTATTTTGAAACAGTGGAGAAACCTGATATAACTGACATAAGCGAAGCCAGTATTCCTCAATTTGAGTCAAATCTTTGTATATCATAACCTTCTCAGTTTTGGAAGTCTCCATTAGTTTTGTTGATATTTGATGTATAACAAAAAATAGATATTCATATTGTTTTATTTCAACAATTAACTCCTATGATAAAAAAAAGAACCAGTTGTTATTTTTACACTAACTACATTTTTACTTATATTATAAAGATGACTTTATGTTACAGTAAACTAAATTTTCTCTGTACTTTTGCTTATACATTGTATTAATATGCATACAATTGTTGTATTAATATACATACAATTGTTGTGTTAATATACATACAATTGTTGTGTTAATATACAATTGTTTTCATAATTTGTAAAGTGCTTAAATTATTAGTAGCATCATTATATGTTATATATTATATATAAAGATGATAATTACATTGATATATATGTCTAGTTTTTCAGGATTATTTTTTTCCTCCATTTTATTGATTTCTTTTTCTTTTTTTTTCATCCAAAGTATAACATTTTGAACTTCTTCCTTGAGATATGTTTCTAATTTATGCTCAAGATTGTTATGTCTAACATCTGATTCTGAACAAAGTTTGTTCCATCGTTCAGTAAGCTCATTACATTGCATCTTTACAAATGCTACTCCAGGGAGTGATTCTTTACCTTGAGTAAGTTCAGATCCATAAAACAAGGTTTGCTTAATTATGGAAAAACCGTTTCGCAAATCTTTTTGATAAATCTATGGAAGAAACATAAAATATAAATAAATATTAAATATAAATATAAACAACATAAAATCTTATTGTACTTTTTAAAAATATATAAATTTGTTAAACAGTAAAACTAGCTTGACCCTTTATATATATATATATATATATATATATATATATATATATATATATATATATATATATATATATATATATATATATATATACATATATATATATATATATATATATATATATACATATATATATATATATATATATATATATATATATATATATATATATATATATATATATATATATATATATATATATATATATATATATATATATATATATATATATATATATATTAGGGTGGTGGTAAAAACAACTTATTTTAAAAATGTCAGCTGACAACCCCTAAATGTGTTTTATATAATAAAATAATACTGGATTTAAAAAATTTTTTAATTAAAAATATTTTTAGGGGTGCCACAAGGCCCTTATACATCAAACAGGTTCGTAATATTATAAAAAAAAAAGTTTTTCAAAAGTATATCATGTTGGGGCTCAAATGAAGCAAAATTATGTAAAAATTTCAAAAATAATCATTGTTTTATAAAAAGCAGAGATAAAAAAATTATAATTAAAAAAATCTTGTTAAATTCCCTTTTTTTGTTATAAATTAAAAAATGTCATTTTCTATTTACTAAAATCTAAAATAATAATATATTTATAAAATGATTCATATTTTTGAAATTTTTATATATTTTTGCATCATTTGAGACCCAACATGACATACTTTTGAAAAACTTTTTTTTTTATAATATTAGGAACCTGTTTGATGTATATGGGGCCTTGTGGCACCCGTAAAAATATTTTTTATTCAAAAATTTTTTAAATCCAGTATTATTTTATTATATAAAACACATTTAGGGGTTGTCAGCTGACATTTTTAAAATAAGTTGTTTTTAGCACCACCCTAATATATATATATATATATATATATATATATATATATATATATATATATATATATATATATATATATATATATATATATATATATATATATATATATACATATATATATATATATATACACTACCAACAAAAAGTTTGAGGCAGGCTAGGATTTTTTAGAAATCAGTGAATAAACAAACTTTTTGAAGTCTAATTTATAATTTAATTAATGTTTACAAAAACTCATTATTATTATACATTTTTGATCAATAATTTCTAATTTTGACTAGCGTTTTAATTGAATTTTTGATTCATCAAAATAACCACCTTTATTCTGTATTACAGCTGTACAGATCCTCGGAATACGATCTAAATTGATTAATTTAGACAGTTTTTCAGGTTGTATTGCGTCCAATTTTACTTGCAATATGTGCCAAAGGTCTTTCACAGAAGATGACTGTTCTTCTCGCACATTCCCATCAAGTTCTTCCCACAACAACTCGATCGGATTAAGATCTGGTGATTGTGGTGGCCATTCCATTATTTTTAATATTTTCTGGCTTTGAAGCTCTGCTAAATAAGTTTTGCAGATTTGGCTGGTATGTTTCAAGTCATTATCGTGCATAAAAACATACTGATCGGAAAATAAACTCTCACCAGAAGACAGCATTTGATGTTCTAAAATGTCTTTGTACACCTCTTTTGTTATATTTCCTTCAATTTTGTGTAGGTTTCCAATATTCCCCCCACTAAAACATCCCCAAACGACCACATCTCCATCCCCATGTTTCAAGTGGGTATTAAAATTCTTCCAAATACCTTTCCCTTTCAAATCTTCACACAAAAATGCGACGTTTTGAACCAAAAACTTCAAACTTTGATTTATCTGTCCAAAGGAGATTTTTCCATTCTTCAATAGACCAATGTTGATGATTTTTAGCCCAATTTAGCCTTTTTGTTTTATTAATTGGTCTTAATAATGGTTTACGAGCAGCTACACGCCCATGCAAGCCAAATTTCTTCAATCGATTCTTCACAATGGAAGTGCTATTTTTAAGATCATTAAATTGATTGTACACAGACCTGATTTTTTCGGTGGTGTACTTTCTATTTGATAAACAAATCTTTTTTATTTCTCTATCTTGTAATTTATAAGTTTTTTTAGGCCTTCCAGTACATTTTCTAGTTGCATTCTTAGCAGTTTCTTTGTGTTGTTGTAATGTCACCACATCTTGAAATTTTCATTTTTTTTGAAATTTCAACTTGTGAATAACCTTTTTCATGATAAACTTGAATTCTTTCTCTTTCAGCAATGTTTAATTCTTTTCGTTTTAACCATTTTTCACTTTTTTTACAATTTTTAGACAATTTTTGTCAAATTATAAATATCAAAATTATGTGCTCGTTATTTTTCTTTTTGCTACAAAAAAGTATACCACACACAAAGTTTATTGTCACTAGTAAAGGTATTAATAACACTATTTTTTAACAGTGGGCTATTTACTGAATAACTGATTATTTTGACAAATCAAAACTGGTACAAGTACAACTAGAAAACACAAGTTAAAATTGGAAATTATTGATCAAAAATGTGTAATAATATTTAGTTTTTGTAAACATATTAATTAAAGTATAAATTAGACTTGAAAATGTTTGTTTATTCGCTTATTTCTAAAAATTCCTAGCCTGCCTCAAACTTTTTGTTGGTAGTGTATATATATATATATATATATATATATATATATATATATATATATATATATATATATATATATATATATATATATATATATATATATATATATATATTAGCAGATTTAGCTAAGCATAAAATGTCACTGATGTTGTCCTTTTGAAGTGCCCATCTACATACTGAACCTAAGCCCACAGTATAAGAAAATGTCTCATAAAAATTTTTATTACTTACTAGATGTTCCAAATATTGATTCCAAACAATTTCTAGCTTTCCACTTATAATATGCCATTGCTTTTCCTTATCGTCCTGAATCCCCAACCAAACAATTACTTTATTATAAGATTCTTGATAAATTTCAGCCTGGCTAAGGGTTGAATTAAGTATTAAAGATCTATTTGTTAGAATATCAATTATTTGATCAAATCGCTTTCTACAAGTCTCCATTTCTATTTCAATAGGTGTTTGCTTATGATCTAAAAAGAAAAACTCTTAATTAAAAAATATATAAACCAGTAATTATAAGGTCAGGTCATTAGGGTCATCATGATTACCCTGCTACTGGTAACATTTAGTCTAATACAACCTACCCATGACTTGCAGGATTTGCTTTTTTAGGCAAAGACTAAGAAAAGTTAATTCTGACTTAAAATACTCTGCCTAGGAATACTTGGTTGAGTTAATGCTAGAGATGGTTAATAAAAATAATTATGCTGGGCAGATGTTCAGTCTTGCAAAAAAAGACTTAAGGGGTAAGCAGAAAACTTCTGTTTACCACCTTTGCATGCTTTCTTTGTTTAATATGTTCTATAAGTGTAAAAATGTATCACATTCCTGCCTATTACCACAATCTTCTTGGCACTACTCATGAGGTTATGCTAAAGTCTTTTTGATAGTGGGTATGCAACTCTTTCTGTTACCTTCTAATCAGAGTACAGCTCTAAAACTCAGTTACAACTTTAAGTTTATAATCAGGAATGAGGCAACTGCTCATTATGTAGGGTTCTCTATTAATTTAAATCATGAATAAAGTATTTGTTCTTCATCATTCTATTTCTTCTTAAGACTCTTTTCACTCTTTTCAACGTTATTTCTGATCAAATTGACCAATGTTTGTCTCTCAGCCAAAATTGTCATTTTTGTAGACTCATCAAACTGAATAACTTAGCACTAGTAAAGTTCATAACTTTTGTCTCTCTCAATCTCATGCTCAGTTACTTAAATATATGGCTTTTTTTCCAGACAAGTCTAATCACTTATCTTCAAGCCTTGATTTGTTTCTTGTCTCATATTCTGCCTTATACTCAAATTCTGCTTGTTCTCCTATTTCTATCTTTATCTCTTACAAGATCTTTTTATTTGTAGTTGTATCGATACAACTACAAAAAACTCTTACTTCTTCTACATCAGCTTCACCCTATTAATGCACTTCTTATTACTGCCTTAAGGTTGACTGGGATACTTTTCCTGATTTTCTTTGTAATGGTCCTTGGATTGATGTCTTTTGTTTCTCACCAAAAATTGCACCTCATTTATAATCTCCTGGATTCTGTGCTTGACGCTTTCTTGTCCAGCTGCTATTTCTAATTCTAATTATTTCTGTTTCCACAAGTACAACTCTCTAGAGAAAGCAAACATCTTTTTACTATTGCAAGAAATTGATTCTAAAGAGTAAAGAGTTTCATTGTTTGCCCATTTCTCACAGATTACTAAATCTCATATTTTGTATAAGAAATTAGGCTCCAGAGACTTTTGAAAAATTGTTAACAAAGATACCTCCCAAAGATAAGGCAGAAACACTTGCAAAGAGTATTTCTTTTTAATTCATCTTATGAGTCTATAAAACCAAGCCTGGCATGCTGATCTTCTTCATAAGTTTGTTTCATATAGTGTATTTAGAAAAGTTTTTAATGATTGAATTATTCCTTTCTGATTGCAAAATTAGTTGTTTTTTATGGACATAACACTCTTTTTTATTTCCAGTAACATTTGAGGTACCACAAGGTTTGATCTTTGGTGGGGTGTTATACCTTATCTATACTAGTTACCTTCCTGATAATCTTACCTCTAAAATGGATGATGACAACACAACTATTTACTCTAATCTTGAGAAAAAAAGTTTTCATTCTTAGTTCAGCTTGGGGTAGGAGCTGTTGAATTTGTTGAAACCCAATCAAAACTCAGTTTTTTTCTGCTAATAATTATTTCAATATTGTTGATATTTCAATTTTTATGAATGGCAACACTATCACTGAATGAATGGAAACACTATCACTAAATAAATGGCAACACTATCACTGAATCTTCTCATTCGGGGTTCGCAGAATATCATTTACTTCTGACATCTCATGGAAACACATACCATTGCAAAATTAGCATCTGCTAAGGTTGGCTCTCTTTATCGCGCTTGCCATTTTCTTCTGATTCCATAAATAATATTCTAACCAATGAACAACAACGCTTACCTTATATTGATTGAACTTATATTGTCATTATGTGTTAAAAAGCTCTTGCTTATAAGATTTTTTTTTTTTTTTTTTGGATTACAAAATTGTCAATTTAGTAATTTTAGTTTCTTTTTACTTTATGAATCTGTTGAAGTGTATTATAATTTTTGTGTCTGCTAACTTTTGGAACAATTAAATTCATAAAGTTTAATAAATATTAATTATCAAAAAAATTAAAAACATTATTTTAGATTGATTAATTATTTAATACTCTTTATGAACCATTAAAAATAGGGAAAAAAATTACTTTCATTTTAAAAATATACAAAATTTCTACCTTTATCTTCATGCTGTTGTTTAACTTCTTTTACAAGCGAATCCCCAATATTAATAAGAATTTCCAAAGTTCCTTTGTGATTGTAAGCATCATTTGTTAACGCCTTTATAAATAAAAAAAAGTATTATTAACATTTTTCTTTATACATAACTTCTAGTTAAACTTATAAATAATATTTATATTACCATTTATAAAAATCAAATGACTACACTTTTCAACCATTTCTAAATTTATATATTTTCAATACTACCTATACTTTCTATAACTTAAGATTTTTAAACTAACATTTCAACAAAAATATAAATGCTAACACAGGTACTAAAACTTTCTAATATATTACATCAACTAAATAAGTTTGATAATTTTTAGTTATAATTTACAAAATACAATCAAAACAAACATGCAATATTAAAATAATAACATTTGAAACTAATACACACCACATGTATATTGCAATATTGTTATCATGTTACAATAGTATATTATTTACCTTATTATATAAAAGTTCATTTTATTTGACAACAGAAAATAAAAATAAAACAGATGTTAAGCATTTGAAAAATCAAAGATTAAAAATATTGAACAAAATACTTTTAATTCAGAAAGTTGTATTTGAATATCTTGAGATTTAATAGCAACTGGTAATAATGTTGACAATATAGTCTCCATTTTGTCAAGCCAATGAACAAATGGTGTTACTGTGGCATAGAACTTCTCTGAAAACTTTACAACTTCATCATATCTTTTTTGATGTGTTATATATAAAACAAAAATATCTTGCCACTTTGAATTTACATTATTAAGAACAGAAATAAAAAAAGATGTTTGCAGATCTTCTTTAAGAGATATCAATTCACGAGCACATCGGTTAATAAATTGATAAGCTTGTCTATGCATCTCTAAATCTTCATTGATTTTCTAAAACAATTTAGTTTAAAAGATTATTTTTTATACAGTAAAAAAAAGTTATAGTAACAAAAAATACGGCAAACTTACTATAAGCTTTTCCTCACATGCTATGATATCAAATGTAATCAAATTATTAGACAACAGTTTTGAGTGTAAACCCTCCATCCAATTTTGAAAATTTTCGACATATTCAGAAAATGATGCTACGCAAGCTATCTTTTTTTCATTAGCTTTATTTTGCAACTTAAAAAGCATTTCTTCAGTCTGAACAAATCTTTCATAAAATGCATCTTGATCTGTACAAATTCGACTTTTCAACGCATTTAATCCAGCACTTTGTACAGTTATTGCCAATATGATAATCTTTAAGATAAAAGCACTTATAGTAACATAGTTATAAAATATATATATTTTATATATTACCACAAAACAACAATATATTGAAATTCTGTAATTGTTTTTGTATGACCTTGTATCCTTATTTGACCTTGTGATCACAAGGCAGGGGCACACAGAGACTTCATAATGCCCATATTATAAAAAAATTTACTGGATGCCCCCCCCCCAACCACAACCAAAATAAAAATAAGAAAAATAAAGCTATTATTTTTAGTATTCACAATATATTTTAAAAATTCTGTATTTAAGACAGCTCACAAATCAGACAATGAAACACATTATTAAACTTAATTATATAATTGTTTTTTAAAAATTATACTCAAAATAAAAAAAGATTTTAATTTTTTTTTGTTTTGTTTTTTTTGTTTTTTTTGTTATTCACCTCCTCAAGGCCAAGAAGGCCACTACAGATGAGGAGGCTACTTAATAGTGGTTATAATCCTCTCTCAACTCTATAACTCAGAAACACGAACCTCGACGAACAAGGCCGCTGCGCGGAGAAACAAGTTGATCTATTTTATTTGGCTTGTAAAATTTTATTTATAAAACTTAACAAATAATTGTTTTACAAACATTAAAAAAGAGTTAATAAATCTTTTGCATTACAAACCATAAAAAATGAAAATTTTCTCACTTTGATTTCATAAATTAGCTGTATTAAATAATGAATTTCATTAGTAAACATAATATCGAGAGATTCATCTGTCTCTTCAGCCCATCTCCAAATACTATCAACACTTGTCATGACTTCAGTAACTTTCATGTAAGATGATTGTAATTCAATTAAATACATTTTACACTTTCTGCACAGTTCTTCATACCTGTTTACTACTGATTCAGTTGCATATTGCCATGTCCCTATCATAACATCAAAAAAAGATTTTAGCATTAAAACAAAACATATACCTTGTGTGTATATATATATATATGTGTGTTAGGGTGTCCCAAAAAACAACATTTTTGAAAAATATATGCAGAGACCCCCTTAACGTGTTCTATCTAATACAAAAACACTAGGTTTAAAATTTTTTTAAATAAAAAATATTTTAAGGGGTTCCTCAAGACAATATTTAATGGATCCCTAATACTTTCAAATAAAAAATTTTTCAAAAATATGTCAACCTGGTACTCAAATGAAGCAAAATTATATAAAAATTTCAAAAATAATATAGATTTTAAATATAGAATTGTTATTTTTGTTTTTTTTTTACATAAAAAATTACGTTTTTTAACAAAAAACAAAAAAAATGCATTTTTATGTATTTTTATGACAATTTTGATAAATAAGTTAAAATTTTTCTAAATTAAATATTATTTTTGAAATTTTTATATAATTTTGCTTCATTAGAGTACCAGGTTGACATACTTTTAAAAAACTTTTTTTTTGAAAATATTAGGGACTCATTAAATATTTGAGGGTCTTGAGGGACCCCTTAAAATATTTTTTATTCAAAAAAACTTTAAATCTAGTGTTTTTGTATTAGATAGAACACATTAAGGGGGTATTATGCAAATATTTTTCATGTGTATGTGTTTTTGATTTAACATTGCTCCTAATTATCATAATATATTTGTTAAAAATCTATACTTGTATAAAATATAGTTATTAACTCAGATATATATAAAAAGCATGACTTTAGGACTTTCAATTAAAGAGAGAATTCAAATCATTTTTCTATGTGCAAAATTTGAAATATTTCAAGAGGTTAGAAGGCAATGGAAAAATTATTTTACCACTCCGTCACCACATGAGAAGATAATTAAAAATTTAACTGACAGGTTTAGGAAGACAGACAGTGTTCAAGATCCAGAAAGATCCGGCAAATTTCGTTCTATTGTTAGAGAGAAAGCTTTCTAAAATGTTAGAAAAATTGTCAAAGAAACTGACAATTTGTCAATTCAAAAGAGCATTTTCGAAATTGAGATGAGCATGACCAGCTATTATTGTGCTATTAAGAAAGTAGGCTTTCAACCATTCAGACTAAGTGAAGATGATTTTGACAAAAGAATGGAGTTTTGTGATATGTTAAAAATTGAAGAAATTCACTAAAAAAAACTATTTGGTCAGACCAAAGCCAATTCATGCTGAATGGTATTATAAAACATTATAATTTTTTGCTATTGGGCCTACTCTAATCAGTACAAACAAATATCTGTACCCAACTCAAAGAATGGAGTAATAGTGTGGTGTGAAATAACTTTGAATGTTCTAATTGGCCCACATTTCTTCTGCATTTCTGTCACATTTCTGATTTATATTTATAAACAATATGAAAAAGTTTTTATAGCCTATAATTAGGATTGACCATCAGACAATTATTTGTGTCAAGTAAAACTTGGCTTGATCATTCTCCCAACCTTTCTTTTTCAGGCTTCTTACTTTGGAGCTACTTAAACTAGCTCCAAAGTAAGAATATTGTATATAAGGACAAATCCTTATTGTATATCCAAAGTAAGAATATTGTATATAAGGACAAATCCTTTACAATTGGTGAATTTTGTAATCAGATTGAAATGTGTGTAGAGATAGACATGTGTATAAGAGTCTGCGAAAACATAATGGTTTGTTTAAAAAAATCTGCGAAGAGCTTAATGGTAAATAATTTGAATTGCCATATACTACTTATTTTGATAAATATACCATAAAAAATATTCTTTTATAATTTTTTTTTTAACACTTTAAATCAAAAGCACTTATAAAAAAACTTAAAAAAAAAAATTTTTATTTGATAGATTGCATTTCCAACCAAAACCATCAGACGATGTAGCAGCACTCCTTGAATGTTCTACCTATTTGCCAATCAATGAAATAGCACTCCTCACATGTTCTACCTATTTTTCAGTTGATGCATGTAAACAGCAAAAAAATATAAAATAAAAACATTCAGAATGCCTTTATTTTCATAAAAAATTATTGTTCTAGTCTATTTTTTGCATTTTTTAAAAAATGATAAAATTTAATTAGTTTCCTCAATTAAATTTAATGAATTTTACATAAAGCGTACTTGATTATGTCATTTTTAGAGACAAAGAGTTGTTAAGATCTTTTTTTACCACAAACGGTAAATTTAAAGGCCTAACCATAAGAATATATATATATATATATATATATATATATATATATATATATATATATATATATATATATATATATATATATGTATTCAGCATGTGGTTCACAGAGCTGAAAATATGAGTACATGTATATTTCCATAATATCGGTATATTTAATTGGGTTTTGATACTATATGAGTGAAATTTCGAAACGTGCTAAGTCGCAAAAATAAAAATTTTGAGTTTATTTCATTTTCAAATTTTATATACTGAAATCTATCACCTATTTAAATATTATATCTAATAATAGACTTTTGGTCCTAATAATACATAGAGAAAATCAATCTCTGTTGTTGTGCCTCTATAAAAAGTCCAGTTTTTTATTGATTTCTCAAAACCAATTAACACCTTTAACTTAACACCTTTTGAAATTTCACTCATAAAATCAAATCTGTTAAAAATAAATATAAAAATTACTTTGTGATTCATCATTCTCCACTCTATTTAAATTATACTTTTCAGTTCCAGACAAAACATCAGATGATATTTGTATGCTTACTAATTCATCATGATGAAAATGCACATCACTCTGAAATTTCTGAAAACAAGTTTAAAAATTTTATTTGTTATATTAAAGGTTTGGCATTGAATTTATTTAAAACCATTTATAGACTGACAAAAAAAAAAAAAAAAAAAATAAAAACCTCTAATAATTTAATTTTTAAGTAAATATTTTGCTCATCAGAAAAAACAGATTTATGAACTTCTTGAGAGAGAAAATGTTCAGCTTCAAGAAGCCATGGCATAAAAGACTGAAGTTTTAAAGTAAAATCTTCATGCTTGTTAATTGCATCAACTATTAAATTTTCTTTGAAAGATAGTCCTCTTAGCAATCGCCAATATCTATCATTTATTTCATGAAGCTTTTGTTCAAGAACCCAAATTTGACTATTAGCTGCAGAATACTTTGATAAAGTTTCTGGAATACTAGCAGCAAGATAATTTTCTAGTTCTTTTTGAAAAGCCTAAATTTGAAAAAAAATTTTAAACATAAAAAAAATTAAACTTAAAATTGTAAATGAACATGTTCATATATGAGTGCATGCAATACATTTAGTAAAAAGTGTTTAATTTTTAAAGTAAGCTTTGCCTCACCCCTCATTATACCTATTTTAATAACATGTCATTAACAGTGATATATTCAAAACATTAAAACATAAAGTTTAAAATCAAGACAAGAAACAAAACTTAATGCTCAAGATAACACAACACAAAACTGGGGAAGGAGGGTGAAAATTATATTCAGACACATTTAAATTTTTTTTTTCAAAATCTTAGGATTTTTGAAAACCTTAAAGGCGCATTTGAATAAGATGACTTATACCAATAAAGTAATTTCAATATAATAATTTTTTTTTTAAACATCTTCCCTCATCTTCCCAGCAACCTCTAATTAGAGTTGAAAGTTACTGGAAGAGAAAAGATGAAGATTGTAGAGCAAGATAACAATTGACAGACAACTTAAAGGATTGCAAATTACATGAATCAGGAAAGCAAGATGAAGGAAGCAAATTTCAAAGAACCTATGTTCGAGGAAAAACTAGACGAATAAGAGTTTTTGGAGCACTTAGGAACAGTTGCAGAAAAAGGATGAGACTTAATTGAATGATGAGTATCACGAGAATGAACTTTAGTAGATGGCACAAGAGATGCTAGTTCTTTAGAGCAGTGCCCATTAAAGTATTTGTAAAAAAGAGATAGAGAAGCAACATTACGACGATCTGATAATAGTTGGAGGTTGGCTGCAAGAGCAGGTTCAACTATTACAATGCGTTTTTGCACCTTATCTAAAAGAGAAAGGGCATCATTAGAAGATCCGCCCAGATATGGCAACAGTATTCCATACAAGGCCGGATTTGAGATTTATAGAGATAAATAATAGAACCCGAACTAAGAAAGTGTTGAGCTCGATAAAGATATGCAACCCTAGCAGATGCTAATTTTGCAACAGATTTGATTTATGGGTTCCAAGAAAGATAGGAAGTAAGAGTTAGTCCTAGAAGATGAAGATGACTCATCGAGTACATTACCGTTTATAAATATAGGAAGATCTAAATTATTGGATCTAAAATTTAGGAAGATCTAAAACTTTTTTCAGCCAATTGATAACGATTGGGTGAAAAAATTGAGTTTTATCTGAATTAAAGTTCACCACCCACTGTGAGCCCCATGCTGTAGCACAAGCGAGACCCTTTTCAAGCTCAAATGCCCCCTCCAAGCAATCAGAGAGTGTTGGCTTCTTATCAAGACAAGAATAAACAGTAGTATCATAAGCGAACAATGCCACCTTAGATGTGAGAATATCTGGATGATCGTTAATAAAAATTAAAGAGTATAGGGCCAAGGATAGAACCTTGAGAAACCCCTGAAGTTACAGAATAAAAAGAAGAGTGCTGTCCATTGAGGACAGCTTTTATACTAAGATTGGAAAGGAAGGATTCGATAATCTTAAAGATGTTACCAGATTCACCATAAAAAGAAAGCTTATGGAGAAGACCAGCATACCAAACTTTATCAAAAGCTTTTGAAATGTCAAGAGCAATAATCTTAACCTCTTCACCTCTCTCTAATGCACGATAAAACCTATCGGTTATTACTGACAGCAAATCAGCTGTAGAACAAGAAGATCGAAATCCAGATTGATGATCAGAAAGTAAGTTATTAGATTCAAGATGAGAGATTAGGTGTTTGTTAATTAAAGATTCAAAAACCTTGCGTATGATAGGAAGAAGACTAATGGGATCGTAGTTAGACGAGTCAGATTGCTCTCCAGAATTTTTGAAAATAGGGATAACAGATGCCATTTTCCAGCATGCCGGAAAACAAGACTCTGATAAGCACTTGTTAAATAGTTTTGAAAGTATAGACGACAGCTCCAGAGAACACTTCTGCAAGACTAAAACAGGTATATTTCTGGGCCACAAGCTGTAGAAGAGTCTAAGCAGGAAATCACTTTTGATACAGAAGCTGGATCGATACAAATGTCAAGCAATGGATCAACTTGTTTGACAGCATTATCAGGTAGAACGCAACTAGTGGAATCAAGAGATGATATTGATCAAAAGTTCTTAGCAAACAATTCAGCTTTGTCTTTAGGTGAGGTGACAAAGTCTAAATCATACAAGAGAGGTGAAATTACAGATTTACCCTTATTATTGATATAATTAAAGATTAAGCCTAACTTTTGTGATGAAATACGAGATTTCATGACCTGAGAATAGAGGCCTTTGGCATTAGACAAAACCTTTTTACAATGGTTTCTAGCATTATTAAACAGATTTCTGTTTTCTGGAGAATTGTTTTGCTGATAGATATGGAGGTAACGGTTTTGATTGGAAATTGCAGCAGCACAATGTGAGGAAAACCATGGAGAAGAGTGACGCTTGACCTGGAACCGTCAAGAGGGAATAAAAGATTCCATGCCAGCCTGAATCCACGAAGTTATGTAAGAAGCATATTTGTCAGCAGGAAGACGAAAGATTTTTATCCAAGGGCCATCACAAAGAAAATCATGGAAAGAGTCCCAGTCAGCTTTAAGGTAGTTGTAAGAGTTATGATTATAGGGGGATTCTGATAATGAAGAAGAATGCGATAATAGTTTTAGAGAGATCAAACCGTGATCAGAAGCACCTAAGGGTGAATTTAGAGAAACTAAGCACTGACTAGGATCAGAAACAAGACATAAGTTGAGTAGAGAAGGTAAATAATTCGAATTGTCTGGAAAGCGAGTTGATAAGTTGACTATTTGAGTTAGAGATTGAGAAAGGCAAAAGTTGTGGCCTTCAATGCCTGCAGAGTCACTGGCACTAGAGCCAAGCCATTTAGTGTGGTGAGCATTAAAGTCACCAACAACAACGATATTAGCTGATGGATAAAGAGAGAGGGCTTGGTCAATTTGATCAGAAATAATATCAAATAGAGTGCAGTCTTGAGATGAAGGAGAGCAATATATAACAAAGAGAAAGGCGATAGAGTAAAGTGGTGCTAAACAAAAGCACATAAAAGAATAGTCTGTGGATTGATGATAGGTTTAGAGAACTTGGTAATGACGATGGCTTTTTGTGTTTTATAGTTTTTGGTACTTTATTCATTTTTAAATTTGTTAACGAACTTGACTCAAAGCGTAGATAGTACTCAGTACACTGTTTAATAGCCAAAGCAATTGCCTCATTACTATTAATAAACCCTATGCCATAAAAAAGGGCTCCAAATATTGCCTTGACAATGCACACCAAAAGTACAAACAGGGTCAACATCCATGCGCAACATGGCACTGTTAATACTTTGATAATTTTCAGCTATTGATGGAATCAGCCTCTCTGAGAGCTACCACAGAGTTCAGGAAACCTGACGACCAGCCGTCCTCAGAACCATAAAACTGAGTTTTAGAGCTGTACCCTCATTAGGAGATAATAAAATGAGTTGCCTAGTCATAAAAACAGCATGGCACAAGCAAAACTCATGCACTGAGTCAAGAAGAACCAGCATTCAACATTCTAAACTGGAAATAATTAAAAATACAAATATAAATATCTTAAAAATACATCTGTGCCAGCCTAATAGATGAATGTAATATAATATAATAAATAATAATGTAATAAAAGAATTAATGTAATATAACAAAATGTCTCTTAAGACACCTAATAATGTAATAGAGGTGTAAAAAACACACAAAGTAGTAGTTAAATTTTAAATAAAAAATAAAAACAAACATTTATTATTATTATTATTATTATTATTATTATTGTATGTATACATATTTAAACTTGAAAAGTACTCAGTCAAGGCAATAACTCACACATACTCACCTTAGCAACCATAAACTCACACATACTCACCATAGCAATTATATATGTTATTCTTTTTCATTTTTTGATAAAATTAATTTTTGCCTTTTTTTTTATTTACATAATTTTGATTTCAATTCAACTTACAAAAAGTAATTTTTATTTTCTTGAAAATAAAAATAAAAACTTGTATTATTGAAGTTCTTAAAAAACTTTGAAAAATTTTGAGTTGAAAAGTGCATCTTGTCAACAATAAAAATTCAGTAAAAGAGCCAGAACATTCAATTAAATTTACGCAGCTTTAACTTACAGTACACAAACTCAAAATTAAAATGTACTTTGAGTAATCATCTTAATTGAACATTTTTCTAAAAAAAGCAAAGTCACATTTGACATGTTTTGAGAAGAAAAAAAATTAGGAGAATTTTTTTTTGAATCTCGATAATTTTGTAATTGCAGATAAAAATGATGAACAATTTTTTTATTCATACTAACACAGTTAGATTTGTATCTTTTTCAATAAAGAACTTGAATGTTCAATTCTGAACTTGGCTGAAAAAATAAACCAGGGCTTATTTTAGAAAAATGTTCTTCAATTTAAAACAATAAAAGTAAAAACATAAAATTTAATACATTTGAACATATATCAATGAAAAATTGTTGTAACTTGTTAAGTTACAAAATGTCTTGTAATTTTCTAGGATTAACTCTTACTTCCTATCTTTCTTGGAAACCATATACCAAATCCATTGCAAATTTAGCATCTGCTAAAGTTGCATCTCTTTATCAAGCTCAACACTTTTTTACTCCAGATTCTATTCTCTACCTCTATAAATCTCAAATCCCGCCTTGTATGAAGTACTGTTGCCATACCTGGAGCAGATCTTCTAATGATGCCCTTTCTCTTTTAGACATGGTGCAAAAACGCATTGTAAACATAGTTGAACCTGCTCCTGCACCCAACCTCCAACCATTATTACAATGTCGTAATGTTGCTTCTCTTTTTCTTTTCTACAAATACTATAATGGGCACTGCTCTAAAGAGCTAGCGTCTCTTGTGCCATCTCCTAAAATTCATTCTCATATTACTCATCATTCAATTAAGTCTCATCCTTTTTCTGTAACTGTTCCTAAGTGCTCCAAAAACCCTTATTCCTCTAGCTTTTTTCCTTGAATATCAGTTCTTTGGAATTCGCTTCCTTCATCTTGCTTTCATACAATTTCATTGTATGAAATTGTATGAAAGCAAGATGAAGGAAGGAATTCGCTTCCTTTCCATTCATTGGAATTCGCTTCCTTCATCTTGCAAATCATCCTGATTCATACAATTCTTTTAAGTTGTCTGTCAATCGGTATCTTGCTCTACAACCTTCATATTTTCTCTTCCAGTAACTTTCAAGTCTAATAGTGGTTGCTTGCAGCCTTGTTGGAAGTGAAGATGTTAAATATATATATATATGTTTATATATTATATATATATATATATATATATATATATATATATATATATATATATATATATATATATATATATATATATATATATATATACACATATATACATATATATATGCAATATATATATATATACACACACACATGTGTGTTTATATAGACATGTAACATATATAAACATGTCTATATAAACATATATATATATAAATATATATATATATACATATATATATATATATATATAAATATATATATATATACATATATATATATATATATATATATATATATATATATATATATATATATATATGTTTATTAAATATCTTTATGAAGAAATTTCAAATATTTTTTAATAATTACTTTTGATTCAGCTAAAAAAGATTCCCCAAGATGGTTTACTCTTTGAAGATCTGCTTCATGGTATCTGACATCACTAATAAATCTCTGAACAAAAAACAAAAAAAAATTGGTAAACATTTATTAAATTTCACACAAATTTTTATCAAAATACAACAAACTTATTGCAATTTATTTATTACTTATTTGCACAAGCAAATAACTAATAAATAAATCAACACAAAATTACTTGATGATGCCTGTAGAGATCTTCAATCTCATCTAGGTTGTGCGCATTAATATCATATGATTGAGCTTGAACTTCTGCTTTGTGTAACCAAACCTGTAAACATATTTTATAAATATTATCATAATCCTTGGGTAGATCATTATGAATCTTTAGAAAAAAGTAAAAAATATATATATAATCAAGTAAACTCATAATCATTATGAAGGTCTATGAAAAGTAAAATTTTTTTTTTTTTAACATTTATAAAAGTATTTAACATGGTCAGGTATAACTTCATAACTTTCTGACCACATTCACACCAGAAAGTGTAAAGAATTTCCATTTTTTTAGTTTCCATTTTTTAATTACATATTCAAATAAACATTCTTTTTTTTAATTTTATTATTTTTTTAAACTAATTTAAGCAATTCAAGTAAGAAAACATTTCCCATATAAAAAATTGTAAAACTAAATTTAACTTAAAACTTAATACAAAACAATGTAATGACATAAAATTTCTATAATTTTTTTTTAACTTTAGGTTAAGGTTAGTTTAGGCAGATCCATTTTTATTTTTATTTTTATAAACATTTGTATATTTTAAGATGTTTATGCATTGTAAAATGTTATATTTTCCATGATTCAGGAATTGAATCATGGGAAAAATACTCTAAAATACTGTTTAACTCACCCAATTGTGAGATAAATGAGTTCAAGTTTATACTATATTAAACTCTTAACACTCTGGTATAAAACAATTTCCTGATTAATTATAATTTTGTGGTAATCTATATCTCTACAAAGAATATATATAATCAACAAGCAAGTTGGCAAAAATTATTATTGGCATGCTTTATGAATTTTGTGGCTACAACACATAAACAAAGCTTTTAACATAACACATAAACAAATTATTCGAACAAAGAAAGAATTTATTTAAAGCTTTTCCTTTTAAATTTATCACTTTAATTAAAAATTTAAAAACAATATATTTGGTTTTTAGTTTTGTAGGAACTTATAGAAACCTTTTGTAGGGATTTATGCGTTGCGAATGTGAGTTTTTTCTGAAAAATAAAAATGATTGTTATCAAACAATTTTTCTTACGAAAAAGGCGAGTGAACTTCATTTTAGGGAATCGCCATATATATGAAATGAATTATTTGGAGTCATGTATAATAAATGAGTTTCACTTTTTTATGAGAAGTTTTCATAATAAAAATCGAGTTTTAAATCTTTTAGCATTATTTTAAAACTTTATTTTAAACATAAATATATTGTAATTTTCACGCATAAATTTATGAAGTTATAAAATTAAAATGGATTTTAAAATGTTTCTCAAATATTCAAATCTTAATGAAAAGTTAAAAAAGGTAAAATATCACTAAATTGATCATAATGTTATCTAAATTTTTTAAGTTATGCGTTGTTAGCTTCTTACTTAGTTTTATATATTAAAAAAAACATAAATGGAAAAAGTTTATTACCTGAAAAGTAACTATTGGTCGCAGTGGAGGAACATGAATCGTATAAGTTTCCATTTAATAAATTCTAAAAACTTTTGTATTCATGATCTTTTGATGATCTAAAGTTTAGTCATAAATGCACAAATTTGTAAAGACAAACCCTTGATTTTACGCCTGATTTGTCCAATGACATTAATAAAAGTACTTCGCCGTTATGACGCAACGTATTTTCATATGGGAATGACCATAAAATGCATTAAATTTTGAACAACTTAACTTAAATGTTGAATAAACACAACGTGAAAGGAATCAGATTTGAATTTTTTTTTTATGTTCTTTATTACATAAAATTTTTTATACAAATATATAAAGTTAAAAAGTTTACAATTAAAGATTATGTTAAAATAATGATAGAAATTAAATAAAAATAAAGAATGCGGAAACTCAAAGAAGACTTAGAGATCACGAGAACCGCTAAAGCTTCAATAAAAGTTGATGTAAACTCATACAATGCGACTACCGCATAATTTTAATTTATTGGTAATAAATATAGGATATTTATTAGCTATATATAAGGATATAAATATAGCTATATAAATATAGGATTTTATTAGATATATATAGAAAAATTGGATATTTAACAAAATAAGTCTAATATTTCTCCAACTTATTTTGCTATTTAAATTTTATTTACTTGTTGAAATTGTTAAAATTATTAAAGGTAGTTAAAGGAGTATTGTTTATCAACTTGTTCTGGTCTTAAAGGATTAATAATGAAGGATCTTGTTAATCTGTTTTTATTTACACCCTCCCCCAGGGCCGCTGAGAGACGGGGCAAAACGGGCGTAAGTGCTTTCTGCGTCAAAATGTTAGGGGCGCCTGAAGACAACGAAAAATTTGTTAAAGCGCAACCATTAAATATATTTTGTAAGTATTTTTTTTTTCTAAAGCTTATACTCTATACCAGTGTTAAACTCTTAAATGAACTTTGGTGCCAGAAGGCAAAATAAATATTAGAACCCGGGCGTCAAGTTATTACGGGCGCCAAATTGTAATTGTATTTTATTGTAATTTTAAAATGCTTGAAAACACTATTTTCTTAATTCAATAAAATGATAATAACGTTTTTCACATTAATGGATTAATATGTTTCAAATAGAAAGCTGTGACTGTTTTTCAGTTTTAAAAGGCCTACTCAGTAATTTATTTATACCTTTTTTTTATTTCTATTTATTCTTAAATAATACAGCAATTTTCTGATAGATAAATGGTACATTTATCTTATTACAATGTTAAAAATAAATTGTCAAATGAAAAAAATTAAATGACAAAAATTTATATATTACAACATATATCAACCATATCACAACAAATAAAATAGCTTATTTTACTTGTTTTCATAGACAACAGTGTCTCCTAATAGTGTTAAAAAATTTTTCATAGACAACAGTGCCTCCTAATAGTGTTAAAAAGTTTTTCATAGACAACAGTGCCTCCTAATAGTGTTAAAAAGTTTTTCATAGACAACAGTTCCTCCTAATAGTGTTAAAAAGTTTTTCATAGACAACAGTGCCTCCTAATAGTGTTAAAAAGTTTTTCATAGACAGCAGTGCCTCCTAGTAGTGTTAAAAAATTTTTCAACGACATTTTTTTATAATTTTTTATAAGGCCACTTTGAATTGCAAAGTTGTTTCCCGTCCTAAAAAAAAAAAGTAAAGTATGCGGGCGGGCGGCAAATTTCCATTATCCATTATTTATTTTTTTTTTTTACTTTTTTTTTTTTTTTATAGATATTTAAACTGTTAGGTTATGGGGTTAATCTTCCGACCAATGCTCAATGGGCCGGATGTTAAAAATATTTATTATTATGCTCTTTATTTTTCATTAATAAAACCCTTTAAATGTCCAAACAAGCACTCTGTATTAAGATATCTTTACTTTTATTATAAATTTTTGTTAAATATTTGCTAATGCTAAAAATTATTAATCAAACTTTAAAAACGCGGTTTTATTATGATGTAGATACCTAAGAAATATATAGCCAAAAGGGCTTTGAATGAACCATAAACAACATAATTGGCTCATACCATTTCTACAATTAGAAGTCAGTATTGCGACAGATTGATTTTTAGCGATAAGCTTTAGCCTAAAGCTAATCAGCTTTTAAGAGAGACTCGTAAAAGTGTACATTAAAAAAATTAATTATGTAAGAAAAATAAATCTTAAGCGTTTTCAGGTAATTATGTTCGATCATTTGCAATAGTAGTAATGTACCTATAAAAATATTACTATAAGTAATATAAACCTAATTTAATAAGTCCTGATGAGCTATATAGATGTTTTGATCGTGTTACGCTCTAGACCTAGAATAATCTAGGTCGAGTAAGGTATAACAACCAGTAAAGCTTATCAGGTATAACAAGCAGCAAAGAATAAGAGTTCAAATAGACCTGATGATCCTATATAGATGTTTTGATCGTGTTACGTACGCGACCTAAAATAATCTAGGTCGACTAAGTAATGCGTATTGATCTAGGTTGTATACGTTTCGAAAAAATTTGCAAAACCTATTCGTATACAATAAGGTTGTTTTCATTTTATTATAACGTGCACCATGAAGGCGTGACAGGACTTGTCACTCGGACGATTACTGCGTATTTTTTTATTTTTTGTGTTCTTATACTTTTTTCGGAGTTATTAGTCCTTGGCCTTGACCTTCCATTTCAAATTACAAGAAAATTCATAATTCAAAAGGATGTGCCTTTTGAATTATGAATTTTCTTGAATATTGCAAAATATCGTCATTTCATAATTTCTTGAACTATAACTACAATTGACCTCTAGCATGAAACTTTAATAAAATTGTGGTGCAAACTTTAAACAATGTTTTATTACAAAATAAAACTCATCTCTAAGAACTTGTAAAAAAAAAACATTATACATTTGAAACGTCTTCCTTGCTCTTCTCAACATAAAAATAACAAATAAATAAAAGTATTATTATAATATTCTCTACAAAATACAATTACAGTCTATATAACTAATACTGTAATATAATAACGCTCACAGAAAACACGTTCGCAATACATTACTTTTTCTTAGTAGTTCTTCGAGGAATATTTGGCTGAGAGCAGCATTCGTCACATTGTGGAAAATAGTCTTTTTTGTGTGTTGCTATTGGTAGGTCTGCTGAACAATAAACACAAATGTCAACATAGTTAGCTGAGTAGTACAAAGGTTCAACTGGTTCACCACAATTCATTGATCGAACAAACACCACACCTTGCAAACCTTCAGGCAATTCAGTATCCTGCAGTAAGGAACCACAAGAAAAACACAGACCATCTAAAGCATATTCAAGCAGTTGCCTCTCATCTGTTTTAAGTTTTCGTGAAGCGTAGATTATTCTCCACATACCACACTCATCACAACACAGCATCATGCCACTATTCTTGGCATGTTGTACAGTGGCATAGAAAGGAAGAGAACTGCTTTTACTTTTTTTGAGTGAAGGTCGATCATTTTCAGAAGTTTCTGTCCCATGAATATCCTCAAAAGATTTGAAATGACCATCATCTTTCATCATAGGGTCTGGAAATAATTTGATCTTAGAGAATTCTTCAGTAGACAGCCTCAACCTGCCACAGATTTCACATTCTGGATTACCGCACTTTTTTACTTCAAAGAAATAGTGACGTTGACGGCAACAATGACTTAAAAATTGTTTTAAAATTGGTGTCAAACAATTCAGACTAATTTTTTCACTATAGCTTAGATTAAACTCAGAATCTAATCTATTCAAACAACTCCACACTTCATTTTGAAGTTCTTCAGAAGCTGACTGCATAACATTAAACTTCTTGTCTTTTAACTGTAATCTTTCAGTTATTTTACTCAGAAGTATTTTCACAGGTTCTATTGAGTCCAATATATCTTCGCGAAGATTATGCTTTTCTGCAATTACTCTTATTTTTGCAACACTATTACAGCTTTTTATAGCTTTTTCGCTACTGTCAACCATTCTATCACGTGCAACACCAACTGATTGAAGACCCATATTCAAGATTGACATTACTCGTTCAGCAGGATTTCTATATGAATGATAAGGAGCAGTACGAGCAGCACACAAATAGTCAAGATCAAGATATAAAAAAAGGGAAATCATAGATAACTTAACACTCATGTAGGTCACTCTGTGGTCAGGACCACCATCAGAATAGATAAACAAAACCGACTTTACTTTAGCAGCCTCGGATATAAGATTTGCTAATTCAGCTGCATGTCTAATTGGAGAAGAAGGCTCAAATGCACTGTCTTTATATGCCACATTTACTTGGCCATCATACCAAGACTCAGATATTTTTTCTGGTATATCAACAACCAGTGACACAGATGGAATCATACTGAACCGTGTGAAGTCATGATCACTAACCTGAAACAACGTTTTTCCATGAACAAGCACCTGGCGACCTCGCTCGACCGATGCTACTGGACATAAAGGTTCTCCTACTTTAATCCGATGCTTGTCATCAGCACAAACTAGTATAGACACATCCCTTGTTTTCAAAGCAAACTCACGCTGATAGCGAAATATACAAGCTGCATAATGAGAATCAGGGTGTTGTTTACGCCATTGTCTTTGCTGTACCATTCTTTTCACATTCAAAATCCCTGTGTACCTCTGTGAAGTTTTTGTTTCTTTTCTAGCTGGCATGAACTGCAATTGGATATATGATTTAGATGGAATAGGAGTATTGTCAGATAGTTTGGCTGCAACTTGATCTCGGAAATCTCTAACTGAAACTGCTTTTGCTAAATGCACAACTTGTGAATGTCGCCTATCATCTACAGCAGTCCCGATGTCTTCTTCAAGAAATTCTTTTGCTTTAGCCCAAAAAGTATCAAATTGTGTATGTCTACCAGCATAAAGTTCACGAAAATCGTATATCAGATCAGGATCTTCAAGATCAAAAAATATATCTACTCGATTATCAACTTCGGCTTGGGATAATGTGTCAGCAGCTGAAACATCACCAGCTAGATCTTTGTACATATGTCTTAAAATACTTTTCTTAACAGAGGGAGTAATCAGACCATATTTTTCAAAAGCAGCCTTTCGCATAGCTCTTGAGTGATATTTGGGAATTTGTAGTTTAATTGTTTCAATTAAGGGTTGGCTAGAATGAAGAGCAGAATTAATATCTATAGCAGATGTATGCCAAATCCACTGTAGGTTACATAAGTTACTTCCTGGAGAATAAGTTACTAATATAGTAGGTACATTTAGTCCTTTTTTTACTTCTTCTATATACTCATATCTTCGACGACGATCATTTGATAGAAGGTCTAATTCTTCTAATAAATAGATTTGATCAATTTCTCCACTGTTTATTATATCTGACAGATTAGTGATATCTTCAGATAGGGTGTGTCGTGCTGGAATGTACATTATATTAAGCGCATTGCTTATACATCGGACTTGTTCATTTGTATGATGATTTATAAGAACTTGGCTTCTTTTGGATTTTATAACATTGCAGTATTTTTGAAGCCCTTGAGCCAGTAACTCAACTTCTTGCTTAAAAGGTTTCCATTTTGGATGATTCCAAAAACCAGATTGAAGATTACCAAACAATCTTTGAGAATGTGAATTTAAAATATCTACAGAGAGTGATGATATATGTCTCTTTCTATGTTTATATCTTTCAGGCTTATTATAATTAGTAAATTGATAAAATACTTTTGGTATCCCACAATATCGCTCTGCAAACTTCTCATAATGCCCATCAATATACCATAATACATCTGTTAAAATATTTATTGTGTTGAGACCCATATTTGAACTTATTTCTGAAAACGTCCATTTAAATTCACTCTTTTCGATAAATTTTATTAGTGAATTAAATAACTCATCTTTTTTATTGTGTGGATTTTTGAGTTCTGGAATTATTCTTGTTGAAAGACTTTTTTGAACTTCAACCATCACATCGAAAGCATTTTTATTTGCATTTGTAACACTGCTTTCACTTTCATTTAAAATTGTTTTGTTTACGTAAAACTTTACAAAATGACCAAATATAGCAACAAGCTGTTTCACTTTCATTCCTATAGAGAAAAAGTTAAGCAATATTTTTTTATAATTTGTGTTATTACCATTTAATAGTTTTCACATATATTACATTTGTCTATCTAATATATATATATATATATATATATATATATATATATATATATATATATATATATATATATATATATATATATATATATATATATATATATATATATATATATATATATATATATATATACACATACATATATATATATATATATATGTATGTATATATGTATATATATATATATATATATATATATATATACATATATATATATATATTTATTTATAAATTAATTTAATACATTATTGCTCTGTTCTTTAAGAACATTGAGCACTCTGTTTGTAGAATACACTAACATAATTTATATATATATATAAATATATATATATACACTAACATAATTTATATATATATATATATATATATATATATATATATATATATATATATATATATATATATATATTATATATATATATATAAACGTATATATATGTATATATATGTATATATATATATATATATATATATATATATATATATATATATATATATATATATATATATATATATATATATATATATATATATATATATATTTAAACAATTTTAAAATGTATTCTACAAAATAGAGTGCTCAATGTTCTTAAAAGAACAGAGCAATTATATATTAGTAGAAAATCACTTTACAAAATTTTTTCTTATTTTACACTGTGTTTCATCAATAAAGACTCATCAGAAATGTATGTATGTAGATATGTATGTATGTATGCATAAATGTATGTATGTATGTATGTATGTATGTATGTATGTATGTATGTATGTATGTATGTATGTATGTATGTATGTATGTATATATGTATTTCTAATGAGTCTTTATTGATGAAACACAGTGTAAAATGAGAAAAATTTTTGTTAAGTGATTTTCTACTAATTTATATATATATATATATATATATATATATATATATATAATATATATATATATATATATATATATATATATACTATATATATATATATATATATATATATATATATATATATTTATATATATATATGTATGTATATATATATATATATATATATATATATATATATATATATATATATATATATATATATGTATGTATATATATGTATATGTATATGTATATACATATATATATATATACATATATATATATATATATATATATATATATATATATATATATATATATATATATATATATATATATATATATATATGCGTGTGTGTGTGTGTGTGTAAGTGTCTGTTAAAATTCAATAGGTGGTTCATTTGTCTATTTAATTTAAACAGACAAATGAATATGAAAAACGACACAGTAATTAAAAATTCTCACTATTAAAATTGACTTACTGAAACCATCCACAGAGTAGAGGTTTTCTGAAGATATTCCTACTTTGCACTTTTCCAGAAAATGGTCGGATAACTGCAGATTAGTTTCATTGGAAGAGCTTAAAACCATATCATACAACCCTTGAACAGTTAATTCTTCATCGTCTACACAAAATATTTTCCAGCACACAATTTTTTCTCCACAGTTGGAGTCACATATGCAGCAATTCACAAGAGTATTTTCATATTTTGCCATACCGCTCAACTTTTACTTTTGAAGTTTTTTAAAAAATGGAAAAAAAACGCAACAAACAAATAATGGACAAAATCGTTTTATTTTAAAATATGAGGCGGGCGGGGACGGGAAACAACTTTGCAATTCATAGGGGCCTAAAAACACAATTTTAGAATTACTTTTTAAAAAATTTATTATTATTATTTAATTCCATTAGATATTTACTTACAAACAAAATGTTCAAAAAAATATACTGCCGAATAAACATGCGACTTTACCTGTAACTTGCCATCAGACTCATAAATATTATGTTTTTCTGGTGATAATAAAAATATTAGTTTTAGCCTTACACCAATTTAAAGGATAAATATCGAAGAGCAAGCACAACTTATGAGAGAAATAGTGACAACATATTAAAAAAGGACATACAATCAATGCATAACTTGTAAAAATACATACGCTGCGCTTGAGTATTTATTAATAGCATGAAGGCGCAACTCTTCACGATAACAATTGCAATGAATTTATTTTCTTAAACATTAATTGATTTTGAAAAAAGTTTGATAAACCTCTATTTAATATATCAATCTTTTTTGGGATGATGGTATTGCTAAAATTAGGGTTGTCCATTTTGATGCCAGAAACAGTAATAAGAAACTTCCACAGCTCCCTACAAGGTAAAGCTTGTTTAACAACCATAAATTTATTGTGGATGAATCAGGTATCTTTAAATGATCAAGCAGAACTTGTGGTGGTGGCAAATAGATGGAGAAGGAGGTGCAAGGCTGGTCAGCAGATAGAATCTGTTTACCTCTTAATGCAGTTTTTGAAGCATCTGATTATGCAAATTATAAGTAAAAGAAGCCTAATAATTTCTTTATTTTTTCGTTGTATTTAGGTCTGAATAGAACAGATCATTATCAGACGTAAAATTATGTTTATAATATAACTGTTAAAAGATGAATTATGATAAAACCTTTAAAAAAACAAATATTTTATAGTTGAATGAATTTCTAAGATAAAGACCGCTGCCTTTTAGACGCAATTTTATTACCAAATAATAAGGAAGTCTTTCTTTTTCGAAGTTGTTATCTTTTGACTCTGCAGCGTGAATACAATACGTAATTTATTTCATTGAAACTTTAGAATAATGGTGTAAATTTAATGTATATACTAAAGCATTATGTAAATAAAAACCGCCTAAACTGGAAACAATATCTCATATCAGCAAAAATTCAACGGTGGCGACAAAATAAGTAGCACAGATGTTTAATATGTAATGATATATTTTCTGAAGATCTGAGTTTTTGAGATCTTTTTTAGCCTAATAAAATATTAGTTTTAGAAGATAACATTACTGAGTAAAAAAATAAATTAACTTAGTTAAAAAAAAATTCGATCATATAAATGATTTAGAGGTACAGAATAAGGGGGGCAATTTAAATAGCACACCCTGTTAAAGAATTATCATTTTGTCCCTTTGCTATAAAAATTATAGAAGTTCTTGGTATAAATAGTTAAGAAAACTTTATTTGAGGTAAATTAATATTTAGTGGTGTATCCTTTTGAGTCAATAACTGCTTTACAATAACGGCCCATTGACAAGATCAATATTTGGCATTGTTCAGGCGTAATGGCGTCCCAAGCAGTCTTTATTTTAATCTAAAATTAGTCTAAATTTGTTGCAGTTCATCGATTTATGTTTCTGTCAAATTCTTTCCACAAATTTTCTATCGGATTAAGGTCTAGTGGCTGTCAGGGCCATTCCAAAACATCAATCTTGTTAGCGTTAAACCACATTTTAACACTTTTGGGCGTGTGCTTTGGGACGTTTTCTTGTTGGAATTTCCAAATCAAAGGAAAGTTTTTCTTGGCATAAGGCAACATGACGTTTTATAGTATTTCTTTGTACATGCGTTGATCCATTGTCCCTTGAATTCTATGCAACGATCCCACGCCACACCATGAAACTGTGTTTTACAGTCTTTAGAGTATACCAATGGCTGAGATCTTGGTTTTGGGGATAACAACCATATTGTTTTCCGTCGGATCCAAAGCAATTGAACTTAAACTCGTCGGTCTAAAGCAAATTTTTCAAAAAACGTAACTCCTTGTGTACGCACTGTTTTTCAAACTGCAAACGACTGACAAGATTGCGTTTTGAGACCGATGGTTTTTTTCGGGCAACTCTTCCAAATAGCTCATTTTCTCGTAAACGACTTTTGACAGTGCTGACAGATAAATTGACTTTGAGCAATTTGGTGTTTAATTTTTGTAAATTTTGAGCAATTTGATGTTTAATTTTTTGTGCGTCAGCAAAAGCATTTAGCTTAGCGATACGGAGAATGGCTGCGTCTACTGTATGGGTTGTTTTTCGTTTGCAAGACTTGCGTTTTCTGTTACTTAATGAACCATTATTATTAAATAAATCAATAGCATTGATAACATTTTTACAACAACAACCCAATCTTCGAGCTATTTCAGAGTTGTTTAATTCTTGATCTCGAAATGCCTAGGTGAATCTCGAAATGCTTGTACGTTTCCTCGAAACGCATCTGTTCCATGTTTTCCTCGTCCCATAATTAAAAGAATATGATTTTTGCAAAATGAATTACAAGTTTATCCTTAAAATACTGACTTCAGTGATTTTCTTTTAATATAATATAAAAACTTTGGTTTATTTTTAGGAAAAAGTAAATGTGTGCTATTTAAAATGACCTCAAAAATTTAAACGCGACTTCTAAAATGCTCAAAACATGCAATTTTGATAGTTATAAAAGTCAAATGAGAAGTTCCGTTCAAAAAAGTAAGCATTGTTGATGCCATAAAAAATAATAGCAATTGCTATAAAAACATAAAACTTGATATCAAAATGTTAAACCAATCTTTCACAATCATATTCTTGTTATACGGATATTTATATATGTTGAATTTGATTAAGAAGGCTGCGTATAAACTTTTTGTTTGAAATATATTTTGATATTATTATATATTTACAATATTTCGCTGACCTATAATTGTCAGCATCTTCAGTTGTAATAAAAACCCTTACAAAATATATTTAAAACAAAAAGTTTATACGCAGCATTCTTGATCAAGTTCAACATATATAAATATCATAGGGGTGTGTCAGAGGGGTCTAGGCCCTCTAATAATTCGAAAACTATAATTTTCAAATTTTTTTTATTATATTTACTAAGGAAAAACATATATGTAAAATATTTTTTACATTTTTCGAGGAGGCTGAATAAGTGCAAATTTCATAACTGCGAATCTGCATAAGTGCGAAGCAGTTGCAAAGACTGGCATAAGTGCGAACTGGCACGAGCGCGAACTGGCATAAGTGCGCCGAAAGTTTTTTTTTCACCTTAAAGTGATTGTGATTATCACATTTTGTCGCATTATTTTAAAGCTACGCTTTATTGAAAAAAAACGTATCTAACGTGCGTAATGTATTAATAATATTCATGTAAAAACCGGACTTGTACCATATCAGCTTTTTTTTAAAAAGTAACTCATTTTCACACGGTCGCGACCGCGTGAAAATGAGTTATTTCTTAGTTATACAATTGTTATATCAACTTTTTTTAGTCGTGGAAATAAAAAAAATTTTGTTCATATTTTTTTCAAGTTAAGAGAAATTATGGTTAAATTTATGCAAAGATTTAAACCTTTAAGATCCAAATTTATATTCTTAAACAAAGAATTTTTGGTATGGTATGATATTTATATCATCGACTAATAGATGGGCTGATGAGAAAATAAACATAGTTATTCAGGCCATTTTTATACATCAAAAACAATGGAAGACCAAAAACAGAACCCTTAGAAACACCACAAACTATACATTTTTAATATGATTTGTAACCAATAATGCTAACAAACTGCTTCCGATTGAAGAGAATAGATTGAAACTAATCACAATCAACTTTGCGAATTCCATAATGCAAAATGACCAGTACCCAGTGCTTTTATGTTTTTTTGGTTATACTTATTAAAGCGTGGTTAGTAGAACATTTTGATCGAAATCCAAACAGATATTTCTTTAAACATTTAAAGGAACATAGAAATGAGACTAATCTAAATAATAAATTATTTTTATTGGAATTTGTTAATATTAGATAAAATAGAGATTGGTCTATAGTTATTTTTTTTAATTTTTTTTTTTCAACATACCGTTCCCTAAATATATTTAATATAATTAAATATAATTAATATTATCTTGTTCTATCTACAGATGTAATAAGTAAATTGTTCTATCTAATATGTAAAATAAATACAAAAAAATTTATATATAAATAAATACAATGTTCTATGTAATTTAATATGATATATTTTATCAGGTAGAGGTATTTTCATATAAAGCATAGAAATGAATCAGAAAAAATTATTTCTTGATTAACTTATCTGAAGTTTACATTTTTAATAAAATATTTGTAACTTTTATTAAAAAAAAATTTTTCCTAACTTTATACAAAGACTTTTATAAATGATTTATATATACTTTCTCAAAACTTTTTTAATGTGACTGCCGTTTATTCAATATTCAAGCAGTTAATGTTTTTGTCTTGAAGTTGCCCTTTAATTTAAAAAATCATTTGAGTTTAAAAGATTTGCTAAGAACGCTAACTTTACCCTTAAGTTAAAAGATGAATACGAAACCACAATATTAAAAATCGGCCTTCATTCAGACAACTTTATTACGCGATGCCAAGACCTGTTATTATCGAAGGTAACGTTTAAAACATGGCCTACTATACTCAGGGTAATATATATTTTACATTTTTTAGTGAAAAATTAAGAGGCAATTTTTGAAAAATTGGATCGATCAGTGGACTCATTTACCGTCACAACTCTGATTGCATCAACACTTGCAGTTACTTTACGTGCGCAAGCGGAGCTTGTTAAGGAGCTCCTGAATGGCAATTGAGTGAATGCAAGCTTCTTGTTAGTTTGAGGGATGTTTTAAACTTATAAAAATTTTTTCATGTAATTTATTCAAAAAGCATATAAACTTCTGGGAAGAAACTCAAATTCCAAACATCCTATACTTGATGAGCTGTTTGATAATCGAAGTGAGAAAACTATGGAAAAACTATTTTTGAAATAACTATTTCAGATTATGACACAAAAAACTATTAAAAAGATCTAAATGCAAAAACTGTAAAGCAAATTTGAATGCTATAGACTGAGGTCTTGAAAATCACACAAATCTTTTTTACCACGTGGTAAACTATTTTATTCCATTCAAACTGCTTGCAGAATTTGTTGTCTATTTGTCATTTTGGATTTAATTGAGAATGAAATTTCATCTTAATCAATCCCTTCCGTTATATCATTAACATAAATACGCACTAGAAAGGAAATTTGTGAAAAACCATAAAAATTTTGAAATTATATTATTTTAATAACAAAAAAAAACTTTCAAAAGATTCGCTATCCAAAGATAACCTGAAATCATTTAAAAAGAGGCAAAAATATGAAATCAAAATTGCTAATATGCAAGTTGGAGGCCCGGCGGAAGGCGGGTACAATGGGTGATTTTCACCCAGGGTTTCTTATTAATATTAGTCTGGTTAAAATATAAAGAACTAGTAAAAATTCGAGCTTGAAATAAATGACAACTTTATGGAAGATATTTTGCATCCTAATAGTTTGAAGTAGTCTTCTGGAAGTACTTTAGACTTTCTTATACAAATATACAAAGATTCTCTAGCCTATTTTCCGATCTATATGCATTCTAACTTAACATTACCTGACGCAAAAGGTAACAACCTTTAAGTAAACTAAAATGGATTTAAAAATTGTAGGGTCACTATAAAACAAGAGATTTAAAAACGTCTATCAAACATACATGTTGAAAATGAATTAGATACAACTCTGTCTTAAGATGAAATAATAAAATTTTTGCTTGTAAAAAAGCAAAAAATTAGAGTATTTTTAATATTAATTTTAAATAATTTTTTAATTAATTCTAATCGTGAATATGTTGCAAAAGTGTTATTTAACCCAGATTATATTCAGATTTTCTTGAAAATATGGGTGTAATTAACAGTATTGGAAAAAAAAACGCAACCATTTTTTTTCGCGCTTTAGCTATTGAGTCGATAAGACGTGTTTTTATTCGAGCGTAAGTTTCAGGATTTTATATATTTTTGTTTATTTTCGTATTCTTTTTATTTCCTTTTCCTCATATTCTCTTTTTTCTCTTTTGTCGTACTTCGCGCACCTATATTTATATATACCTATACTTATATACTTATATTTTATTATATATATTTTTATTTATATATTATTATTATAAAAATAGTTGTGACTAAGATTTTATTTACGCTTTAGTTCGCTTATATTTTTACAGAGTTTACAAATTCTTTTATTTTTTTTTTCTTTTTTTTCTTTTTCTTGTTTTAAAGTTTTAATAGTTTTAAACTTACCGTCAATAGTTGCGTTGCACCTGATTTTTAATCTGTTTGTTTATTCATTTTTTGAACATTAGTTTTTCAGATCTTTAAATATCTTATTCTATTTTGCGCTTTGACAATTTTAAAACATACTTAATATATTATGTAATAAATCCGTGATTATATATATTTCCGGAAAATTAGTTACATTTTTTTTTTTTTTTTTTTCCAAAAAAAATTTTTTTATTATTTTAAATAAATTGTTATAACACGGAAAAAAATAATATTATTACGTAAAAAAATAAAAAAATAAAAATAAATAAAAATAAATAAAAAAGTTTTCAAAAAAAAGTTTATTGAAACTTAAAGGATATAAACTATATCAAAGAGTATTTATCGAGTTAAAAGAAATCATATATACATACGCCTTAAAATTGCTTCCACTGGTAATTGCTAAAAATAGTAACACAAAAACAGCTTAAAGATGCTCTGGAAAACGCTGATAAAATTGCCAAAGAAGAGCTTAAACAAGCTCTTCATGTAATTAAATCACTTACTGCCAGAATTGATGAACTTACAAATAGAATTGATTTGCAGGATATTGAAATAAAGTCCCTGAAAGATAGCAAAAGTAGTGAAAAGCCTTTGTTATCTAAATTAGTTGAACAAGTCAACAAACCCGGTACATTAGCAAACGTAGCTGTAGTGAGCACGCTCAATAAGCATAATAGGGACGTGACTAATAGAGAGAAGAGAATTGTTGCGTTTGGTCTACCTGAATCTGTAAAAACTCAACCAAGCGATATAACTAAAGATGACACCGCGGAATTCAAAAAGGTTATGGCATCCTTAAATAAATCAGTCAATATTGTCAGAGTTGAACGTTTCAAAAAAACTAAGAACTTTAATTCTGGTAAACCTGCTCCTCTTATAATTGAAGTTGATTCGGTATCTATCAGAAACGACGTTATAGCATCGGCAAAACAATTAGCATCGGGCAATTTTAAAGATATATTTACACGTCCTGACCGCACAGCAGCAGAACAAAGTGATTTCAATAAATTAAACTCAGAAAGAAAAGCAGCTAATTCTGACCTTGACAAGCTTGGAAAACTTGACAAGCCCTTTAGATTTGTCATCCGCAGCGATAAATTGCGATGCATTGATGTCTCACAGGAAGTTGAAATCAATGGTCGTAAAAAGCATCCTTTCATCAAATGGAAAGATGCACATGCAGCCAGAATTGCAAAAACACAATGAATCAAAGTGTTTACCTGCGAATATTTATTTAAATGCATTAAATACAAAAATAAAATCTGCTAAACCTAACCCTAAAAATACATTTTTAAAATGTTTTTATACTAACGCAACTTCCCTTAATCCGGATAAAATGAACGAATTATCTGCACTTTGTGACATAAACATGTATGATTTAATCTTTATTTCTGAGACATAGTTTACTGAAATATCTGCTTCTCAATTGAACAACTACTCACTAGTAAAGAAAAATCGAATTAAAAAACGGTGGAGGTGTTGCTATCTACATCAAGCGTGATCTAGTCGTGAATGAGGTATCTGATCGTCATCTAAGAGAGATCTTAAACAACAGCAACTCCGAACAAATATGGTGTGAAATTAAAATCGGTAACGAAATTGTTCTTATTGGTTGTGTCTATAGACCATCTTTTTGCATATAAATGATATAAATAAAACAATTATGTTGGATAAACAAGCTGTTGATAGAAAAGCGTATAATTGTTACTAGCAGGTGATTTCAACTTTC
Source organism: Hydra vulgaris (assembly GCF_038396675.1). NCBI lineage: Eukaryota > Metazoa > Cnidaria > Hydrozoa > Anthoathecata > Hydridae > Hydra > Hydra vulgaris. Next base: position 23,805,012 of record NC_088931.1, read on the forward strand.
CGGATATCAAATGGCACGATGATGACTGGATCGAATTACTAAGCGGTAAAAATAGTGCGGCAAGTGTTTTTCTTGATACTTTGACTAATGATAACCTAGAACAATTAGTTGATTTCTTAAGATTTGAAGCATCTAATGGTAAAGCAAAAAACAATTTGGATTTAATTATTACAGGCTCTTCAACTAGAGTAATCAACTTATCTAGCACTCTGCCGTTAGGTAATTCGTCACAAGGTCATCGCATACTGAGTTGGGATTATGTAATCCTTTCTAAAAATGAGACTACTTTCTCAAACAAAAAATATGACTTTAATAAAGGTGACTATATAAATTTCGGTTAAAAGATTATGGAAACTAACTGGAAGCAATTATTTGAAAATAAAAACACTAATGAGTGATATGAACTTTTCTGCAGTAAATATAATAAACTCAGCAAGCAATTTATTCCGTTAAAAAAAGTCCATACCACCCGTAATGCGCCGTGGATGAATAAGGAGGTACTGGCTATGATAAAGCAAAAAAAAAACAACTGGGCAATTACTTATCTGCGACTAACTGGCGATCAGCGACACTGATTCGTGAATATAGGAAACTAAGAAGTCAAGTGCAGAAAGCATGTAAACATCGTGTTCGAGTATTTGAAGCACAACTAGCATCAGATAAAAGTAATCCTAAAAGGGTGTACGCTTATGCTAAGGCGCAACAGAATGTTCATGTATCTATTAGTGCTATATCTAATGCAAAAGGTGAAACGTTAACAGAGGGAATACATATCGCAAACAGACTTAACGAGCACTTCAAATCAGTTTTTGTAGATGATAGTAAAAGTAGTCAGTTACCTATTTTTGAGAGAAGGCATTATCAAGAAGACTTAGGCGATATAACTATTAACTTTGAAGCGACGCTACCTTATTTGAAAGGTTTGAACCCGAATAAATCTATTGGTGCTGATAACATTAATCCAAAGGTACTTAAAGAATGCGCAGCTCAAATGACTTACCCTCTTACTTTACTTTACAATAAAGCACTGTCCGAAGGCTCAACACCTACAGCTTGGAAACAGTCACACGTCACACCGTTGTTTAAAAAAGGTAGTCGTCTTGATGCCGCTAATTACAGACCAGTGTCTATCACATCAGCTCCATGCAAAGTAATGGAAAAGATTATCAGGGAACAGATAACTAAATATCTTGAAAAAACGAGCAGCATCTCACATAATCAACATGGATTTATGTCCAAAAAAGGATGCACATCTAACTTATTGGAGAGTGTCGACTACATCACGAAAGCGTTAAGTAAAAGAAAATGAACAAGCGGAGTTCTAAGCGGAGTTCCTCAAGGGTCTGTACTTGGTCCAACATTATTTATCATTTATGTAAATGACTTAACGGATAAGTTAAAATCAGTTCATAAAATCTATGCTGACGATACTAAACTGTTACAAGAAATAAGACCTGAGTTTCACGATGCTGATTGCCTGATCCTACAAAATGATTTAAACATTGTCACAGATTGGTCAAAGGAATGGCTGATGGAGTTAAATGTTCAAAAATGTAAAGTCATGCACCTTGGTTATGGAAATAGTAATCATGAATATGTAATGAATGATGGAAATGCATCACTTACTCTTGAGGCAACGGATATTGAGAGGGACCTGGGTATCTTCATATCTAATGATCTAAAATGGAATCAACACATACAGGTTGCAACACATAAAGCGAGTATGATACTTGGCCTATTAAAAAAGACATTTAGATCAAGAGATATGGAAGTTTGGAGTAAGTTATACACTACGTATGTTAGGCCGCACCTGGAATTCGCTATTCCGGTATGGTGTCCTTACTTAAAAGGTGACATCAAAGAAATCGAAAAAATTCAGCGCAAAGCAACAAAAGTACCTCATGATTTAATAGGATTACCTTACGCTGAAAGGTGTCGTCGGCTCAATTTTATTACTTTGGAAACTCGCAGGAGACGTGGCGACTTAATCCAACAGTTTAAGCTAGAAAACGGTTTTGAGAGTATCAATTGGCATAATCCACCAATTCGCAGATCATCTTCCAATGTCCTAATGCGTGAATTCACATATAATAATGCTCGTCACAATTTTTTTACAAATCTTATTGTCAATGATTGGAATAACTTGCCGTCAGCATGCAAAAAGGTTCCGTCAGTTAACGCATTTAAGAATAGAATTGACAAGTATTTTTTTTCTCCAGCTGCAAACAGTACATCTTTTACTGAAGATGAGCTGCACGTTTATTAATTAATTCGTGCTTTAGCAGCTACAAATATTGGCTTTTTAGATACTATTTGTAATAGATGTAAACTTGAATTAAATGAAAGCAATCTTTTTTCCCTTTTCCCAATTTTGATATCAACTTACTTGCTATGACCAACAATTGCTTTTTTTTTTTACTTAAAGTTTATATTTCACAAACCATAAATTTTTGTATAACTTTGTTTGTTTGGTTTTTAATTATTTGTCATTTTATCTACGAGGACTTATTTAAATATATTACTATTAACTTGTATAATGTACATGCCTTTAATTTAAAGATATGCATGCTTAATGGAGTGCCTAATTGCTACTATGCCCAGGCGTTACAAAAGCCCTCGGCGGCCCTGATCATACCTGAGCATTTTTCCGCCAACCAATCATTGACATTCTTTAGAAGTTTTTGAAAAGTGCTTTTTTCAAGATAAATTACTCATAACATTTCTTCAAAAACTTGTATTAAAATACATAACAAAATTTAAAATTTATTTTATTGAGGAGCCATAATATTTTTTTACCCACCTCCGGAATGTCTAGCGCCCGGCCTGGCAAGTTGTATGGCGTTTGTTTATATAGATATAAGTTTACCAATTGTTTGATTTCTTCAATTTCTTGATATTTTCCTCATAGCGTTAAAATTTACATGAATATAGTTATATATTATAGATAAATATAATATACATAGATATAAATGTACATTAATTTAAATAGTTTTTGTGACTATTACCTTAGACATTTTAGTAGACTACAAATCCTCAACATTTTAGCAGACTACAAATCCTCAACGAATATTAATAAAACGTCTTTGAAAAAATCTTTGATATACCTAAATTATCTTGAATAAATATATAATAATAAACACCAACTGCCACTTTTATATCGAAGAACTAAGTTAAAAATTAAGGTTTGAGTTACTTTTTTAAAATTAAGTATTTACTGCAGCCATTTTTTCAATAAAAATCGGCCTTATAAATTTCCCCTCAAAAATGTGAAACATTTAGTCGTGAACATGGTAGGGCATGTTCAAAAAGTTTATTCAGTAACGTAAATTTAATAAACTACGAATTTCATCGCAAAATAAATACGTCAAGTTATAATATCCAACAATTCTATTTTATAAGCCGATTTAAAATACTTTATTTATAAACACTCATTGTCAAGCTTTGGCAAAAAATATAGACAAAAGAATAATTAGTAAAAAAAATTCCGTCATCGTCTATAGTTATTTAAAATAAAGTTGTTTAAAAGGTAATTAAAAAAAAAAGCATAAGAAAAAAAAATTCCACAGAACTAAAGGTACCTAATCAAGAGAATAAGATGATGTACATAAACATCTAAAAATAGAGTATTTACAAAATCAAAAATTCTAATTTACATTTTTTATACTACAGTTTATTACTATACTTGTTATTTCCTAAAGAAAAAATACACTTTACTTAATGAAATAAATTTTGACGACGTGGGTTCTCAGAATCGTCTAATCGAGAGTAAACGTGGCGCTTCAATTGTGCATACGAAAACATTCCGCGTAAAAAGATCAACCAGCCTGAAGATTAAACAAAATTGTAAATTATAATTTTATTCAAAAATATTTCATGAGATATATAAAAAATATAATATAATGCAGTACATAACGTAACTAATGCAAATAATAATAAAATATAAAAAATAACAAAGAAAATATAATAAATTAATTACCACATAAAACAAAAAGATACATAAGCCAAGGGCTATCGTCAAAATATTCTTTAGACCATTCTGTATGCTAAAACAAAATAAATAAAAAAAGTTAGAAAACCAAAAATTAAAAAAAGAATTGAAAAAAAACAACATTCATATAAATAACTACATAACTGTTTTCCAACTTCAACTAAATTACAATTATTTAAGTTAAAAAAAAGAAACAATGATAAGAAATCAGTCACTTGACATAATTTCTAAGCATTCAGGTTAAATGTGTTAAAGAATTGAAATATAAGCTATATTTACATATGAGCTTTTCTTTTATTAAAATTTTACATTAAATAACTGTTACTCAAAAATTTCAAAACCATGGGATAGCTTGAATACTCTAATGCATATATACTTGGTGACTCTTGGAAATTTTTTTAACCCTTACAAATTTTTGAGAATATTGTTACGAAATATAAAAGATCAACATAAAAAAAGTAAAAAAACTATAATTTATTGCGTGTAAAATAATAAAAGAAATTTTTTAATCAACTAGGAACCTTTTGTGACTATAGGCTCAGTCCAAACCCAATGGGTGAAGTTTCCCTCATGATACATTGTGGAGTATTTGATCAAAAAAAGTCGAACAAAAATATTTTATCAAAGTTACCAAAACAAAACAAAATATCTTTAAAGTTATCGCAAAAAAATGTTTTTCTTTAAAGTGAAAGATTTCAAAAATATATATTTAAAAAGCATATTTATAAATATAAAAAGTATATCTATAAATATAAAAAATATATATTTATTAAAGTGAAATAGTTTAAATAAAATTTTTCAATAAAATAAAACATTTCAAAAAAGCCTCATTAAAGTTACTCAAAAAAAAAAAAAAGAAAAAAAAAAAAGAAATTGTTTCATAAATTCACCGTTTGGTTACATTCCATAAAAGTATATTTATGGCACTTTTTGGCAGCTGTTTTTTCTAAATATATCAAAAAAATATATATGCGACATTGGTAATGAAGAAAACGTGACCTTCCTGGTTAAATGCTCCTTCGTGGTGCTCTGTTACTTGACCGATAAAAAAAAAAAAATTTTCTCAATAAAAAAATATTAAAAGATAATCTTTCTAGATTATTGAAAAATTGTTACAACAGAAAACCTGATTTATGCTTTTATTATTAATCTTTTTTTCTTAATCTAACAAGATTTATTTAATTGATGCACTTAAGTAAAAAATAAGTCTATAATATCTCACAAAGAATAAGTTTTAATTTTCATTATGTCAGCTATTTTCACGTTGTTGTTAATGAACATCAACACCACAAACTGGATCAAAATAATGCTCATTGAAAAAATTATCAGGGCCTTGAAGAGTACACTAGAGAAAATTGCATTTGTTGCTGGAAAACTTGTTGTTTAAAACCTTTTCTCAAATCCAAATCAAACCTTGCCATTATGCTTCAACAAAATGTCAGAAAAATTGAAGAAAATTTAAATAATCTTGTGATTATTTTGGATCATTCTAATAATCAATCATTAATCTAGTGAATTTTATTTTGGAGATTATTTTATCATCTTTTAGCTAAGTTAATTAAATAGTAGTATTTAATTTTACACAAACGTGTTTATACCAGGTTGTTCAATAAGTTTTGTCAATTGATAAGAAAAACACAACTTTATTGTTTGAAATACAGTTTATTATTCAATATAATCTCCCTAAACTTCAATACACTTGTTCCAGTGATCATCTAACTTATGGACTCCACCCCTGAAGTGAGAATCCAGAAGACTTGCTTTGGAGCTGAAGTACCAGGTTCACACCACTCCTTAGCCTCTTGTTTTGATTCAGGATCATAATGGTAGATCCAAGTCTCATTAATAGTGACCAAAGGACCCATAAAATCGTTTTTATCCTTTCTAAAAGGCTTTAAATTTTGCTAAGAAAATCTTATTCGAATGTATTTTTGTTCCATCGTTAGCAAATGTGGCATCCATTGTGCACACAGCTTTTGTGAAACCCAAAACTTCAGCCAAAATATTGTTCGCACTACCTAATATAATGCCTAGAGCTTTTACTAAATCTCTCTTAGTTAATTAACAATCTTCCAAAATTATATCCTGCATTCTTGCTGTGATTTCTGGTGTTGATGCACTTTTTTGACATTCTTCATGTGGATCATCTTCAAGACTTGTACGACCACATATAAATTTAGCAACCCATCCTTCTACTGTTTTAATTGAAGGTGGAGAATCCTTATACACTTTTAACCATCGTTCATGAATTCGTTTTGGTGCTATACCTTCCAAAAATAAGAACTTTATTACTGCAAGATACTCCATTTTTTCCTTAGTAAAATTTTTTTTTTATATGTCAACTTTGAACATATGTAAATATACAAATAAGTTATCAGATCTATGTGAAATACGTGTTCATAAAAAAATAGTAACAATTTTAGAAAAACAAAACAATAAACCTAATAGCGTCATCTCTTATCCAATGACAAAACTTATTGAACACAGGGCCGTCCCGAAGAGATTTTAATGAGGAAGGGGGGTGGGGTGGGGAAAGGGGTGACGTATCTGTCTTTTGCCGACTAAAGCCAAAATTTTTTTTTTTGCTGACTAACTTATCCAAAAAAATAAAAAAAACCTCCTCGTTGGCCAACATTTGCCGACTATAGATCCAATTTTGCCGACTCCAGCGTCCATTTTGCCAACTAATTAAATTTGTAGGGGGAGGGGGGGCTAGACGCCCCTCTATGCCCCCTCGGGACATCCCTGATTGAACAACCTGTTATATTATACATAGTTTTACAATTACGTAAACACTGTCGGCAACACAGTAGAATTGTTCATTACAAGTCATAGTTTAATATAAAACATTCTTTAGGCTTTTAGTTTCTCTATTGTATTTTTTAATTTGTCTAATAGAAAATTATTTGTTAGACTTATTTTCAAAATGATAGCATAAACTTTGCTTAAATTATCTGAAGTAGTATACAACATCTACTCCTATTGAAAAAGTCGATTAAACATATTTAATATAATTAATTCCATACCTTGACAATAAATGCCCATTTGACTAGTGACAAACCAAAGCCAGAAACAGCACCATACTGTGCAGACAAAGAGTTGGAAAAACAATACCCTGCCAAAAATCCAATCCAGTTGAAAACAAAGGCAACTAAAAAAAAAAAGAGAAATAGTAAAATCATGAATAAAAAAATATTGCATTAACTTTTAATTACTAAAAGAATGCGCTTACGTAAAAAACATAATACAAATCCAAGATCACTTCCAACAACTACATCATTATCATCTATAAAAAAATTACAGAGAAATTTTGAAAAATAAACCTTTGAGTTGGTGAAAGTTACAAAATACAGAGTGCTTGGAACAATACAGTAATAAGTGCGTGGGACATAGTAATGAGTGAGTGGAACATTACAATAATTAGTGCCTGGAACATTACAGCAATGAGTAGATGGAAAATTACAGTAATTAAGATGCAAACTAACAACATTAAAAAAATAATGTTTAAATTAAAAAAGATTTATACCCCGTTCATACTGACGATAAAACACGTTTTAATTGTCGTATTTTAAACGCGTTTTACATTTTACTATTCTCATCAAATTTAAAATTGGTTTTAATTAAAACACGCAACGTTAAAAGTTGTTTTAATAAAACAACGTCGCGAGGTTGTTTTAATTGCGTTTTATTACCCTGAACTGTTTTTAAATGGCGGAGGAAAAAGCTGTTGCTGAAGAAAAAGTTAAATCTAGAAAGAGAGCTAGACATTGGGATGATGAGGAAACAAAAATACTAATTAGTAAATGGTCAGAAGATAATATCCAAGAAAAGTTGAAGTCATGCACAAGGTTTTGTTTTGTTTTTTTCAGTTAAGTTGGATCAAATTGAAATAACTTGTTAAATAAAATCAAACCACTCGTTACTAAATAGTTTAAATAAATCACAAATAGACAAGAAGTGATTACGAATTACATTAATATTGAATAAACAAGGAAATGAATGTTTATAAATTGTACTTTTTACAACAAGATATTTATTTCTCTTTGATAGTTAGCACAATATATATATATATATATATATATATATATATATATATATATATATATATATATATAACATCATATTTTTTGGATTTTATAAAAGGAAAAATTTGGGAGGAAATTTTGCTATTCTTGCAAGCTTCTGGATATGAAGACAGAGATAAAGAGATGTGTAAAACAAGAATTCACACATTGACAAGTGCATATCGCAATTATATTGATAATAAACGAAATACAAGTGGGACTGGTCCTTCCAAAAAACCATCCTGCTTTGATGAAATTGATAAGGTTCTTAGTGACAAACCAACCACATTACCAACTTTTTTGAAAAGTTCCTCAGGCATGAATGTTATTATTGAAAAAACTGCAGAAGTGAATAATTTTAATAATTGTGTTAATGAGTTAGTAAACTGTGAACATATAGACATTGAAACTACTCCGTCAAGTTCTAAATCTGAAGAGTTGGTAAAAAAAGATAATAGTTTTTACTTTAAAAAATCCAAAAAGAAAAAATCCAGAAGTGAGGTAATGTTTGAACAATTAAATGCCACTGTTAATAAATTTATGACCTCTCAGGCTGATATTGATCATAAAATTTTAGAAAGTATTTTAGAAAACCACAAACAAGAAGAATCATGTGTTATATTAAAAGTTCGTCAAGTTGAAGATTTATATTTTATTGAAATAGAACTTTCATTGGCAGATTTGACACTAGAAAAACTTACTTGCACAATAAAAGAGGAATTTTCAGTTCAAGATAATGCATCTTTATTGATTACCAAGTTACCAAATGTACTTATCCGAAATGATAAGGATGTTAAACGTCTTAAAAGTGGGACTGAGATAGAGTTTTTAATTATGATTAAAAAAATGTGAAGCAATTTCTTTGTTTTGTTATTTTTTTCTCAAAATAAAATAAACCATGCCTTTTACAACATTGTTTGAAAAAAATCATTTACAACTAAACAGTTGTAAAATAATGTTTTTTTATGGAATTTCTAATAAACTCAGCTTTATTGTCAAGTTCAATGCAACTGTGGTTTAATATAGGGTTTACTAAGTCAATTTCTGTTTGTTCAATCCATTCATTTAAATACTTTTGCTTTGTCAAAGTACAGAAGTTATGTAGTATACAACATGTTGTAACAATATTGACTGTGTGTTCAACTGTTGTATCTAATCTCTTTAAAAGACATTGAAATCGACCTTTTAATCTTCCAAATCCATTCTCCACCACCACACGACATTTACTAAGAGAAACGTTAAACTTTGCTTCTTCTATACTAAGATTTCCACGATCTGAGTAAGGTTTCATAAGCCAATTTTTAAGGGGATATGCTGAATCACCAAGGATAAGAGGACCAATATTATCAATTATTTTAGATAAGTTTGTAGGTAAAAAGGTTCTAGCCAGACACTCTTTATATAAGGGAGAATTTTTAAAAACCCTTGAATCGTGTGATTTGCCAGTCCACCCTACAAAAATATCTCTAAATAAATACTTGCTGTCTACCAATCCCTGTAAAATAATGGAGTGATATTCTTTTCTGTTTATATAGTCCTCTGAATTTTTATGAGGAGCCTTTATTCTTATGTGACATCCATCAACTGCTCCAACTACTTGTGGAAAACCATATAATTTTTCAAAACTTACTATAATCTCCATTGTTTCTTCCCTTGAGGGTAAGGAAATGTATTTCTTCATTAAGTTATCAACAAAATGTTTACAAATTCTGTGAACTATTGTACAAACAGTTGATTTTCCTAAGCCAAATAAATTGGCTATTGTTCGGTAATCTGCAGATCCACTTAAAAAGTAAAGTGTCACAGCTAACTTCATTTCTAAAGGCAAAGATTTACGAAAGTTAGTGCCTTGTATAGGCATAAAAGGTGAAACTTCCTTGCACAGATAATTAAAGGCTGCTTTAGACATTCTTATGTTTTTTATCCAATCATCTTCGTTCCAACAGTTTACCATTGTTTCGTACCAAAAGCTTTGACTGCGAGGTTTAGTCCAAATTTTTCTGTAAACCGCAAAATTATAAGCAGTAATACAGTTTATCAGTATGTGCTGCAATTGCAGTCTTCTTTTTTCCCTTGATATGTACAATAATACTCGTAACTTCGAGATCAAGTTTTTCTTTGAGAGCGCCATTTTCGAACGTTAATATAAATACTAAAGAACGTTCAATCTGAACGCAAGAAAACTGAAAACATGTTTATTATAAAACTATGTTTACATTAAAACATGTTTATTTAAAACAGAATTTAGTGTGAACTGGGTATTAATTTTAAAAGTAGCTAAAGCAGTATTAAAGTTTTTTTGAAAATTTTTTTTTAACCTATATAATCGATATACGACTATGAAACATTAATCATATAGTATCTATATAAGACTACGAAACATTAATCATATAGTATCTATATAAGACTATGAAGCATTAATCATATCTATAATAAAAGCATTAATCAAGCCTTCCCGGAAAGCATGTGCTAGAGAATAAAACAACAATTCTCGAAGAAAGGAAACGCAGACTATATGAAATAGAAAATCTAAATAAAATGAGCTAAAAAAAAATTGTATATTAAAAAAAGAAAAATGTTGTCAAAAAAATAATATACCTAAATATTTTACTGTTTTTGTTTTCTTATTTTTAGGGCGTTTGTTATTTTTCACTTCCAAAATTGATACAAGTCAAAGAAAAAAGCAGGTAAGAATATAGCAAAAATAAAAAATTTTATTTTGATAAATTTTTCTAAAATAATAAAGTATTTCCTTAATATACATTAAGGAAATACTTTATTATTTGCGCGAGAAACATGGACAATTTTTAAATTTGCTTTCAAATGTCTTTGCTCAATGCAAATGTTTTTATCAATGCACAGGAAAGTTAGAAAACTAATTGCTATTTGCTTGTGATTTTTTTTTTTTTAAACAAGTTTTTAATGTAAAATAAAATAAAAATTCATTAATAATTATAATTAAATATAAAATATTTGGTTGTTTTCACTACCCCCATTGAAATAGTCTGCACTTTTGTTGGATAATGTTTTATTGTTAATTTACGGAACTTTTTAAAATAAATTTTTAGGAGCCTATTTGTTTAAGTTTTTAAATATATTTTTTTCAAACAGAGCATTTGTTATGTTCATTATCTCTAGTAATTTGTATTAACGTTGGAAACTGGGCAATATAAAAGAAACAATTTCAGACATGCATCAAATGTGGTAGATACATTTTTGAAAGAAACCATGTTATTCTTTTATCTAATTTATTCTGTCATTACAGAATTTATTAACCAAATAATATATTTTACAAATAAATAGCAATTTATTTTTTTATTGCCCTATTATATAAGTATTGCAAAAAAATGTCAAATACAGCAAAAACATTTTAAAAAGCACTAAAAACAAATTAACAAAATTTCTCATAGTTCTAGCATATATAGCAAATTAGTTTCCTAATTATACAGATTGATAAAAGTCACATATCAAAACTTTCAATTGTTGTTAAATTTTTATAAAAGATGATATGATTTTTTCATCAACTTGTATCAAGTTTGGTAGCTAAAAACAACAACCACTCTAAAAAAAGAATACAAAAGTTGTATAAAAAAATTTCATAAAATTTTTTTTTTTTTTAATTATTAAATTTTCTAGTTTATTTAATTAAAACTTGACATTCTGTTACAATTTTGTTTCTTTTTTTAGGATTGTTTTTTTTCCCTCATTAGATAAGGTTAGCTTTTTAAAATGCTTTATAAGCCAAAAAATGTAAACTGCCGTGGTTAGTGTATCTAAAAATATTACTTTAAACGTGGACAAACAAGGTATGCAACCCCATGCACTTTCTGGGAAGGCTTGTTAATCACTAATTCAAAAATTCAAAAAACAGGTAGATCAATCCATAGTCTGCACTATTTGCTGTTATTATTAGTAAAAAATTTGTTCTCTTAATTAATTTTTCTGTTTTATTAATTAATTAATTAATTAATTAAACACTCCAACAGTGTATGAGCTGCAATTGTGTTTTATGCAAATTAAATATTTCTTACAAAGATTATTGCATTTAAAGTAAACTAGAAAAATATAAATATCATTAAAAAACAAAATAATATTCAAGGATAACGTCCTTGCCAATGAGTCATTACTGTGATAATAGAGGAACTGTGGTTTTGAGGGATGTTTATCAGTCTTCTGCTCAACTATGTCCCATATATAATCCGAAAAATTAAAATCTAGTAAGATATTTTACCATGGTAATTCTCAGACATTGTATTCATGCATATAACGCTGATAAATTGAATTTAGATTTAATTTTCTTTCTTTAAAAAGTTGATATTAATATAGTGGGTCATAGTAACATAACTAAAGTTAACAATACAGATTTTGTAAATACTAATGAATTTTTCAATGGTTGTCAAAAACAATATTTTATAAATGTTTATTTCCTTTTTATTTCAAACCATGTCAAACTAGTTGTCAATGTGATCTTCAATATACATATTTCATTGGTTGCTGACTGAAAATTTTCATGAAGATATTGCAGCCTGATTGGTAAAACCAAGATGAAGATTTCTTCTTGACTTGAAACTTAATCTGAATAAAAAAGTTGGTGCAAATGAAATCAGAAAAAAAACATTTGGATATTAGATGACACCTTTTTTTGCATAACTGTTTGCTAAAAACATCAAACCAACACTTAAAAATAAGAACAAATTTTGTATAATAATTTGTTAATGGAGCCAGAATCTGGAGCTGGAGCCTAGAGCTGAAGCTAATTTTTGGACCTTAGCTCCAAAGCCCTGTATTAATTTGAATACTCTAAAATTTGGTGTCCACTGAAAAAATGTGACAGCTTATTTTTTTATACCAGATTGGAAACAGAAAAGATGCTTAACACTGGGATCTATTTTAGATTTTATTGGTTAAGATTTATTAGGAGTAAACTGTTTAAACTCATTTCATAGTAAACTGTACTCAACTCAAGGAATGAACTATCATTTTAATTGTGTTCACATTTTAAGTGAACACTATTAAAATGATAGGCAAAATTTTTTTTCAATTGATCTAATAATCTTCAAACTCTAGTCAAAATGTGAGCAATGATTTTTAATTTGGTATAATTATAAATGCTTTTGAACAAACAAACAAGAAAACAATAACTTATTTATAAGTAAAAGAAAACTTTTAAAAGACCTTGTAATATAAAAGCTTTTACTAAACTCTAGTTTATATTATGAAATTTTTTTCTCACCACTACTGTTTCTCAACCAGTAAAGGAAGACCTAAATAAATAATATTTAGAATAATTAAATAATTGACTGTTATTTTAAATAAATCACATTATACATAAAAATTAATAATATATGTAAAAACTAAAATAAACAAAATAATGAGAAAAATAACAGCTAATCAAACATTTAACTAAAATCTCATTTTGGAAATGAAACTTTTTTTACTTTACAACACCTACCTAAACACTAATTTTAAAAGAATAATTCAAAATACCTCTTGAAAATGAATCCTACATTTACAACTCTCAAGAAAATAATTTACAATATAAAAACATTATTTGTATTCAAAATAATTGTATTCAAGACCAATTGTTCTTTATTTAGAGCGCTCTAGTTATAAACATTTTTTTTAATATTATAAATTTATTACTTTATTTAACTTTATGACTTTGCAAAACAATTTGAACAAAAAAATCAGATAAAAACATAAATTAATAAAAAAAACCCATTGAAGTAAAAAATTATTTACATTAAAATTTCTGATATTATGCTAGATCAAAAAGCAATAAATCTGAATTGACTTTTTTTGGACTTTACTTGTTTTGTCTTTTATTTAATCTAACTTGTTTTTATTTAATCTAACTTGTTTGGTCTATTGAGCATGATTTTTTATTTAATCTAACTTGTTTGGCCTATTGAGCATGATTTTTTTATTTAATCTAACTTGTTTGGTCTATTGAGCATGATTTTGCAAAAATAATAAGTTCAAAGTTTTATGAAAATGATGTTTTCATCACTTATAATTTATTATTTAGAATAATTCTAAACAGTTATAAAAAATGCTGATATTAATATAGCTTTTTATTTTAAATGCCTTTAATGCAAAGTAAAAACATAATGTAAACTATATAAAACAGCAATAAAATAACGTAGCAAAGTTTCTTTATACTAACACAAAATTATGCGTTAATATAAAATAACTTCATTTTATTATGTGTTAGATGGAAGCGGAAAAAGCTTATTGTTCAAGAATATCAAATAATTTGATAAAGTCAGACATGCTGGTCTCTTTAATAAGCTTTCTATCTATATTAAATTTTTTTTAGATAATCTTACATCTGAGGTGGCTTTATTTGTTGATGACACAAATATAATCTAGTTTTGACAAAAAGCCATCACTTATTGATTGTTTAGACCAGTCAGCCAGTATAGGACCTGCTCTAACCAAGCTTGAGTCACTGTCCCATCATCATAAAATTGCATCAATTTCTTCATAAGTATTTATAAATACCCTGCATAGATTTAAAACATTTTTGTAAATTTTTTTAGTATTAAAAATAATAGGAAAAATGTTACTATAACAGATATAAATATAATGCTGTAGAGAATTATAGAGATAACAGAAAATTTAAAGAGAGCAAACTTTAAATTGCCACTTATTTTAAATGCATTTAAAATAAGTTTAAATTACGTATGTAAAAAGAATAAATGCAAAGCATGAATTTTATGACAAATTGCTTTAAAAAACACATAAGGCAAGACTTATTTGTCTTGCCTTGTTTACTTTTTGATATCAATCTTTGCTTTAATAAAGCAAAGACTGAACATATTATAACAATCACAATAGCTCTGTTTAAGTTTTGAAACAAAATCAAACGAAACTTTGTAAAGTTGAAAATAAATCTTGACTGTATATGATTCTTATTTCTTTTCTAACACATTTTAATCTTACATACAAAATATCATTTTAATGATACTAGAGTGATTCAAGGTGAATTTTTAAATTTGAAACAGTTTACAGTGATTAGCTTCTGATTTCTGAAATTTTGATAACAATTTGTTTTGCAACTATTTTTACTAATCTGAACTATTTTATCTGACTTTGTTTTTATTATTTTATTAACTTTTACTAAGTACTATTGAATTTCGTAAAAACTATATCTTTACAGTCAAACATAGATTTGATTCTTTTTATGCCAGTAGCATAGCGACAAATGGGCCCCTTGCAAAACTTTACTCCGGGCCCCAAAATTTATTCTCTGGCACCTCTTCTCCTCCCCCCCCCACCTTTTTACCAAAAATTATACATGAAAACAAAAACCTTATTCCTAAACATAACTTTGACATAAAAACCAGAATGTTTCAGTATGTAAGTGTAGTATGTTAAAAAATCTAATGAAAGTGCTTTCTTATCTTCATAGCTGCAAATTGTTCTATAATATCTTTTAAATTTGATTAAGCTGCTAATTCTTCTTCAAAAGGCTTAGTGCAAAAACAGTCCATAAAGGTGCTTCAATTCTTTTTAATAAGCTGAAAGATCTTTTTGCAGTTGCCACGCTAACAAGTAATGTCAAATATACCAAAAGTATTGCGATTATATCAGTGAATGATCAACTTATATCACAATATGTTATTGTGAACACTTGTAAAATGCAAACATATTCAATGTGTAAAATGCAGAAATATAATGTCTTTTTATTGTTAATAAATTAAGTAAATCTGAAAAACTATCTAGATCTTTAATCTTGAAATATTTTTTCTGTTGTGAAGTAAAAAAATTTACCCTATTTGCGAAGTCAATTTTTTTTTTAAAGCAAGCAGTAAGTTATTGTTTTACTAAAACAGGTCAATCATCGCTGTTGGCACAACAGCATGACATCACATTTCCCACTTAATAAAATTGTACTATTTATGAAATAATGTAGTTGGTTTTATTTTTTTAGATATAAATAAATAAAATTTGCTCATTTATTAAAGTGCTAGTCAAGATTATTATTAAAGCCAAAAAAATAATTTGAAAAAGAGTTTTCATTTCTTAGTTACATAATAATATTGCAAAGTGTTAATGTTGATATGTTTATAAACATACATATTATTTTTACAGTGACATTGAATTCTTTTTTTAAAAAAGTTGGTCACCTTGGGCCCCTAATAACTCTAGCCCCTCCCAGTAAAACAGTAGAGGTAGGCCTTGCAGACTCATTGCTATGCTACTGTTTTATGCTTGTTTCTATAAGTTTTTTTACCTATTTGACTCTTTAGAGGCAAGATTCACTTAGCATGTTTAATTATTCTATAAATATTTAGGAGTTTTTGAAATTTTAAAGTAAAACTTTTCTATAATAGTCTAATAAATGTCTAAAATAGAACTCAGATATTCTCTTTATTTTTTTAAATTGGACATTTTACTTGTTCATTTTTTTCTATAAATAATGATAAGTAAAATATGAATATTCTAAATTAAAATAATTACAATTAAATAAATACATTAAAAACTAGCACTTATTGTTTATGATTAAATTGTCTTTTAAGACAACTTTGTTTATTGGTTTTTACTAGTGATGTACCGATGACAAAGGCCAATTGTGGCTAATAATAGGTTTTAATGTATTTATATAAGGGTATTATAATAATATTAAGGATGTAAAATACATATACAACATGTACCTATACATCAACAGTGACTTGGCCTACTAGCCTATGCTATTGGTAACCAGCAACTAATTAATCGACAATCTGCTGATTAAACGGCTGATGGCATCAGTTGATTAATCTGCATTGGTCAATGCATCGACGTTGGCCAAACCAAACTGGTGCATAGGCACAGCTTATATATGCAAATTGTGTACTTATATATGCAAATTGTGTACTCAATCAGCCTTTGCCATCCGTACATCACTAGTTTTTACCCATTGTTAGATACTTTAAATAAAATAATTACTTATAGATGTAAATGAAGAGAAAACTACTGTTTTACTTACAGAAGGATTTTCATGAGTTTCTCCATTGGAAGTATTTTCAGACTCATTATATGAAGGTAACTTCACTACATCAGTGTACATAGGGGGACTATCGTTAATTGGATCTTCTCTTAAAGATTCATTTTCATTAGGACTTTGATATGGAGGAGGACTCTGAGATTGCAATGTAGAAGAACTCATGGGAGAACTCACGGGATGTGATACCACTGGTGTGTTTCTTTGAGAAACATCCATTCTAAAATGCATGTATAATTTATAAAAATTTTTTATATAATTATGAGACATAACACATTCTTGCTCTAGAAAATTCAACACTTAAATTAATTATATTAAACTTATTTGGGCTGCTTTAAAAATCATACTTTTCCATGATGCAACCTTTTAAGTATAAATTGGCTTGCATTTATGGTAGTAAATGCCCACAGTATGTCACTGTATGTTTACAATTAATAACTTAAAAATTAATTGCAATTTATTTAAATAATAAGTCTTTTAGCAGGCACACTAAAATTAAAATCATTATATATATATATACAGTGGGTGCTCATATTATTAGAAACACGACCAAATTTTAAAAACTTTGTGAATAAAGTTCAAAATTAACAAAACATTTTAACAAAATAATTTTTTTTATTTTACAAATGTACCTTTTACTTTAATCTGGGAGTTTGGCAACATTGCATTTCATCTCATTATGAAGTTATAGGGTTTTTCCCGAATTTTGATAATTTTGGCAGTTATACCTGTGTTGTTGTCGCGTGAAGTGCTGTTTGTGTATTGCTCTCTTTTTAAAGTTTTCAAAGATTTTTTTATTGTTTTGTTATTGAGTTCTATTTATGTGTCTATTTTTTACAGTTAAAGATGATTAAATCAATATTTTTACATATAATTTGACTTCTATAACGGTTTACTAGAATCACGTGTTTTGTTCAATGTGGGAAAGGCAAAAGATGTTTCACCCTCAAAAAAAAGAGAAGTTGGAGCATTATTGAAGAATACTTCTTATTCTCAAAGGTGTATAGCATCAATGACAAAGGTTTCAGTGGCAACAGTCAACCGAATAAAAAAAAATCTGGACAAAAATGCTGATTATACTCCTCAATGAACAGGACATTGTGGTAGAAAACCGCTAACAACGCCAAGAGACGATAGAAAAATACGAGATATTTGCCTAGAAAATAGGAATAAGCCTAGGCGAATACTAACCACTTTAATACAAGATGCTGGAATACCAGTATCTCCAATGACAGTTCGTCGCCGACTCAAAGAACAAGGATTTAGATGCTGTCGACCTGCTAAAAAGCCTAAGCTCACTCTAGCAATGCAACAAAAACGCCTTGCTTGGGCTAAAAGTCATCGGCATTTGACCGTCAATGACTGGAAAAATGTAAGTACTTCATTTATAATTGTACACATTCCATTTAGAGATTTGCCTACATTAAAACTTTGACTTATAAGTTTTTTTGATGTTGTTTAGGTATGTTTCTCGGATAAATCGACAATCCAGATATTGATGAACAAATCACAGTTTGTGAGTAGACGAGCTGGAGAAAAATTCCACAAAGACTGCATCTTAGAACGTGTAAAGCATCCTCTAAGTATAATGGTATGGTCTGTCATTAGTGGACATGGAACAGGGCGCTTATATATCGTTGAGGGAACTATGCGCCAGGACCAATACATAAAAGTTCTTGACACAAGATTGGTACCACAGTTGAAGGAATGGTTCCCAAAGAACCAAAAAATTACATTTATGCATGATTCTGCCCCATGCCATAAAGCAAAGAAGGTTACAGAGTACCTAAAAGCAAAGAAAATTCCAGTGCTACCATGGCCTGGAAACTCACCAGATTTAAACCCTATTGAAAATCTGTGGGAGATCACGAAAAGGGAAATTGCTTCTGAAATGATCACCAACAAAATACAATTAATTGAAAAGATGATCAAAGTCTGGCACAATAACATAGATATTCAAAATAATGCAATAAAATGCATAGAAAGTATGCCAAGACGTGTAGAAGCGGTAATAAGTGCCAAGGGAGGGATAACAAAATACTAAAATAAATCACCAATATGTAATCTTTTGCTTGTACAATAGTGGAATTATTTAAAAAAATATATAAATAAGTATGTTTTTTGTAATAAATATAGACCGCAACACTCAAAAGTTACGAAAAAATAGTCTGCAACCTTTTTATTTCTATAATAAATAACCTTTAACACATAATTTTCAAAAAAAAGACAGTGTTTCTAATAATATGAGCACCCACTGTATATATATATATACATATATATATATATATATATATATATATATATATATATATATATATATATATATATATATATATATATATATATATATATATATATATATATATTAGGGTGTTCCTTTTTTTTTCAAATTTTTTTTTTTTAATGCATAGGTCTCAGTTTTGTTCTTTTGCATCTAAAACACTTGAAAATAAATTTTTACCTTATTTAGAGTACAATAACCTGTGCTGACTTGCATCGAATCATATTCATACAAGTTGCTCGGTAGTTGCACCTGATCGCACCATTTGTTAAAAGGGCGGATATGCTTAAAGCAGTTTTTACAATGACGCAAAATTGATAATTAAAAATAGATAATTATTACCTTGATAATCTGATAATAATTGATAATAGTAAATAGATAATTATTATCAATTTACAATAATTGTAAATAGATAATTATTATCAATTTACAATAATTGTAAATAGATAATTATTATCAATTTACAATAATTGTAAATAGATAATTATTATCAATTTACAATAATTGTAAATAGATAATTATTATCAATTTTGCAACATTGTAAAAACCGCTTTAAGCTAATCTGCACTTTTAGAAAACCCTGATTCAGTTATTCTTGTGATTAACACATATTGTTTTACATTAAAGAAACAACAGTGAAATTACAGTGAAGCAATAAAATAATATTTTCTTAGTGAGGTGAATGATTAAATAACGGGCAAAAAGTTACTATCTAACCATCAAATTTTTGCAGTACTTTTTGTTTAACATTCGCAAAGTTAAATTTACTTTCAGTGAAAACGCAAATCTTGTCATTCAAGAGTGTATTATATTTTGAAAAATAGCTAGAATTCCTACTAGAGCTAACCTAACTGAGTAAAAAAACTTGAAGATTTTCACCATGCTTGGAGAGAGTTGCAAAAAAAATCCAAAAAAACAAACAAGATGTTTACAAGTGCTGTTTGGAGGACTTTCAAAACAATTTAGATAATTTATTTGATATAGCACATGCGATGCTTTGGAACAAATAAAAATAGAAGATAAAATATTTTTACAAATACAAAGAGAACTAAGGTGTCCAGGATGTTTAGCAGGTGTAGGCTAAAAACTAGCCAAAAAAGAAGAAAGGGCAAGACAGAAAAAACAAAAAGAAGAAAAAAAAAATACATGAGCAAATGCGTTTTGATTATCAGTCATCTCTAACTACACAAGATTTTATACAAACGCAAGAATATCACGATCAACACACCAGCACCAATGAAAGCCTTGAGGAGCCCTTACCATTAACATCTTGAATGGTAAGTTCTAAAATTATTACAAAAAGAGAAAGAAAGAACTTTATCAAGTTAGTTGCACCTTTAGATAGATGTCAATTAAGCATAAGGGATTCTATATACATAGGCTGTAGCAGACGCACTAGATCTGAGCTGTGGTGATTTCCTATTAAACAAATCATCCATTCAATGCATTTGCACACAAAGTAGAAAAGATAGAGTAGAATCTATAAAATCAGATTTTTTAGAATATGCCTGAAATGGTGACTGTTCACTGGGAAGTTAAATTATTACCTGGAATGGACATAAGAAATTCTAAAGAAGAACACCTGGCAATTCTAATTTTATTTGGAGAAAAGGCTGTACCCAGAATAGAGAGCTCTTCCGGCCAAGATCAAGCTAAAGCTGTGTTAAACACATTTTATGATTGGAACCTTGATAAAAAAGTACAAATAATGTGCTGTGACACAATAGCCTCTAATACAGGGCCATTAAAAGGAGCTTGTGTACTTTTAGAACAAAAAATAGACAGGAAATTACTACTTTTGTTTGCTGCCATCATGTTTACAAACTGGTTATAAAATGTGTGTTTGAAACAAAATCTGTCAAGTCACAAGTAGCCCTGATATCCCAATGTTTAAAAAGTTTAGAGACAACTGGAAAACTATTAATCCAGCTGCTATTGAAACACACACCAAACAACATTTTAGTAATATAACAACTAAAGAACTGTTTGCATTTTATAATCAAGAACTGCAAAAATCTATGGTACGTTACAAATATTGGGATCTGATTGAACTATCTGTTGTTTTCTGAGGCGATAACAAGAAAAAAATTAAAATCAGACCTCCTGTAGCAATGCATCAAGTGAGGTTAATGGCTAGAGCTGTTTACAATTTAAAGATACGTTTGTTGCAATCCCAGATCAAAACTAGTGCAAAGGATAAACCAGCAATTCAAGACATTTGTTTATTTATTGCAGTTTAATATGTGAAACCATGACTTTGATGTAGCCTGGTAGTAAAGGCACTAAATCAAGATTTGTGCTTTTTAAAGAGGCTTAACGAATACAAAGTTGATGACAAATCGATCTCTAAAGCAGCCCTGAATAGATTTTGTCATTATCTTTGGTACTTTTCAGTTTTATCACTCTTTGATGATGAAGGTAATGAATGAACTGAGGAGGATTTGAACCCACATTAATTGCAGGATGTCAGTACAGAGGACAGTGCACTAAACCACTAAGCTACTGAAGATGTACTTTAAGGAAAATCAAACCATTATATAACCTTTTTATATCAATTAAATTGATTAAACACTTTTTGAGTAGATACTCTAAATAAGTGCAACTATATTGCATAGCAGCATTACATTGAAATTTTTAAAAAGAAATATTAATAAAATAAAATATAAAACCACAATATTAAAAAAAAAAAAAAAACATGTATATTTTAATTTAATAGAATTTTATTACTCTACTGTTTACTTAAAAACTTTTTAAAGTAAATAAAGAATAAGTATAGAAATGGTTTGGAAAAGCTAGGACAGCTAAAATATAATACATTATATATATAAAATACAGCCCTCAGAATTAGGAAAAATGAAGTCGGAAATAATTTGCAGACCTTAATCTTTTGGAGATTGGCATCAGGTTGACAAAAAATTGATACAAAGGTTTTACCATTAACCATAGAAATGAGGTCGGTGATTTTTTGCATACCTCAAAACACTTCTAGGTCGACAGTTAGGTCTGAATTAGGAATGTTGACTCTAATTTTGAGGGCCAAAAAAAAAAAAAAAAACAGAAAAGGTCTGTGTACAATAGACTTACAAAGACCTAAATTTTTACGGGTCCGGTCAATTAGTAGAAATGAATATTCAATAATCAAAATTGGCTATAAATTAAAAGTTTTTTGACAACAGAACCATTTCCAAGCATTGCCAAAGTCAGGAAGGCAATAACTTTTTGCCAAGATGTTATAGTGAGATTGTCTAAGGTAGATCTGCACAAGAGTGTCAAAGAAATCCATAGTGATTTTACACAGTCACATCAAATTTCCTGTTCTTATGCAACAGTAAAGTGTTGCTCAAGACAAAACAACCTTTTTGGCTGCCACCCTTTTAAAAAACCTTTTGTTTCTGCAAAAAGTTGTAGGGCACAGCTAAAATAGCTACAGAACATTTAAAATAGACAGTACAGCATTGATCAAAAATACTATATAGTGATAACTCATAGTTTAGTATGTTTAGTTCTGAAGGCATTAAATATATTCGACATCCAGTAGGTGAAAGAAATGATGTTAAGTACCAAGTTTCCACAGTAAAGCATGGTGGTGGTTAGAAATATTCAACTAAAAAAATGTTTAGAAAATTCAACTAAAATGATAAAAAAACAATCACTAATTTTCACAGTAAAACATATGCAAATAATATATCAAAAGAAAGAAAAAGCTATGCACTATTAAGTGGTACCAATTAAAAACTACCAAAAAGTGATAGTTTAGCACTTAAGGTGGATCCATCATAAAAAAACCAAATTATTTAAATTTTTAATACTGTTTTTTTTTTAAATTAAAATATGAACAATAAATAAAACTGTAAAATAAAAAATATCTACAAAAAAAAAAATTTAAACTGCAAAATCTGCAAAAAATACGCAAAAAGTGAGTTACGTAAAACAACTGTTGCTTGAAAAATGCTTGTGCTATCAAGCTACAAATGTTATAAATTAGAGAAAACACATTGATAAAGTACCTGAAGCAGGATTATTTCATACTTTTATTTTGTTCCATAATGGCAGTTAAATTAGTGAATAATCCAAAAATTTGATCAAAAGTTGACAGGGAAATACAAATTTTTCGATAAAAAAAATATTTCTGCTGGAGATCCTGCTTAAGGAACTACTTTTAAGTATTTTAAACAACTCCTGAAAATTTGAACATTTAACAATGTGCCGATTTTAAGATATCGTTGTTCTAAGATTACAACATTCGAAAAAATAAACAATGAAGAAAAACACAAAAGAAATCAATAAGGTAAAGATGTTCATTAAGCAATCTGCGAGTAAAACAATAGAAAAACATGAAAACAGAATATTTTAAAAGATAGTAGATATATTTTAAATAACACAGATATCGATTATTTAGATTTTTATATGACATTAAAAGTAGAAACTGACAACCAGTTGTGGTTGCTATGCATGTTGCTATGGACAGTTGTTAACATAAGTTGACAATTTTATTGTTTTAAACAGATTTTTAAATTTAAAAATAATTAAAAGTCACTTTCTTCTGAAAGATAGGTAGCTTTTCTGATAAAAAACTTCAATTAAAAAAAAAATCATTTTTTTACCATGGATCCACGTTAAGGTCATAGTTTTAAAGATCACCTTAAAAGCCATGATCATGGCTCAAAGGGTTAAAGGACTTATTTAGTTAGTCCAATTACTTTTGAGCCAATCATTTGCATTCTTTTGATAAAATTTTGGGTAATCAGTCCCAAATTTGAAGTTTTTTTCTTTTCTTTCATAATTGCAGTATGATTTAAAATATTTCTAAAAAATTCCTAAAATATTTTTAAAAAGTTAACTCAATGAGAAAATAAAATAAGAAAGGTTGCCCAATTACTTTTAGACGCTACTGTATATATATAAGCAGTGGTAGGATTCAAATAATTTAACAACCGGTTTTGTGTGCCCCAGCCAAAAAAAGTAGTAAACTTTTTTAAATACCAAAACTAGTATAAAAACAAAATCAACGAATACATTACTGTAGTGTTATGAATAATTTTCACTGTGTACAAACTGGAAATCACAATTAATATGTTTTCATATTATAATAAAGACAAAACCTTCTAAATCAAACAAAAATAATTTAATTTAATCAAATAATTATTGTACGTCACATAATGAAGGTGAAGGAATGAAAATACGCTTTATTTCACAAAGAATATTATGCTACTTTTATGAAATAATCAGATAAATATGACTACAAATATCATTTAAACTGGTTTGGCAAACTATAAAACTTTTAGAAAGCTGTTCTACTGAAACGGAGCGATCCGGCTGAACCCTACCACTGTATAAAAGGCCTTCACAGGATAGGCAAGCCATCACATGCCTTAGAATAGTTTGCTTAAACAACTTGACTGCGGCTGTTTTCATGTTTTGACATATTCATTATAGTAGCATTTCAATATTTTCTAAGTTTAACTAAACTTCAGAACAAAAACATAACCAAAAAAAAAAAAGAGAAATCATAAGGAAAAGAAGTTATTTCGCTTAATATGAAAAAACAAAAAAGCAAAGATTATATGACATCTAATCCAAAATTACTCAATTTTATTTTTAAAAACTTATATATTTTCTTGCTTTCCTCTGTATTGAGAAAAAATGTACTGCAAAAACCTTTATAAAAACTACAAAAGATTTAAAATTTTTAGTTTTTTAATAGTTTTGGTATAAATAATAGATTTTAATAATAAGATGCTATTTGATAAAGGTTAAAAATAAATTGCATATCAAGAAGCATTATTTTTCTTAAATTACTATGATTTATATATTTTTTTCCTTGACTGATATTAATTTCATTGCTGAAAATAACAACCACCCTAAAAATAGGCAAATAAAAAATATAAACATTTCAGCAAATTTTTATAGTTAATTTTATTTAAATTTTGTTAAGTTAATTTAGTTTTAGCTTAGTTTAAGTTAACAAGTGAGCTATACCTAATACTTTTAAACAAAACAGGATTAGTGACTAACCAAAAACAAAAATTTTCAAATTTTTAAGTCATCACTCGATCTCAATTTTTTGTTAAAAAGCTGGAGAAAAAGGTTGTCAGACTAAACACTTTTTTGCAATGCAAAGAGTTGAATCTAAGTGTTTCACTTAGCAATAAGAAGAGTTGCATTTTGCTGTCAGCTCTCGTAAATTGTTAATGTTCATAGACTAACAATGTTTAGGATAATTACTGTAAGCTTTTTAATTCAGTTTATAACTGTTATACTTTATATGAAATGTTTTACAACAAGTTGTTTCAAAAACTAAACAAACTATATTATATAACATAACAAAGTATATAAAAACATTTATATACAAAGTAAATAGCAAAGTGTATATATTTAATAATAAATATTGACATTGGATACTTTATACTTTATGTCACATAAATAGTATCCAACATGCTTTAGATAACATGAACAATATCCAACTATGTCTTAATATCTGTAAAACTAATACCTGGAACAAACAAACTAGTATGTAGTTTTTAATACGCCAACATTTATTGGTAACATTACCATTAATAACTACATACTTTGTAAAAGTTCAATAACACAATTATATCCATAAAAAAAATTAACTTTTTATTATTGTATTTAGTATTAACTTTTTATTATTGTATTTAGTATTGACTTTTTATTTTTGACAAAAAAAGTTAAAGTAATAATAAAATACCAAAAGTTTTTGATCATCAGAAAAAAGATGAACTGTTTAAACAAGATCAGATTTGCTTAGACAATTGGTAAATTTTAAAAACAAAAGAAGAATAAGAACTGAACTCTGAGGAACACCACACTCAACAGATTTATTGCTGGAACACTATAATGATAAATATGGCCATTCCAAAATGATGTTTTATTTAATAAATTATTAGGGATTAGAATTTATGGCTTTGAAAGAAAAGGCAGTATCAACAGTATACAGCAGGGAGAGAGAGAGTGGTTTTGGTCATTATTTCTGTTCTACGTGCAATAGAAAGCTGAAAATGTGTACACTTACATATTTAGAGGCAAGGAATCCATTAAAACAATTTATAATATTAAAAAATAAATATAACACCTGTAATTTTGACCTTTATCGCAATTTTACAGGGGAATGTTTAATTACAAAAATGCCAATGAAGCTCGATTTTTTTTTTTTTTTTTAAGAAGTCATTCTGAATAGTTTAGATACTACAAAGAATAGGAGAGAAATCTTTTCTTAAACATAAAAAAAAACATGGTCAAATCTAGTTAAATTGTTATTTAAAACCAGGAATAGATATTTGACTAGGGCCGGGATTGATAAAATATAGCCGGGGCCAGGTTTGTGACCGGGGTTGCGTAAACACTTATATATACTAAAATATGTTTTTTTTTTCAAAATTCATGTTATATTTTGTATATATATGCATATATAATTATCATTATGATCAACAAAATTATCATAACCATCATTATTATCATGATGATGATGATGACAATATGTAATGCACTCTCTTCAAGTTTTCTTACTTCTACCATATTCTACTGAAGCTACACTACACTACATGCTCATACTAAAATTACTTCAATCTTTTCTAACAAACGTCGCTTGATACAATGTTTTTTCCAATATGTATAAGATTATGCCTTCTTTTTTTGTCTTGCTGAAGTCACACCACACATCCATCTGATCATCTTCTCTTTCGGCAAATACTAATCCATATAAATACTAAAGTTTATATAAAAATGAATGGATATTGTATGCCAGCATCGAACTAATTAGCAAACATATATGTTTATACTCATAAGATATTTGCATCTTGGAAGCGTTGATTCTTACTTCTCTTCAATTTTAAGTCAAGCTTCATTTTACTCCACATTTTTCACTATCTTGAGTAGTTGCTTTATTAAACATTACTTATCTTTTTTACAAGAACATTTCTCTTAAGAATAAATACCCCTTTTATGACTGCAAAAACCCAATGTAAAAAAACCATGCCTGATGTTAAGCTCTGTTTTTCTCAGTTTACTAAATCTTGTATCTTTTTTGAGATGTTATGTTTTAGAGACTTTTGGTTAGTCTTCAACAGTGTCATTAACTAAAGTAAGTCTAACATTTAATCTCTAATTCATGGGTCTGATCTTTTTACTTATTCCCAGAGAAAAGCAGAGTCATTTGAAAAGAAATCTTACTCTAATTTGACTCTTGAATATAATGGCCTCTTCCTGACAGTTAAACAGATTACCCATTGTTAAAAATGGAAAGCACTCTGGTTTCCAATGCTAAACTTAATTCTCAATTAAACACTTCTACAGTTTGTGATCCAGAATAGATTTCTTTCATAGTCTCAAAAAAGTGTTCTCCGGAACTCTCTTTAATTTTTGCTAAACTTTTAAAAGGTACTAAATAAGTAATTCCAATTTTTCAAAACTCTAGAAAACACTTTGACCTCTCCAACTATCCTACGATTAGTCTTCACTCTGTTAATAGTTTCTTTATATAAAGGTTTTGAGGTTATTAAACTATTTCTAACTGCAGTAGTAAAGTTATTCTTGAAGGCCTACCTACTTCTTTATTTCAAGTAACTTTAAGGGTACCACAAGATTCTTTGCTCCTGTATTTTTTCTTATCTACAATAACAATCTTCATGAAATCTAAAGTGACTCTTTTTGCTGATGAACTTTATACTTTTGTCTTGTCAAAAAATCTTTATTTTTCAATTGCTTAGAACAAGTAGCTGATTTTAAATCTGATCTCTCTTCTGTAACAGCCTAAGGCTTGCAGTGGCTTATGGATAGAAATTTTGGACTTTGAACAATTTTTGTTAGACAACAAAACTCATTTATTTACAGCAAAAAAATATTGCAATATTGTTGGCATTCCTATATTGACAAATAACAACCCTCTTACTCTCAGATAAAGTCTAAAAGCACATTGTAAATGTAATTAGACCTGCTTTATCTGCCAAGCTTGAGCCACTCTCCTATTGTTGCAAGGTTGCATTTTTCTCTTTTTTCAAAATACTATCATTTTATACAAATTGCTATTATCTCTATAATGATAAACCAAAAGTTATTTTTGTTAGGCTTTTTATTCAAAAAGTTGCATTCTTTTATCTGCACCTGTCCCTTCATGCTATAAAAACTTTTATTAATCCAGTTTTTTTCATTGAATATCAAAAAAACCTTATAACTCTTACCCATTTTCATGGTCTCATTTTTTTCAAGTATTTTAACTTATTCGCTATTTTAAAGCAACTCATAACTTTATATTGGTTGCTTGCAATCTTGTAGGAAGTAAATTAGAGTTTTAAAATATATAAACACATGCTAGTATTTAATAAATAGTAAATGTAAGCATAAAATTATAATATAATAAGTATTATAAATTTTTTTCTAGCCCCGGCTATTAACCCCTGCTAAATCCTATAAATTTGCCAAATTATGGGTTTGCAAAAAACCTCATTTTTAGCTGGGTTAAAAATGAGACTCCACTTTGAAAGACACAAAAAGATTATTTCTTCCAAGTTTTTAGTATCATCCTCCACTCATTTA
Organism: Hydra vulgaris; assembly: GCF_038396675.1. NCBI lineage: Eukaryota > Metazoa > Cnidaria > Hydrozoa > Anthoathecata > Hydridae > Hydra > Hydra vulgaris. Next base: position 23,833,886 of record NC_088931.1, read on the forward strand.
TTACTTCTGGACAAAACCTTGTCCAGAAGTAATGAGGGGATATAGGAAAGGAAGGGGAAGGAGGTATTTTTAGAGCTCCTACATACTAAAACTTAGGAAGAAATAATCTTTTTGTGACTTTCAAACCGGAGTCCTTTTTGGGATGCCGCATCCCTTAGTAAAATTTAAAAAATGGGGGAGGGGTTTTAATAAGCTAAGGATTGATGGGAAAAAAGTTTATTAGGCTATATTTTAGTTGAGTATATGACCAGTATGTTTTATAATCATTTCTCTTCTTTTATTTACAACTTCATCCACAACTCAAAATCCAATTGAAAAAGACAGCGCAAAATTAGAAACATCACCCTCTGAATTTTTTTTTTTAACAACTTCGCTTCCAACAAGGCTGCAAGCAACCACTAATTAGAGTTGGAAGTTACTGGAAAAGAAAAGATGAAGATTATAGAGCAAGATAATGATTGACAGAAGACTTAGAGGATTGCAAACTATATGAATCAGGAAAGCAAGATGAAGGAAGCGAATTCCAAAGCACTGATGTTCGAGGAAAAAAACTACAGAAATAAGAGTTTTTGAAGCACTTAGGAACAGCCACAGAAAAAGGATGAGACTTAATTGAATGACGAGTAACACAAGAATGAATTTTAGTATATGGCACAAGAGACCCTAGCTCTTTAAAGCAGTGCCCATTATAGCATTTGTAGAAAAAAGAAAGAGAAGCAACATTACGACTATGTGATAATGGTTGGAGGTTGGCTGCAAGAGCAGATCCAATTAGCAATAACACTTACCACTATTGCAGTATACCTGTAAGTCCTAATGCTATGAGAACTATTTTTTTTTAAATATTTTTAAATATATGGTAAAAAAACAAAACAGAGATAGATTGTTTATGTCTGTTATGATATTCTAATGATTATTACATTCTGATTATGAATTAGGTTTTAAGCTCAATTTTATAAACTATTAAATGCCAAATTAAATAAAATAATAAATGCTCCATCATATAAAGCATGAAATGTAAAATATGATGGTAAGCAACTTTATTAACTATTGATGGTTTTTATCAACAATTGTCCCAACCAACTGTTGGCCACTGGTTAATAAAAAAACAGCTGTCAAAACTTGTTTAGTATTAGTATAGTAATAAAAATTTAATAAAATAATTAGAAACATTAAATAAAAAAGTCAGATTATGATTCTAAACTATCAATAAATTTATCTACTAATGATGTAAATTTAATTAACCCTGGTAAAATTTTAATAAATTTTTGAAATTTAGGATTGGATTTTATTAAGTTACCAAGAAAACAGAAAAAAGCAAGTCAGCAACAACTAATGGAACAATTTGATAAGGTCAAAGGTGTTTCAGTTTCATTACTGTCAAGTTACTCTAAATTACATAACACAATGTGGGGTGGGAATAAAAAGATGGATGGGAATTTGTATCCAAATGTAATAAATGGGGGAGATGAGATAAGGAGGGGAACAAAATATTTAATTCTACACATTTCCAGCTTTCCATTGCATACAGAACAAAAACAAAGAACTTTTTTTTTTTGTTATTGTTATGAACCATTTTTTAAATGACAGATTTTTGTTCGTTCAAGGCAAAGTTTAAGTAGTCATATTATTGAAACCGTTTGGAATTAGATGATAAAATTTTGGAAATGTTTATAACTTATTAAAATGTTTGAGTGGTGTAAAAATCATCAAAATCTGAGACTCAAGGTTGTATCCCCTGGATGTTTCACATGGAATCGTTGTCCAGTCATAGTCCTACTAAAGTGTCCTATTAAAATGTACTCCAAAACTCTCTTCAATTCTCTCTATTTTCTAATTATTTGACTGAATCTTGTTTCCTTGCCTGTTGGAAAATGGCATCTGTAATTCCAATTTTCAAAATCTCTGGAGAACACTCTGACCCTTTGCCCAATCAGTCTTTTTTCTATTATTAGCAAGGTCTTAAATTCTTTGATCAACAATTTTCTAACATCCCACTGTCTGTCTTGTTCTACAGCTGACTGCTCTTTTACATTTCTAAAGCTTTCTATAAAGTTTGGCATGCAGGTCTTTTCTATAAGCTTTCTTCATACGGTGTAAGTTTTTGAAGTCATCAAATCAATTCTTTCTAACCACTTTATTGAAGGACAACTCTCTTCTTTATTTCCAGTAAATTCTGGGGTACCTTAAGGTTCTATCCTTGGTCCTGTTTTGCTTCTTATCTACATTAATGATCTTTCTGACAAACTTACATCTAAAGTGGCTCTATTTGCTGACAACTTAATTTATACTCATGTCTTGACAAAAAATCCCAAACCCTCAGTGGAAGATAGCAGTAGGCTATTTCAGTATAAATATATAATTATATATATATATATATATATATATATATATATATATATATATATATATATTTATTTATATACAACCCTCGAATTAGGGTTGGCATTTCGTAATGCCAACCTAACTGTTGACCTGAAAGTGTTTGAGATCAGCAAAAAATTGCTGACCTCGTTTCTACGTTTTATGATAAGACCTTTGTATCAAATAATTTTTGCCGACCTCTTAAAGATTGGGGTCGAAAATTATTGTTGACCTCATTTTTCGAAAATCCAAGGGTTACATATATATATATATAGGCACTTCAACATTTTTTTAAAAAATGTAAAATGAAAACAAAGCAAAATCCATAAGTTAGAGCTAAACATTAACAATTAAAAAATAACAAACTTATCATTATATTATTATTAGTTGAAAACTTATGCAACCTTTAAACCACAAAATTTAAGATTTTTTTTTGTATGACTTTGAGGTTTTTAGCGATTTAAAGTTTTTAAGAATTGAATTAATGTTTCCATTCTTTTACAAAAGAAACAACAAACAAGACTGTTATTAATCAAAACTAAGAATATAATACTAATAAAAACTATAGTAAATGGAATTTTAATGACTAGGAAACAACCTGCATTAACATAATAAATCTTTTGTTTTGTTCGAGTTGAGTCTTGAATGCTAAAATTTTTTTTTTTAAAGTTAAGTTTTTGGTGGGAGGCATATTTTTTGTGTGATCAATGCTTACTATTCAAAAGTATGCACACTATTAGGGTAATATAATGCTATAATTGCTTTTGTTATTAAATCAAAAAGACACTAGTTTCTTTCTAAAATATTTGGGTTATAAAATGACCTTAATTTTTGAATCAAATTATCTCTAAAAATAAAAATCTCAAAAAAAAATTGTTAGTACTGTTGTTAAGCTGTGGTTCTACTTTTTGAAATGAAAAAATAAAAAGTAATTGTATCAGTTGAATGATGGAAGAACATACACCTCAAACTATATTGTTGGCATAAAACCTCAGATCTTTTTTCTTTAGCCAAGTTTTATTGATTATCGACATTACACGCTCAGATGTTGAAGTGCCTAATATATATATATATATATATATATATATATATATATATATATATATATATATATATATATATATATATATATACACACACACACACATACAAAAACCACAAAGGTTTTATTGGCCGAAATACATTTACATGTCCATTTTTGCTGTTTTGTTTTTATAGTTGATTCCATGATAATATTAACTTAATTATAAGTAATGCAAAATATGAATAAAATGTAATAATTAAACATAAACACAATGAACAGCAAAATATAAAATTAACAGCAAATATTATATATATATATATATATATATATATATATATATATATATATATATATATATATATATATATATATATATATATATATATTATATATATATATATATATATATATCTGTACCTCGGAGGGATACAAAACTATGTCCATTTTCACAACTTTACAGGAGAGGACCACCAAGTCCACATGGTGTTCTATCCCTCTAAATGAAAGTGGACTTGGTGTTGTTTTAAAACATGCTATATCCGGTTCTAACTGGTTTTGGACATAGTGCTCTATTCCTCTAAGAAATATGAGAAAAGCTGATTTTAACTCTGTAATAAAGTCAATATGGAAAAAAATGGACATAGTGTTGTATCCCTCCGAGGTACAGATATATATATATATATATATATATGTATGTATATATATATATATATATATATATATATATATATATATATATATATATATATATATATATATATTAAATTAGTTAAAATAAAAAAGAACTAAACAATAAAAAGCTATAAATACCTTTTAAAATTACTTTCTAAATTAATTGTATTATTAAAAACTAAAAGTAAAAAGACTAAAAATTACTACAATTAGGTGTAAATCAAATATCTTAGAATTTTACTAAACTTATATATCAAACACATTAGCTAAAATAAATTTCTCTAAAAAAACTCTTTTTACTTTATTATTTTTGAAATTAGATATCTTTATAAATTCTATAGTGATATAAAGAAAAAGTTAAAATTAATAAGTTATATAATCTTTTTTAATTTTAGTGCACTTGAATAAAAAATGGAAACAAAATAAAAATATTTCTAGTTTTCGCTTCACATTTAAGTATGCTTTTAGAAGTCTTTAAACAAAAACATGGCCGATTATTCGTTTGTTCGCTTCGCATTTTGTTTTGATACAAAATCATGCATAAGTTAACTCCATTAACCAAGCGCTAAAACACTAAGTTAGACGCTTAAAGCTATCATCATCGTATTTCGTTCGTTTTTAAAGAAATATTAAAACTATTTAAATTTTGTTGAACTGAATACTTTAATTAACATTCTTCTTTGAGTATACATAAATTTTGCGATTTGCATTATTTTGCTCTATTTTAGATTATTCCATAAAATTGCGTAAGAAAGTGTTCAACAAAAAAAGTATAACGAGTAATGCACAATAGTTTATGAGTAATACTCAAAAACGAAATGATTTTCATGAATGACGTTTACTTCCATAAACATTTTTGTTTAAATTGATATTTTGTCTATTAAATATAATCAGCTTTTAATCAATAAATCAGAGCGCAAAATAAATTAATTAATAAAAAAAACATGCAAATAACTGAAAAGTCATAAAATCTGATATTGAAAACACAGCGGAAATATGCATTTTTAATATTATTGTTGATGTGAAGTACTTAACTTTCTAATGCATGTTTCCAATAAAGGTACACATATTGGAAACATCCATTTTTAAGCATCAACGGTCAGGGCCGTATTTCAGCGGAGGCTAAGGAGACTATAGCCACAGGCCTACCACAAAAAATAGGCCCACTGAAAAAAAGAGAAAAACCTATATAATTGGCCCACTACTAGTGAAAATATCGACAAATAAAAAGACCCATCTTGAAAAACGTCAAAAATTCAAAAACACCAAACTATCAACAATCGGATTTTTTAATTTGCGGCCTTTCATACTATAAATGTTTAACTATCAAACTTCTGGACGCTGTCAAAAATGTCTATCTATCGGAAACCTAGACACTGCAACAATATATTTTATCTCGTTGCACAAAGTGTCTTTTTCTCGTTTTTATTTTGTTTATATCCGATTCAATAAAAAAAAATTTAGTGCAGACTGTTCGCTTGTTATATTATTTATACTGTACCGTGGCTAGTGGGTCTTGTCCCCCCCCCCCAACCTAGCTATTAGGGCCCTAAATTGTTTTTTTTCTTCCTAAAAAAGTGGATAAAGTTTACAGATTACCCCAAAACAGCTGGGTACCTGACATATTTTTACGTCGCTGTTCAAAAGACTAAAAACAATCATAGTAACGCTTAAATTCAATTAAATATATTTTATAATTATATAAAGAGTTTTGCTAGTGAAGATTTTCTTTAACTACTGTAAAAGTATTACGCAGATAATACAAGTATGTTGTAAACCATCAAAAGGTTTGCGACGTGTTTTCATGCTTGATTCATAAAGAAAGAATGATTCGTAACGCAATAACTAGATTGGGATAAGTTTCTTGCAGCTCTTCTTTGTAGATGTAGGTTAGAAAGTTATGTGCAGATTTTAGGAGAGTATTTGTTCCTCCTTTATAACTATGGTAAATTGTTTTAACTCCATTTCCATATCCTCCGAATCTATATCACCAAGCTTCATTAACAAACTTTTGCAACATACAGACAGAGAATTTTCATTACAGGTTTTGATAAGACTCTCAGATTGATAAAGTAAGTCATAAAGCTTTATGACAATGCTGATCTGTTCAAAACGCTCTTTTACTGATTCAATTTGACTTATCAATTAGTGTCAAAAAGAAATCTGCTTTATAATGATGTTCAAGTTGCCGAGTGTGATCAACAAACTCGTATAAATAAATTGATTTGCTTTTCGTGAACGCACTATAGGAAAAACCTTTTCAATGCCCAATACTTCAACGATTTCTGATGCCTTAGTACGTGCGTCGGGAAATCTATTTTCGCAATACTCATAAAGAAATGCATTTGTTGCCGCTATTTCACTAGCTAATATGTCAAATGATGTTTCAGAAGACTAAAGAAGCTTACTTGATTTGTTGATTTGAAATAAAACGTCATACCAAATAATAATTGGTAGTAAGAAAGGCCATGTTCTAATATATTCCGTCAGCGATCGTACTTCTGTGGCTGTTGCCCTATCTCTCTTTTCTAAGGCATGTTCTTCCAATCTTTCAAGTGATTCTCTTTTAAATAATAGCGAAGTGCTTTAACACAGTTTATTCTACTTTCCCATCTGGTATCTAACTGTGGTTTGACAGAAATTGCCACGCATGATTTTAAAATTTCCCATCGAGGAGGAGACGATAAAAAGAGTGTCTAACCTTGAATAAAAAGAGTGTATCTAACCTTGAAAGAACATCAAAAAAAGAAATTGCACTGATGGATGACAGTGCACCATCAAAAATAATAAGATTAAATAAATGGTTTACACAAGGAACATATAAGGTCTTAGAATTCATTTCCAGAAACCTAGTTTGAACATCTTTTACTTTTACTTTCATATTAGCACCATTATCATAAGGTCGATCTCGGCAGTCTAAAATACTTAAATCCCAATTTTTTGCCCGATTTAAAAATGCATCCAAAAGCCTTTTTCCATTGGTATCATTTACTGTTACTTACATGTTACTGATTGCAGAAAATGCTTATTTGTACAATCTGGCGTACAATCTAAAATAATAGAATAATTTTTTGCCTTTTTAGCCTAGAAAAGTTTTTGGATTCAATCTCCTTGTCTAAAAGTCTTACCAACTCGTTCTGTGTGTTATTCCTCAAATAGTGCTCCTTGATTTCTTTGTCCTTAATTCTTTGCATAAGCTCATTGAGAACGATATAGTACTTAGCCAGTAATTCAAACACCTCAAGAAAGTTTTTATTACTCTTCGAACCAATGACTGTCTGAACCACGGAATGCAAGATTTCTTGCAGAAAGAAATAAGGTAATATCCATCATCCTTTGTAACACAGACCTCCAAAATACCCGCTCTTTATGAAGCAACTTTTGTTGTTGTTGTAGCTTGATTTGCAATGCCTACATTACCAAAATTAAAAAAAAATTAAACAGTGAGAAAATTCAGCGTGATTTGCTTTGCTTTTCTCCAAAAACTGGAAAGATATTCTGTGCTAATTGTAAACTATTCGTAAAAGTTAAAGAAACGTCATTGTTTCCCATTTTTTCAAAAAGGTCCCTTATCTATGATATAGGGAAATTTTGATAAATTAGGGCGCCAATCAGGGTTGCTGTCCCAGGCGGCGTGAGTTCTCTCGGCGGCCCTGCCTACCCTCCCCCTCTTTTTGAGGAGGTAGTAAATTTCGCGTGGTAATAATTTTTGAAGTTTTAAATGCAATTAAACTTTATGAAGCTTTAAATGCACTCATAAAAATTATAGTTATATAGTCACCTCTTCTTTAATTAGTAATTATTTTTTGCCCAAAATTATTCATTTAATAAATTTTACGCGGAGAATAATGCCGTTAGCGTAACCAATAAAAAAAAAAGGGAAAAAGAAGCGGTACAAAACTGGTTGGACAGATTTTCGAATAAAACATCTTAAATCAAATAAAATAAGGATTTCCAATTATTGAATACAAAAAAGAGAACTTTCAATAAATTTATTTTCTTTATAAACTTATATATTCGTATGGGTATAAGATTGATAACTTAAAAATAAATTCTAATTACACATTTAAGTTTAAATAATTAAATATAGTTTTATCCATCTTCCTCGCATTTGTCTTTTTAATATTTATTCGTTTGGTATTTTACTATTTATTTTTTAATTTTCTTCATTTTTATTATAAAAATCAATGTATTTCGTGTATACACAAAATGTTCTTATAACTACAAACTAACTTAAGAATACTGAGTACAATTAAAATTTTAAGTTTATTTTTCATTTTAGTCCACTGTCTGCCGATCGTGAATTTATCTAAGTTTGCGTAAAAGTGTTGCATAAAAGTAATGATAATAATAAGTAATTAATAAAAAAAATCACGAATTTTTTTGTATACAGAAATGAAAACCAGGTGTAACACTAAACTAAAACAACACAAGATCGACTAGATCAAAATTTCACGGTTGATGATAGAATCAAAAACTTATTCTGAAATTTGTAGTTTTGTGTAAATTGATGACACGAAAATTCGCTGTTTAAATAGTTGTAAATTTAAGAAAGTTAAAAATAAGCTTAAAATTACACTTAAAACCCTTTACCTAAGTAGTAGCGTGGTCTAGCAGATATTAATAATGCTCGTGGAGCATTTTTAATACCTGCAGTTAATAATGCTCCAAGATATATAATAGTTAATACAAACAATTTTATGTATATTAACTATTATAGTTCTAAATTAAAAATAATATTACTGTTTATAAATTTTTATTATATTTTAAAAATTAATTAGTGTACATACATCTCACAGTGGTCCAGAAATGAAACTTTTGGGACAAAAACATATCTTCGTCAATTTTGAAGCTAAAAAGCTTTTAAATAACTAATTTTCGGGTAATATTCATTATTCCCTTGCCAACAATAACTATTACTGTAATGTCGGTTGCCATAACTCTGAAGGACACACCAATAATACAAAACCAAGGACAAATGAAATAATGAATAATAAACACGTAATACGTATTTCATATTTAATTTTCAACTTTCTATTAACTATAAATATTCACCAGCATGTACAATACATTCTTGTTTGATTGAATAATAATAAAAACATCATACATGTGCAGAACACATAGCGTAATAACTTACATTTAAGGTACTTATTTAACAGAATTATTTTTGGAATATCTTTTAACTAAATATTCTCTGGAAGACAAACTTCACATTAATGACATCTTGGTAAATTGCATAAACAAGAAGAGTAGCACACTAATGACAACACCATGGACAAAAAGTAGGTACAACATATGGCACATGTTACATGACAATATTTAAAGCAATTTAATAGTTTTCATGATTTATGGTACACTTACGAATAAAATGTATAAAATAAACAAGCTTTAAAATAACACAATCATCAAGGACACATATTTTATAATTACCTAGAAATTAATATTTTGTGCTTATTCCTACCGGCACATCTAGTTTCTTTTTCGGAATAAAAATCTGCTTAGACACGTGTTTGTCACGATCCAGGCGCAAACCAAAAACACTTGTATATTACGGGCAGTTTTACTCGAGTTTAACACGTGTTGCGAAGAAATAATCTCAGGAACGGTGGACTAAAAGAAAACGATAATGAAACATGTGTGGAAAGTGATCAAATTTGAACAGACTTTACACTCTTACGAAAATTGGTTCTTCATTGGTTATCTAGAAAATTGATCGGTTTCACAGAAAACCCAAAGGTTTTACGGCATGTTCAAAAAATGATTTGGTTTTTCGCAAGAGAAACGAAAATAAATTGGTTTTTCAACAATTCAAATTTGAAAAATTATCGGTTTTTAAAAAAAATAACGCTTGAATTTTTTTTATTTTGGTTTTCCAGATATTCATCTACCATTTTTAAATTTGATTGGTTGTTTGCTTAAAGTCTCCATATTAGTTTTAAACAGGCGCGTAGCTGCATTTCTGTCATTTCTTCGTTAGTTATAGAATTGCAGAAGAGTTCTCTATCCTATATTTAATTTTACTCTAAGACAATTCGTTCGATTATTTTATTAAACTAATGGCATCAAATATTTTTTTACCTGTAAGTATTTCTAATTTTTATATAAATTATATCTCTATCGTTTTCATTTTCAAAATTATTGCTTAGCAATATATCATAATATGCTTTCAACGTTTCGAAAAAAAAAAAAAATCTGAATGAAATTAAACTATTTTAATGTTTGACGATATAGCCAACATATATAGATATAGATATATATATTTATATATATATATGTATATAAATATATATATCTGTTATATATATATATAATTATATGTATATAATTATATATATTATGTATGTATATTTATATATATGTTGATTATTATTTAGCTGACTAAAACGCTATTAAGAGAAACACTTTTCTTACAAGTATATTATGTTAGGAAAATTTGTTTCAGAACTACTTGAAACAGACTTTAGAAACTTAAGAAAAGTATCTTTAGACAAATTTTTTAGGTGTTCTTTGTAACCAAAAAAGTCTCTTGTTTACTTTAATATGTATTTTGAAATTTTGATTTGCTTAACGAATGTGAAATTTAGACCAGTATTTTATTTTTTTAAACTTAGTTCAATATCCAAAATCTTTTGAAATTTGGTGGATTAAAAAGTATATATAATATATAATATATATATAATAGAATTTACACATAACTTTTTGCTTGATCAAAACACTCAAATGTGGAAAGTGACAAATGTTTCAGTGAATCATTGTTCCTACCAAACTGGTGACTTTATTGTTTTTAACATTCTAGATGATGGTACTCCTATTTTTATGTCACTCAATTATATCCTTAAAATTAATGGTTTATGGTTCTTGTGTGGTAAACTTTGTTCTTGTGAAAAATTTCTTTTTTATTCACATGCCTATAATTTGATTGAAATATCGTCTTGGGTTGTTATTCTTTCTGGACAAAAAGTATCGCATGAACCCTTGGATGGATATTTAATGTCTGATGGACAACTTTTAGTTACTTTACATAGTTTAGCAATAAGATAATAAATATACATTAAAAGTGTTTTATCTGATTTTTATATAATATAAATTGGTTTATACAAGATTTGGTACAATATAACACAATATAATACAATATAAACACATTGTGCTAATTCTTGATCTATTTTATGATAAAAATATAGCATAGCAGAAATATAAAAATGTACCTTGATACATTCTTAGTGATGTTAAACATATTAAATGTTAAACATTTATTCATATTTTTCAAACCTTTCATTTCAATTTGAACATGGTGAACATTCATTCAGTAAGGTTTTTTTTATTATATTATAATATTGTTATACAGGAGAAGATATTGATGGTTTGGTTATCAACGGTATAGATGATTTCATGTTAAAGGAACTTATTCCTCCAATTAAAGACAGAATCGTTTTTAAGAAAAAATTAGCATCAAAGAATGTTATATGTGTAAGATCTTCATCACCTACATTTATCTCTTGTAATGTAAGTTTTACAATGTCACCTGTTTGTGACATTGATGAGGCACCAACCATTTCTAAACCTTAGTAAGTTATGTTTATTTGTAAACATTTATAACTTTGTTTATTTTCCCTTTAATGTTATCTTATTTAAAATGTTATATTATTAAACAAAAAAATAATTAAATTGAGCCAAGATCTTGTGCGCGCACACACAGGTTGTATAACATAAAAAGTTTGTGCATAATTGAAGACTTTAGTGGCAAAACGTACTTAAATCACAAAAAAAAAGTTGAGAGAAAACATATTGTAATTGTTTTTTTGGATAGTCTTTTTGTTTTTAAAATTTAAATTTATGAACAAAATCAATAAATAAAAATCAGTGAATATAATATATGCATAACTAATAAATGAATCATAATTTAATTAAATTTTTATCAATTTTCAAAAAAAAAAAGAACATATAACAATATTGATTGAAATATATTTTCTTTCAACTTTTTTTTTGTGACTTCTTATTTTTGTGGCTTATTTTGTGTGACTTCTTTTAACTTTTTTTGTGTGACTTTTAGCACTAAGGTCTTCAATATAATGTCTTAAATTTTATTTGTAGTATTCTGTCAGATAAACTTACATTGCCCTCTCTTCTCCTTGCTACTGTGGAAAGAAAAGAAATTAATTTTAGTCTTCCAAAAAGATCAAAACTAAAGGAGTACATTATGGACTTTCTTTTTGAAATCATGAAGCAACAGTATGGGTTGTAAGTATTTTGATTACTGTTTAAATTATAAGTTAAAATAGTATAATTTTCAAATTTTTGAAAGTAAGCATTATTTATCATCAGTATCAGAGTTGGCTAAACGTTGCTATTTTATATTTCTTAACATATAACTATCTCTTCAATAATAATAAAAATTGAAATGAAATATTTTATTGCTTTTCACCAAAGTGAATGCTTTATAGATTTCCAAGTACAAGTAACATTTACAAAATAGCAAATGAGCTTTTCCTAAGGTATCCTTCACTAAAACCTCATCACTCCAATGGCTCTGTGAGTATTTAACTGTATAATTAAAACTAATAATATCAATGATGTTACAAAATTATATAGCTAAAGAACTTTTTCTTTTATTCTATTGTTAGGAACTTCTTGTGCATTTGTTGAAGGCAAAATTTAAGCAAACTAGATGCCCCCTTCTAAATGATGAGCAAGTTGCACAGTTTAAGATAAAGTACTCTAGAATTAATTCTGGTCGTAAGCGTAACTCTGATTTGCTGAATGAGTCAACTAATCTGTACTCAGCAAAACGTCACTGCCATCATTCAAGTGATAAGGTAAGCATAATTTCGCTGCATATATAATACATGTTTATATGAAAAAAATACTTACCATATTTTAATTATTATATTATAGAATGTGGACGATGGTATAACTCAAGATGTTATAAAAAGCATGGTTGATGAGTGTCAAAAACTGCTACCTGATAAAGAATTTTTGGCTCACCAGATTGTCTTGTCAATTGAGGCATTAAAATATACATGCCAAAACGAAAGAACTTTGGATGTCCTTAATAAATTCTCAGCACTTTACTATGAAAAAGTTGTAAGTGGTTTATTGTTTATTTTATATCTATATTGCTCTGTTAATATTGTCTTAAAACCGCAATGTTCATGATATAAGCAGTAATTATCCCATTTAACGCAAATCCTGAAATAGCAAATTTCATTTGTTATATTGCTTTTATAAAGAAATATCCTTTAAATAAACATAAGTTATATATAAAATACATAACAAAATCAAAATTATAATAAAACTAAATAAGACTATTAGTTGGATTTTTTTTTCTTTCTTGGCGTGGGAAAATCAAGATTAATATTTCTGTGTTAATTCAATTTTTTTTAGTCTGTGCTATTATTTATACTGCTCTGGGGTACCGCTTCCCAAATTTTGTCTAGAGTTGCCCCTGCAATGTTAGGGTGGGAGTAAAATTTTTTTTTCCTTATTTAGCGGCTTTGTGATGTCATTTTCTTTGTTTTATTTTTAGCTTTTTGCAGCAGCAAGAGCTATTACAAATAGAGATATTGATAATAACTGCTTGTTATTATCGGGTAGAATGAAAAAGGGAATAAAGAAGTTGATAGATTTAAAAAAACCTTTGTTAGCTAGATGGAAAACATTGTGCAATGAGGTACTGGATGAGATTAGTGATGGTAATAATTGTTAATTTAATATTAAAATTATTTAATTGTTATTCGAATTTTGTAAATTATTTTTCTATTTTTAGCAACAATGAAAAACCTTCATGCATTAATTCTTCGAAGCATTTTTTGTGACAAAGAAACACTTTTATTCACTATGACGCTAGTAAGTTTTGTTGATCAGTATATTCATTTAAATGAATGTATATCATTATCATCTAAATCGTTTTAATATTTATTTATTTGAATAAAAATTGATAGAAAAAATTCAGTTCACTTTTTGTTATTTAAAAACTCAAACAATTAGAGTCAACTTTTTTATTTCATATACATTTTAATATTTTTAACATTTTTTTAATTCTAATTATTTGCATATGTATATATATATATATATATATATATATATATATATATATATATATATATATATATATATATATATATATATATGTATGTATGTATGTATATATATGTATATATGTGTATATATATATATATATATATATATATATATATATATATATATATATGTGTGTGTGTGTGTGTGTGTGTGTATAAATAAAGTTAACTAATGCAATTTTCAATATTTGTTTATATTATGCTTCTCTTTATTAGGATCCAATCTATCCTACCCCAGCTCTGAAAATCGAAGGAGATGCTATAAATCCAACACGAATAAGTCTTGTAGTTGACGGGGTGACAATAAGCAATTCTGTTCCTGATATAACTTGTGGCTTGGGTCTTGTCATCTGTTCATATTTTATTTTTGATATCGCATATCCAAAGAAACTCCAAAAAACCTTGTCTTTTCTAGAACATTACGTTTTCGAACGAAATAGTAAACTTCCTGGCAACATTCAAAACATTGCTAGTTGTATGAACTTGTAATATAAATTATAAACTCAATAATATACTAATGTTATTAATTTGTTTCAAAACCTTTTTTTAAATCAAGTTTATTTATTGAACTCGCTTACAAAATTTTAGTTGTTTTTATAGATAATTTTTTTCTTTTTCAAATGATATAGTAGTATATTAATATGTTCCATAGTACATAAATATTTCTATATAGAATACGATTTATATATAACACCATTTATTTATATAATGTATATAAATACGTATCAAAAATATTTATAAATATGGTAATAAACTAATAAGCTTTAGTTTTTGTATTAAATTGTAATCTCTGGCCGAATATTCTGCAAAACATAACTCATGAAGTTAAGTTTTGTAAAGTAATCATAAATGCGAAATTGCGTTTCGTGTTAAGCATTTTGACATAAAATATTACTTTTACCGTTATTGTCGAAAAACCAATTTTTGGTTTTACGGCTTGTCCCAATAAACGAACCAATTTTGATTATCCAGAAAACCAAATAGCGTTGGTTTTCTAGAAAACCAACTTAGTTTGATTATCTGGATATTCAAATTGGTTTTTCAGAAAACCAAAATAATTTGGTTTTCTGTAAAACCAGAATAAATTGGTTTTCTAGATATTCAAATTTGGTTCGTTTATTGGGACAAGCCGTAAAACCAAATTTGGTTTTTTAAAAAACCGATTTTGGTAAGAGTGTAGGGGGTTAAAAATATTAAAATTGAACCAGAGCATCGCTTTAGACGTAAAGATGCAAATAAGCCACATATAATCTGGCTGAAGTAAAAGAAAGACGCAATAATGGTGAAAATGTTGGTTTAAGGTATGACAAAATTATTAAATTAAATAATATCCAAAAAAAATAACACTTATTTCTGATATTTATATCTTAGCGTATATATATATGTGTATGTGTGTATGGGTATGTGTGTGTGTGTATATATGTATATATGTATGTGTATATATGTATATATATATATATATATATATGTGTGTATATGTGTATGTGTGTATATATATGTATATGTATGTATATATGTGTGTGTATGTATATGTATGCGTGTAGGATTTTAAACTATTAAATTTTTAATTATGGCAATGACGGAAACAAAATATTTTGAAATTTTTGATAAAGAAAACACTCTTCTTCTGAACAATAACAACGACCCGGACAAAAATTTTTTTGAAAACAACTCATTTAAGTCTAATTACTACAGCATCGAAGAATTATCTTGTTTTATAAATGCGTCACAAAATACATTTTCAGCGCTGACATTAAATATACGCAGCATGAGTAAAAACTTTGAAAACTTTAAAGATATGCTAAAAGACATAAGTCACGAATTTACGGTAATATGCCTTTTAGAAACATGGTGCAAAGACGAAAATACCATAAACTCAAATTTTCAATTACAAGGATATAAAGCTCTCCATCAAACTCGTAGTAGAGGTACTGGCGGAGGAATATGTTTCTACATACATAATACAATACACTTTAAAAAAGTAGAAAGCCTCAGCATACTGAACGCAAACTGTGAACTTTTCACGGTTGAATTAACAAACCAAAATAAAGCAAATGCGTATATAACTGGCTTATAAAGGCCACCAGATGGCAATATAAAATCTTTTAAAAAACATATAAATCTGTACCTAAAACTGGCTAAAAATAAGCGCTTATATATAATGGGAGATACTAATTTGGATCTTTTAAAAATAAAAACTAATAGCAATGTCAAATGCTTTTTAAATAATCTCTTACAGCACGGCGTAGTACCCTTAATAAATAAGCCGACTCGAGTAACTCTCCAAACCGCTACCCTCATCGATAACATATTTACAAATAATACTATAAAATTTAACATTCAAAGCGGAATAATAAAATCTGACATAAGTGACCATTTTCCAATATTTTTTCTACTTAACAATTTCAACAACAAAAAAGAAAACAAAACAATGATTATAACAAAAAGACAAATAAATCAAACAAATTTAACAAAGTTCCGAAGCAACTTAGCTATGGAAAACTGGGATCAGGTTGTTAATTGCAAAGATACTAACACAGCTTACAATATTTTTAAACTCACTTTTGCAAGTTTGTACTAAAAAGCGTTTCCGAAGCTTGAACAGTTAACTAAACTCAAAAACCTTAAAAGTCCTTGGATGACAAAAGGACTTATCAAATCTTCAAAAAAAAAAAAAAAGCTTTATGAAAAGTTTTTGAAAAAAAAGACTTATAAAAACGAAAAAATAAATAAACAATACAAAAATCTATTTGAAAAATTAAAAAAGCATTCAAAAAAAAACTATTATTGCAATTTATTAGAAAACTTTAGCGGCAACACAAAACAGATGAGAATGATACAGTAGCCAATAAGGCAATAGATATTGCAGAGAAACTTAATAATTATTTCATAAAAATTGGGGAAAAACTAGCTAATAAAATAACTCCTGGAAAAAAATGTTATAAATCGTATTTAGAAAAAAAACGTCAGTTATGAACGAGCTTCATATAATTCCGGATGAGCTTAAAAAAGCATTTAATACCTTACAACAAAACAAAAGTCCAGGTCTAGATGACATTAGCGTGAACGTTGTAAAAAATGTCTACGATATTATTGAATATCCCCTTTTGCATATCTGTAATCTGTCTTTAAAAAATGGGGTATTCCCTGATCAGCTAAAGCTAGCAAAAGTTGTTCCTATATTTAAAAGCGGAGATGATTCTATAGCTTCTAACTACAGGCCTATTTCTATTTTATCATGCATTTCAAAAATATTAGAGCGCATAATGCACAATAGACTTTACAACTACCTGTTAAACCACCACCTGCTTAATAATAACCAATATGGTTTTCAAAAACACCATTCAACAGAACACGCTATAGCCAAACTTGTCAACGAAATTTTAAATGGGTTTGACAACAATAAATACACTCTTAGGGTTTTTCTCGATCTTTAAAAAGCGTTTGACACAGTTGACCATGAGATTCTTCTTTATAAACTGTATAATTATGGAATAAGAAATAACAATTTAAAATGGTTTCGCTCTTACCTTAATAATCGGAAACAAGCTTTATCATATGACAACACTGTAACACGACTTGAAAACATTACTTGTGGGGTCCCACAAGGATCAATTCTTGGTCCATTGTTATTCCTTGTTTACATTAACGATATCTACTTATCTTCTAACATACTTAACTTTGTCCTTTTTGCTGATGATACGCAAGTATTCTTTAGCCACACAAACATTAGCCTATTATTTAACACTGTTAATCAAGAACTTGAGAACCTGAACGAATGGTTTAAGGCTAACAAACTCTCTTTAAATGTCGAAAAAAGTAAATATATTCTTTTTACAAAATTATCAAAATCTGAAACCCTCCCCTTAAAACTACCTGATTTACTAATTGATAAAACAAAACTTAAATGAGAATACTCAATCAAGTTTTTAGGCGTAATTCTTAATGAACATATTAGCTGGAGTAATCATATCAAAGTAATAGAAAATAAAATATCTAAAATTATTGGTATTATGTATAAAACAAAACATCTCCTTAACGCAAATTGTTTAAAAAATATTTATTTTGCATTTATTCATAGCTACATCAGCTACTGCAACGTTATCTGGGCAAGTACTTATCCTTCAAAGTTAAATACAATCTACAAAATACAAAAACGAGCAAGTCGCTTGATATTAAATGCAAATAAATACGCTAGTGCCAGAACACTACTAAGAGAAATTGGAGTGCCTAATGTCTATGAAATAAATATTCTTAATATACTTATTTTTATGTTCAAGTTTAAAAATGGTATGCTACCAAGCATTTTCCAAACTTACTTTTTTTCTTTAAACCACAAATACGAAACTAAATACTCAATAAATAACTTTTGTATGCCTAAAACATTATTAAAACAAGCTGATTTTTCGATATCTTGCCGAGGGCCGCGGTTATGGAACTTGGTTTTAACGAGTAATATAAAAACTTTAACTTCAACTCAACAATTTAAACGTGCAACAAAACAACACTTATTTGATTTTGATACAAAGCAATTACTATCCTTTTATTAAAAATTTTGATAATGTTAATTATTTAATATCTAATAAATTGACGCGACATGTTAATTATATTGTATGGTACTTAAAACATGTTTGATATTATTCTATATTATAATAATAACGCAATTTGTAAATGCAATATTTATTATAACTTACGCCATTTGTAGATGGAATATAAAACAGAATTTATTTGGTTTTGTATGTATATATGAACGGGCTTATATTTGCATGTATGTGTGTGTGTGTGTGTGTGTGTGTGTGTGTGTGTGTGTGTGTGTGTGTGTGTGTGTGTGTGTGTGTGTGTGTGTGTGTGTGTGTGTGTGTGTGTATGTGTGTGTATAATAAAAATAAAAGTAGAATAAAATAGAGAATTAAAAATAATAATAATTTTAAAAAAATAATTAAAATTTTTTTTTTTCTTCTTCTTCTTTTTTTTCTGCAAATAGTAAATTGATTGATAAATCAGTTTTCTTTTTAGTTTCTACTTTCCTTTTTCATTTTTATCGGCTGAATTTTTTAGTTATATTAACGGGGCTGGATGATAAGACCATGTCTTCTGCCGGCTCCGGTCGAAACTTTAATGTTATATTTTTATGTTGCAAAAACATTGTAAAAGTTTATTTTTTTTTAATGACGAAAATAATTAAATAAATTAAAAAAAAAAAAAAAAAAAAAAAAAAAAAAAAATCATGATAAAACTTTTAAATTACAAAGATAAGGTAAAAACTTTAAAAAATTAAAGGATGAAAATATTTACATTATTGAAGATTTTTGCTATGAAACTAACGTAATAAGAAAAGATTTGAGAGAAAGATTTGAGAGAAAATAACTGAGAGGCAGTTGCGAAAATTTACACATATATCATATAATAAGCTAATCGTACGCAATTGAGTATCAAGGAAACCGTGCCAAGAAAGCAAAAGTTAAGTTTAAAATTTTTTTTTTTAAATTCAAGTTTTTGTTGCATGATTTAAAACATGATTTTAAAATTATTTGTCTTTGAGAAACTTGTTGTAAGTGAGGTAAAACAAATTGGTTATCTATAAATTACGACTCTATAGCGTGTTTGCGGTAAGGAGGGGGAGGGGAAAGAGGTGGGGGAAGGGGGACTTAGAGAAGAGGAAAGGGATGGAAGGGGGTTAATGGATTTGTGACAACTTGTTACTAAAAAATTACAACGTTGGGACGAATTGAAACCGCAATTTGAATTAATTAGTTACAAATCAGTTCACCAACCCCAGCGGGCACATGATGTTGGAATAACGTTGAAATAACGTTGATTGACGTTGATCAACGTTGATTAACGTCATTTTAACGTTATTCCAACGTCGTGTGCCCGCTGGGACCACATAATTTTGGTGTTGGTGGGGGCGTAAGTATTTTTATCCATTCCATTAATTATAATTTACGTAACGATCTCTGTGTGAATGAAGTAGATTGTGAGTTTGATGCATTGAATTAACGAATAAATAAAAAAAATCATAATTATAAACGTAACATATAGACAATATATCAGATAACATAAGGTAACATATCGGGTAACATATAGATAACATATAAGGTAATTTAAAAAAGATAAAAAAATTTCTCTTAAATTTTTTATAACAATTACCAATAAAACGCTAAGTCATGTCTTTTTAATTAGGGATCTAAACAATGACCTAGAAAAACATGCTTCAAATAATAATGCTAAAAATTTTATAAACACTTTTCTTCAAAATAAGTAAATTCCAACAATAAACAAGTCAACAAGAGTGACAAACAACTCTTCTGCTCTTCTTGATAATGTAATAACTAATAAGTTTCATCAAAACCGTCTTAACACTTGAATAATCAAAACTGACTTATCAGATCATTTCCCAACATTCTTAGTCACTAATAACATAATAATTTAACAGCATTCCTTCTAAAACGACTGTATTGAATCGACAGATCAATGAAAACTCATAAAAACAGTTTCAAAACCTTTTAAGAAACAACGTTGATTGGAATCTGGTATTGCAATCAAACGATGTTAACGTCTTATATGATCTATATATTTTGACAATTCGGCAAACAATATGAAACAGCGTTTCCTGAAAAAAAAAAGATTGTAAACACAAAAGCGGTTTTAACTCCATGAATGTCTTCTGGGTTTCTAAAATCCTCAAAAAGAAAACAAAAACTCTATGAGAAACACTTAAAGAAAGAGTTGAGATATAAAAAGAAATGATATAAAATAAAAAAATGAAATGAGATATAAAAAGAAAAAAAAGATTTATTATGCAAAGCTATTAGATTAAGCCAACGGAAACACCAAAAATACATGGAATGTAGTTAAAGAAGTAATTGGTTAAGAAGTAATTATTTAAAAAATTACGATGAAATTACGGATGAATTTAATCTAAAACTAATTGAATTGCGAACCGACTTCTATTTTCTCAAAGCTAAAAAAAGTGCTGGATTTAATAAAACTAACGTCAATGTTGTAAAATCAGTTTATGATATAATCAAATCGTCTATAATTAAATCATCTTTAATCTTTCTTTTAAAACAGGTATTGTCCAAGAGAAACTAAAAATTGCACGAATCACGTCGGTTTTTAAGAATGGAGATGACTCTAATTGTATATATATATTTCTAATTATAGATTTTAAAACTGCTAAAAAGAATAATGAATAACGTTCCGCAAGGTTCAGTGCTAGGTCCTACGCTATTCATAATTTTCATCAACAACTTACCTGAACTCGTTAGTAATCAAAGCATCTGTAAAATGTACGCAGACGATACTAAAGTTCTGAGCATTTTCAAAACTGCTGAAGACAAAGCTTGTCTAAAAGCTGATATAGATAGCATTGTAACCTAGACTCGAATCTGGTTGATGAAGCTTAACGTCAAGAAATGCAATGTTATGCACATTAGCAAAAACAATGTTTTGCCACACGTTTACTCAATGAACGAGTATAACAAGTATAACAAAACTAAACTCGAGTCAACATCCGAAAAAGACCTGACGTTTAAATTATCAACAAATTAAAGCCTAAGAATCATGCCGAAATTGCCACTGTCAAGGCTAATAATGTCCTTGGAATCTTAAAACAGACTTTCATCAGCAAAGACACCATAATATGGAAAAAGCTTCACACCACCTATATAAGCCCGCATCTCCAGTTCGCAGTTGACAAAAAGTGCCCGAACCTCAGAAAATACATAAATACCATAAAACGTATCCAACATCAGGCTACAAAAGTACCACACGAAATAAAACGCTTTGACTACGAGACGAGATGCATCAAACTCGGACTCGCCTCACTACTCGGTAGACGTTTATGCGGAGACCTCATCCCAAAATACAAAATTGAGAACAACATTAACTTAGTAAGCTGGAATGTTGCTCTACTTAACACCCCATCAAGCTACGGTCATTGCAAACACTTTCATTGTGAAATGGACAACAATTTCCTCGTTCGATTCAATTTTTTTAACAACTGCGTTGCTCATCCATGAAACGCACTAGCAAACGAAGTTGTGAGTGCTTATAGTGTTAATTGCCTCATAGCATAATTCTATCAGCTATCAACATAATTAGCGCATCAACTTCCGTGCAATTATGCACTAGCTAGGCGAGCAGATGTTAATGGGTTTCGGAACACGCCCATTATAATTTAATTTAAAAAAAAAAAAATACAATACAATTAGTAAAATTATTGTTTGCTAAATTTTGAATGTAATGTTAAAATTTTGATTATAATTACATAAATATGCATTACTCAACATATAAATTTTTTTATATCAGCAATAAAACATTACTTTACACAAATATACACAAGAGAGTTCCTTTTCATTAGCTATCATGCTCACAGGCCTACAAGAGGTTAAATAGAGTAAATTACAATGGAGCATAGTTCTGATACAGACTCGAGTAGTGATAACGTAGATTTTAAAATTTTGGAAACTGAAGTACCTCTTCATCAACTCATCGGTTCGCCTTCACCAATATTGCAACCTTTGTAGATACCACCGTCCCAACCATCCTCTTCCCAAACACTACTTTCTAAAACATCTCCATTTCATATACCAGATAATTCATCAAATGTAGCTGCTTTTTTTTCAAGCAACGAAGAAGCAAATATTAGACAAGAGTTAACAACATTTGAAATTAAGTCCACTCTACCTTAAAGAGCAACCAATAAACTGCTAAAGTTGTTTAGAAAGAACCTATGTTTCACTAATGAGTTGCCAAAAACATGTAAAGCCTAAATATGAATTCTTACAGATAGAGTAGTGGTACATGAAACTTCTCCAGGTCATTACTACCATTTCGGAATAAGTCTAGGAATAATACAATAACTTCAATAAAAAAAAAAAAAAATGATATTTTGGATGATGGCAGTACCTTTGAGATATTATTTTCGCGTCACGGTTAGGAAGGAGGCGTGAACTTTCTGGTTAAATGCACATCCGCGGTGTTCTGTGACAAGACCGTTAGGTCTTCTTGGGGCACCTAAATATCAGTATAAAAAAAAAAATATATTAATAAACATCGACGGTGTCAGCATTAGTAATAGCAGCACGAGCAAATTCATGCCATTATTGGGGAAAGTGAGTAATTTAGTTTCTGTGTATGAAATTGATTTAAGAGCCTAAATATGAAATTGATTAAAAAAATAATATAATGAATTGTCTAGATTAAGTTTATTGTGAACACATGATAGTATGCTTGGTGTTTGCAGTTGTCTTAAGATTAAAACATTTTAATTAACAAGGTTTGAATATTTTAATATTTATTGTATTTATATATGCGGTACTGTATCATACATGCGGTAGTGGTGTAGTGGTAAGAGCGCTCGCTTCATAAGCGAGAGGTTCGGAGTTCGACTCCCACCACGTCCCTGGAAGTACCGCGCTCAACTTAGTTTCTCCGCGCAGCGGCCTTGGTCGGAAAGGTTTGTGTTTCGGAGTTAAAGGGTTGAGAGAGGGTTGTACCACGAATAACAACTAAAAATAAAAATAAAAATAAAAACACAAAAAATTGAGTAGCCTCCTCGACTGTAGTGGCCCCCCTCGGGCCTTGGGGAGGTGAATAATCTAAAAAAAAAAAAAAAATATTGTGATTATCATAAATTATAAATATCTCCATTTTTAATTTCATTAGTGGTTATCATGGCAGGATTGTCTCTTATAAATGCATAGTCTCCATGAACTGGTTTCTAGTCTGCGTTGACTAAACTATAGCAACAACAAGAATGATTTTAGCCACTTGTTTTTAGTGATCCTGTTTTAAGAATCTCTGCCATATCCAGTTTCCTATTTTTACTTCTGCAATATTCTGAAGTTTAAAATTGTTCGAAGAATATGGTAAGTTTTTATTGGTTTCTGATTAATTGAGTACAGCCATATTGTGTTGCCCTTGACAATGGAATATAATATGTAGGGTATAAATCATTTATCTTGTAAACTAATTTTTTTTAGTTGTCATGGATAAAGCTTGAAGCAGAGTTGCGACCATATTTCACGGGTGCTTATCAAAATGCTAACGCATGAAACATTTAGTAAGATATCAACAGGCCTGGAACTCATGACAAGCATAAGGTTTTTAATAACTTTGATAAATTTCTAAAAAAGTTAATGTAATTTCGATTTACTGCAAAAAATTTTGTGTAAATAAGAGTCCATCTCGCTGTTTCAAAATTTGCCCTGCAGCGTTTGATTTAAAGAAAATAAAGTAACACAAATTGTTTGTATACCTATGATAAATATATGTGTGCGTATATATATTTTATATATTTATATATAAAGATATATATATGTATATAAATATATATATATATATATATATATATATATATCTATATATATATCTATATATATATATATATATATATATATATATATATATATATATATATATATATATATATATATATATATATATATATATATATATATATATATATATATATATATTGTAGTAATTGTGTGAATATTTCTTGTTAAAGAGTGCTCAATACCAAAGTAGAGCAATATTAGTAAAAAAACTAAATAATTAACTCGTTAAACCTGGGCGTTAAACTCGGAGTAATGTTTTA
This sequence comes from Hydra vulgaris, assembly GCF_038396675.1. NCBI lineage: Eukaryota > Metazoa > Cnidaria > Hydrozoa > Anthoathecata > Hydridae > Hydra > Hydra vulgaris. The sequence continues at coordinate 23,858,628 of NC_088931.1, forward strand.
AATAAATCGAGTGTTATAATTATTTAGTTTTTTTTACTATATATATATATATATATATATATATATATTTACATATATATATATATATATATTTACATATATATATTATTATTATTGTTAATATTTATTATAAAGATATTAAAATAAATAATATATACTATTTATATTATAAATAATATATATTATTTATTTTAATATCTTTGTATGCAAGTATAATTATTGTCAATATCATTACATATAACATTCTCTTGAGCGTCGGAATCCTTAATTTAAGCATAACTATCGTATTTAATTATATAATTATGAATATGTAGATAAAAAGTAAAAAGTGATTGTTTTAACATAATGTATTTATTGCTTCACCTGTTTAAGTTATTCCTTATATCTGTTTTCCGTCAACAGCTGAAAAATATCAAAGTATTAACAGTGCCATGTTGCGCATGGATGGTGTCCCTGTTTGTACTTTTGATGTGCCTTGCGGAGGCCACATTTGGAACCCTTTGTTACGGCTTAGGGTTTATTAGTAGTAATGAGGCAATTGCTTGGGCAATTAAACAGTGTTCTGAGTACTATCTATGCTTTGAGTCAAGTTCTTCAATCTAATTTAAAAATGAAGTCACAAAAACTATAAAACACAAAAAACCATCATCATCACCAAGTTCACTAATATTCGTAGTCATTCATTATTCACTAATATTCGTGGTCTTCGAATTAACTTTTCTTCTGTTGAGTCTTATCTCTTGCAAAGTTCACCAGGCCTACTTGCTCTTTGTGAGACTAATTTGAGCTCAGCTGTCTCATCTTGCGATCTTAGTGTTGATGGTTATCTTCCTTTAATTCGTAAAGACTCCAATAGTCACATGCTTGGCCTGGGCATTTACATTTGTAAGAATTCACCCATTTGTCGTGAAAATAGATTTGAATCCACAGACTATTCTTTCATGTGCTTTCGTTTAGCACCACTTCACACTATTGCCTTTCTCTTTGTTCTATATCGCTCTCCTTTATCTCAAGATTGCACTCTTTTTGATGTTATTTCTGATCATATTGACCCAGCCCTCTCTCTTTATCCATCAGCTAATATAGTTGTTGTCGGTGACTTTAATGCTCACCAGTCTGAATAGCTTGGCTCTAGTGTCAGTGATTCGACATGCATTAATGCCCACAATTTTTGCTTTTCTCAATCCCTAACTCAAATAGTCAATTTTCCAACTCACTTTCCTGACAACCCTAATGATTTACCTTCTCTACTCGACTTATGTCTTGTTTCTAATCAGTGCTCAGTTTCTCCACATTCCCCCTTAGGTGCTTCTGATCACAGTTTGATCTCTTTAAAACTAATATTTCATTCTTCTTCATCACCTGAATCCCCCTATTATCGAACCTCTTACAACTACAGTAAAGCTGACTGGGATTCTTTCCGTAATTTTCTTCGTGATGGCCCTTGGGTAGAAATCTTTTGTCTTCCTGTCGACAAATGTGCTTCTTACATAACTTCGTGGATTCAGGCTGGCATCGAATCTTTTGTTCCCTCTCGGCGATTCCAGGTCAAGCCTCACTCTCCTCCATGGTTTTCCTCACACTGTGCTGCTGCGATTGCCAATCGAGACCGTTACTTCCATATTTATCAGCAAAACAATTCTCCAGAAAACAGACGTCTGTTTATTACTGCTACAAACAATTGTAAAAAAGTTTTGTCTAACGCCAAAACCCGCAGGTCATGAAATCTCGTATCTCATCTCAAAAATTAGGCTCTCGTGACTTCTGGAGAATCTTTAATAATATCAATAATAAGGGCAAATCTTCAATTCCACCTCTCTTGTATGGTTCAGACTTTGTCACCTCACCTAAAGACAAAGCTGAATTGTTTGCTAAAAACTTTTCATCAATATCATCTCTTGATTCCACTAGTTGCATTCTACCTGTGACTGCCAACAAACAGGTTGATCCATTGCTTGGCATTCATATCACTCCAGCTTCTGTATCAAAAGTGATTTCCTGCTTAGACTCTTCTACAGCTTGTGGCCCGGAAAACATACCTGTTATTGTCTTGCAGAAGTGTTCTCCGGAGCTGTCGTCTATACTCTCAAAACTATTCAACAAGTGCTTATCAGAGTCTTGTTTTCCAGCCTGCTGGAAAGCGGCATCTGTTATCCCTATCTTCAAAAATTCTGGATCTGATTCGTCTAACTACCGTCCCATTAGTCTTCTTCCTATCATACGCAAGGTTTTTGAGTCTTTAATTAACAAACACTTAATTTCTCATCTTGAATCTAATAACTTACTTTCTGACCATCAATATGGATTTCGATCTTCTCGTTCTACAGCTGATTTGCTAACAGTAATAACTGATTGGTTTTATCGAGCATTAGATAAAGTTGGAGAGGTTAAGGCCATTGCTCTTGACATTTCAAAAGCTTTTGATAAAGTTTGACATGCTGGTCTTCTCCATTAGCTTTTTTCTTATGGTGTATCCGGCAACATCTTTAAGATTATTGAATCCTTCCTTTCCAATCGTAGTATAAAAGTTGTCATCGATGGGCAGCACTCTTCTTCTTTTTCTGTAACTTCAGGGGTTGCTCAAGGTTCTATCCTTGGCCCTATACTCTTTTTAAATTACATTTCTTCTATACTCTTTTTAATTTACAATATCTTCCAGATATTCTCACATCTAAGGTAGCATTGTTTGCTGATGATACTACCATTTATTCTTGTCGTGATAAGAAGCCATTACCCTCTGATTGCTTGGAGGGGGCATTTGAGCTTGAAAAGGATCTCACTTCTGCTACAGTATGGGGCTCACAGTGGCTGGTGAACTTTAGTTCAGATAAAACTCAATTTTTTTCAGCCAATCGTTATCGCAATAATTTAGATCTTCCTATATTTATGAACGGTGATGTACTCGATGAGTCATCTACTCTTCATCTTCTAGGAATAACTCTTACTTCCAATCTTTTTTGGAAACCATATACCATTTCTACAAATACTATAATGGGCACTGCTCTAAAGAGCTAGCGTCTCTTGTGCCATCTACTAAAACTCATTCTCGTGTTACTCGTCATTCAATTAAGTGTCATCCTTTTTCTGTAACTGTTCCTAAGTGCTCCAAAAACGCTTAACCTCGAACATCAGCTCTTTGGAATTCGCTTCCCTTATCTTACTTTCCTGATTCATATAATTTGCAATCTTTTAGGTCGTCCGTCAATCGTGGCTGCTTGCAGCCTTGTTGGAAGCGAAGATGTTTTAAAAAAATAAATATATATATATATATATATGTATATATATATATATATATATTTATATATATATATATATATATATATATATATATATATATATATATATATATATGCGGGCCAATAAAATATTTGAGGGTCCTGAGGCTAATCTTTTTGTGGGGTAGTAAAACAAAAACCTGCCACTAGGGCCCCAAAATCCTTAAAAACCTTTTATTAGTTTTTTTGCTTAAAAATAAAATCTGATTTTAAATTTACCAAAAAGTCACATCCCTAGTGCACAATACTATAAAATCAGTTTCACTTTTACTCAAGCGCTTTAAGCTAACTAGACACTGCAACAACGGCTGGTTACTCCAACCTTCTATTTACAAGTCTTACGCTATTAGCCACATGACATATAGAGCTCCAGTTCTCACTTCATGCAGTTTTGAAGCAAAATAAAAATTAAAAAAAATGCAATATTGCAATAAAAATGCTTCACATATCATCAAAATAGATGCAACCAACTCAAGCCACATCAATATTTGCGTTTACATCGAAGAACAGGATATGCATTTATGTAGGATTTGTATTTATAAGACAGGATCTTATAAACTAGAAAGGATTTTTGACTATCAGGATTTACAAACTAGAAAAGATTTATGCTGACACATGCTTACTTCCTAATGTTTTCCGCATAAACTATTTAAAAAGCTGTTTAAATAATCTAGTTGAAAAAAGTTTTCACATAACGTAAATGGCTTAAAGAGTAGGTGATTTCAAACGTAAAAATTGAATAGCGTAATGCTAAAGCAAAATTATAAAAATTTTTGAAATAAAAATATTATTTAAAATTGAAAACGTCTAAAAATTAATTTAAAAAAAGTAGGTAACTTTTTAATGAAGTTTTTATGCATTTATTGTTATTATATGCATTTATAATTTTTATATAATTTCACATATCACCTTTATTGAAACGCAAGGTGGAAATAATTTTTTGATAATATAAGTATGGTTCAAGAGTCTTGGGCAACTCCTAATAGTAATATGTCTTTGAACACACACACGCAAATATAGTTTACATAAATTTTGAAAAAACTCATGAAAATAATAAAAAAATACTAAGATTTTAAAGAGCATTAAACATCAATAAAATATTTCTAAAATTTAGTATTTAAAATAAATCATTAACACTATTACATTGATGGTAAACATTACTGATTTTATAGACATAAATTATTTAAATATTTTTGAAGCATTCCTAAAGACTTTCCCCTATGGGAAATTGAGTTTTTTGTATCTTTATCCATCTCAGCATAAGTTTGAGTAAATCCATCTGGTTGAAAACAAGGATCCCATCCAAACGAAGTAGGACCTCGCGGTTGTACAATTGTTCCATTTGTAATTCCTCTGAATAAAACTATTTCATCAGTTGAACCAGAAGAATAAGCAAATGTACATAATGCATAAGCACTCTTGTCTTCCCAACCATTCAACAAATTATATAGTCCTTCAGGTTTTAATTTATCTAAAAACCATTTAATGTATGGTCCTGGTAGACCACCAAATGCATTAAAGCATAAACATGTATCTTCAATAACAACTGGTCCTTTTACATACTCTGCAGCTATCTTGCATTTTTGGATGCTTATTTCATCTGGTTCTCCTTGATATTCAGGTAAATCAATATTCTTGGATGTTATATTCCATTTTTCATTAAGACCAATTATTTGAACAAATTCTTTTAACTTATTTTCATTGCTAGTTACAAAAACCAGCGTTTTTTTTGACGCCATTCTATATAAAAATTAAAAAATTCAATTTAAAATGAAATTAACAAAATATAGTGTATAACTAAATATAAATTTGTTTTAATAAAGAAACAGTAGCAATGTAAGTAAATAATACATAACATATTAATACACTTTTATTTCTCACAAATCATTCTTAAATACTTAAGGCTCTAGCATCCCTATATACAAACACTCATACCCCTACAAAAACACTCATATCCCCCCCGCCCCCATTTAAAAATACTCACTTTATTCACCCTCTAAAAATACTTCAGGTGGTTATTTGAAAAGTTTAAACAAAAAAAAAAATACTTTTTTTTTTTAATGTTTAAACTTTTCAAATAACCACCTGCAACAAAAAAATATTTTTTGAAAAAATATCTCATTTAAAATCTTTCACCAACAATTTAGACATTCCTTAAAACACTAAAAAAAGTTCCACACGTGATATTAAAATTTATAAAGATCAAAATAAATCAAAAACACACAGACAAAAAAAAAAACAAAAAAAATCTAAAGTTATTATTTTGTTATAAATAGAGTTTGATTTATAAATACCCATTTTTATAGTTTTATTAAAATTAAAAAAACAATATAAACTCACAAGCTAAACAAATAAATGCAATATAAAAATCATTACTTTTCAATACTGCATAATGACTGTCGGTTTATACAAGAAATATTAGAAAAGTTTCTTGTGCAAATTTTTGAGATATTGTATTTAAACACTCATTAAATTGTTAACATTTAAAGATGATTGCACTGAGAAGGGTTTACATGATAGGTTAGTACAGGTAATAAGGGTAATAAGCTAATAAAATATCAAACACTCTCTGTTTCAATATATATTTAAAAATTTGGTTCAAATCAAACAACCAGTATGAATTGTTAACTGAACAATTAAAAATTAAAAAGACTGTTATAAGAAATGTAATAAGACAAACAACAACAACAAAAAAAGTTTGTCATGCAATGCGACTTTAAATGGTATTTTTTATTTGAATGCAATATAACATAACCATACTATTAAATAAGCCTAACTTTATACTTGAGAAAATTCTAGATATAGAGGACTTTTTTTAAAAATTGACGATTGTGCCCCTCCACTTCGAAACCCGTGTCGTCGGCCTTGATTCAAAGTACTTAAAAACACATCCATCTTCCTTAACATTATCATATCCACCCTCCATTAAAATAAACATATCCATCTTATCTTTTTTAAAATGGTACAAATAATAAAAACCCATTTATCAATAAATAATTTTAGTATATTAACAACCAATAGCTCATATATTATGCCGATAACACACTCACACACACAAATTGATTTTTTTGTGTGATATGGCTAACACTAGTGTTTACTATCCTCAATAAGTTATTATTAACAATTTAATAGCAACACTGTTATTTTATGTCCAATCGATGTTCTCTGCAAAAGATTTTAATTTAAGTTTAAACTTAAACTGAAATAAAGTTAATCTTAAGATAATCTTCAAATAATCCAGATGAAGATTATGGTATCAATTAGATCAACATTCATCAGATTATATGTCAAGATGAAAAATGAATTTACTAAAACTACAACTGCAATTTAAGGTCTTATGTAGGTAAGGGTAGAATTAGCTATTATACAACTTTTTGAAACACCTGCTTATCACTGATATTATCAGTAATTTATTAAGAATTTGTTCACAATTATCTTTAACCTGAAAAAATCATTTTTTTTTTAATTTTATTTTAATTTCCCTCCCCAAGGCCATAAAGGCCACTACATCTATGGAGGCTAAATTTTTAGCTCTAATTAAAGACCTTTTTAAACTCTATAACTCCAAAAATAAACCTTAATGAAAAAGCCTGCTGTGCGAAAAAACAAGTTGAGGGCAGTACTACTAGTACTTTTAATAATGTATTTAATGTATTTTCAATTTTATATAAATATATATATATATATATATATATATATATATATATATATATATATATATATATATATATACATATATATATATATATATATATATATATATACATATATATATATATATATATATATATATATATATATATATATATATATATATATATATATATATATATATATATATATATATATATATATATATATATATATATATATATATATATATATATAGGGCTACCATAGTCCTGATTTTACGGAGGAGAGCCCAGCGCTAAACTAATTAAAATTAAAACTTTTATCGAGTTCTCCAGCGAAAAGATCAGGACAATGGCAGCCCTATATATATATATATATATATATATATATATATATATATATATATATATATATATATATATATATATATATATATATATATATGTATATATATATATATATATATATATATATATATATATATATATATATATATATATATATAATTATAAAAATAATAAATAGTCAATATATCTTGTAAATATATCAGTTACCATAAAAGCAACCAATTTGAAATTTATTACTTTTTTTATACTTACACCAAGACATTCTGAATGTTTATGAACATAAACTAAAGAAATTAAAGTCTAACTCACTTGATATTTGAGAGTTAAAATATTTATTAGCTCTTCAAACTATATATATAACTGTATATCCTTGCGGCGAAGCTGACGTCACATTAACTAACTATTCGGCTACCATTATGGTATGGGGGCAAACATTGCGCTTGAAAATGGTGAAAGGATGCTGTGTTTTTGATTGTTCAACCAATGTTAAAAGTCATCCGAACTTGAGTTTTTATATTTTGCCTGCTGATCCAAAGAGAAGAAGATTGTGGCTTAATGCTATATGTAGAATTGATTTATCTTGCAAAAACAAACTTTGGTCGCCAAATACAAAACATGTCTATGTATGCTCAAAACATTTTGTATCTGGTAAGTTTTGTATTTGAATGACCTAAATATTTGATCACACATTTGTCTTAAACTTATTTATTTATTTTTGTTTTTTTTTGTTTTTACATTTCTATTTATAGTAAGTATGTTTTTCTTTCAGGAAAAAAAGAGAATTTTGAAAAGCATATTGACTATGTTCCATCAGTGAGTATGTTAGGTGTTAAAAAAAGTATAGTGGAATCATCCCACCGACAAAACCGATTGTTGTCACGAAATGAAAGGAGAATAAATAGATTGAACAGTTCTCTTGGTATATAATTTATCTTGTTGTTTAAAATGTTTTTGTAAAAACTGTTTATGTTGCAATTTATTTTTGTTATGCATTAAAACTAAGCATTTATAAATTATATGTTTATTGCTTCTTTTTTTTAGATAAAATAATGTTAAATAGCTTTTAGAGCACAAATTTTATTATTATGAAATATCAAATTTATTTTCACAACTTTTTCTTGCTAAAAAAATAGTTGAATCAGAACATTTTTTTTTTAATGTCTGTATTTGTATTTACTATATACCTGAAACATGCAAATATTTTTTAGAATATCGTGTACAAAAGAGTCTTGACAATAACTCTCAGGTTGATGAAGTCAGTGAACAAATAAATACTGACAATGCATTGACTGGAGTGGAGGATGTTAGTGTCTTGAACCAACACGAAACAACAACTGAATTTAGCGAAGACATTGATTTTAATTTGATTAGAGAAGAAATTGATTCACCAAAACAGAGTGCACAAATAAATTCAACAACATCAATTGAGAATCTAGAAAGAGATGCAATATACGTAGAAATGAATAATTTACGTGAAGAAACATATAATCTTCGTTTAGAAGTGTCAGATTTGAAATTAAAGCCAAGTTCTCCATTTAGTTATGCAAACATTAGCATGTATAAAGAAAAATGTGTAACATTAACGGGTTTAGAGTTTGATGTTTTGGAAAAACTTTTACTATATTTAATTGCAAAAGTTAGCGATGGGAGAAATTCAAAGGAAGAAATGTATAATCAAATCATGGTATGTATAATTAAATTAAGACATAATTACACCTTTGAAATGATTGCTTTTATATGCAACATTGCAAAACAAACAGCCATAAATTATTTTTGGAAGTGGATAGATATTATGTATTTAAAGTTAAATTGCTTAATCAAAATGCAAAAACGAGATCACTTGTTTGACACTATTCCTGCAGTTTTCAAAGCTAAGTTCCCAAGATTAACATCAATAATTGATTGTTTTGAGATTTTTGTTGAATCCCCATCCTCTTTAATGTCAAGAGCACAATTATACAGCCAATACAAAAAACATTGTACTATCAAAGTATTTATTTCCTGTACTCCACTTGGTGCTATTTCTTTTGTATCCAAATGCTGGGGTGGAAGAACCAGTGATGTCCATATTGTCAGAGAATCACAATTTCACACATTGAAGTATCACATGCCTGGTGATCAAATTTTAGCTGATCGCGGCTTTATTCTAAAAGAGGATTTTGCTGTTGGGAGCAGTACTGAATTAATTACTCCTGCTTTCACAAGAGGAAAGTCACAGTTATCAGCAAAAGAAGTTGAAGATTCAAGAAAAATATCATCAGTTAGGATCCACATAGAGAGAGTTATTGGACTTATGAAAAATAGATTTACCATTTTAAAAGGAATCATACCATTACGAACCATTAAGAGTATTAAAGACGAAGCAGTTTCAGCTGATTTAGCGAGTTTCGACAAGATTGTGACTGTGTGTGCAGCATTGACAAATTTAGGTGAAAGCATTGTTTTTAAACCACCATCAGAATGATGGTAGTTTAGAAACAATGCAGTGTTGACTAACCGGTAAGTGGTTATGTGTATATTTGTGTTTTGTGTCGACCTCTGGCGCGGTGTTGGCTCACTCGTAAGTCATTATGTGTGTTTGTGTTCTGTGTCGACCTCTGGCGCGGTGTTGACTCACTCGTAAGTCAATATATGTGTGTTTGTGTTCTGTTTCGACCTCTGGCGCGGTGTTGACTCACTCGTAAGTCATTATGTGTATAATTTTGTTTTGTATTATTGTTATAATTTTGTTTTGTGTTATTTGTATGTGTGTTATTGTTGTGATGTTTTGTGTTGATAGACAACTTGGCTTACCTTCTCGTTGGTGTCTATTGTTACAAATGATTATTAGATAGTTTCTTTACTGAAACTCACTACTTCTAATCATTTACTAAAAGCCAAGAAACATGTTTTAAACTAAAACATATTTTTAATGTTGTCATTTTTAATCTTTAGGGTTGTTCTTAGGTCACAAAAACAATCTCACAAAGTAAGTTTCTTCTTTATTATTTATTTGGTCACATTTTTAATTTTTCACATTAACATAATACATAAGACATTAATGTATAATTAATGTTTTCAGCATAAATTGGTTGCATTTTCTTTAGTAGAGTTTCTGCTGTTGTCACTGGTTTTGGAGAGCACCTTCGTGAATGAAGTTAAAAAGTCTTTAATGTTAAGCATTTTCTAAAAGCCAAGACAAAGCCAAGTCGTTAATCCTCATACCATTTGCTAAAAACTTTATAAATATTGTTACAATGTTATAGTTCAAATTGTTATAATTAGTAATTTTGATCATTTCATTATTATACTGTGAAAAATATTTTTTATTTATAACATTTATTCCACATATATTTAAAATATGCGGAAAAGATATTACTCTGTGGAAAATTTTAAGCAAAATATAGAATTTTTAAATATGATTAGAAATCAATATGTAGTATTTTTGTTAATATTTATTGACTAGTCTGTAAACTGTGCAATAATTTCAAAATGATTAATTAATTGAATTCCGTGATTCCTTTATTCATATTTGCACAGATTAATTGTAATATAACGCGAAATTTCGTTCTAAAGAGTCAAGTAAAATCTCTTCAGCCTGTAAAATAGATTGTTCTGTCTAATCCCGACAGATTTAAAAATGAAATCTTATATTAAAATTTCTTTTTTACATATTTAGTTACATATTATAATCGTTGTTAGAATGTAAAGTAAATGTTGCGTTTGAAGTTGTTGTCATTAGGCAAATAAACAGTCATCGCCTGTCCCTTGAGGTTTTTTTTCGGACTTTCGAATACAAGCGCCGTGTAATTTATGTATCACTTATTGACATAGGTATTTTATATTATTTATAAAATAGTAATTTGATCATAAGTACGTAAAACAAGTAATTTGATCTATTCCTTCAGACCGGTTGCGTGGACACAGTGGAGCAACTACACCAGGTACTTTAAGTGCACGTATATGATTACGCAAAAAAAGATTTCTTACTTTTAATTGCTATGAAAGTAAAATCCTATTTCCGCATAGTGTAATTGCCTTAAGTACACAATCATCTTAATAATTAAATCGAAAGATGTAGGATTTCTTTTTTTAATATTTACGGTTAGGTGTTCACAGAATACGAAACAAAAATATAGTAGTTAATGCACATTTCATTGGCAAAATATTCTGTCGCTTCAGGCACCTTTATTAATAATAAAATTGTATGAACATTTAACCCATTCTATAAAAATTGCTGTATTCTTTTAAACAGTTATATCATTTTTAAAATAAACTAGGTAAACAATAATTTACATATTAAATAATAATAAAAAACTTAAAATGATATAAAAAACAAAATATAAATGATGTTTTATTAGATTACATCATGTATCTGCGAGACCCTCCCCTTCCCCTCCACCACCATAATTTAGTTTTTTTTGTTTGTTTATAGTTCACATTAATGCCTTTGGAACCATTGTTATTTGACTTGAAATTTATAACAGTTATCTATCAACTATAGAAAAAATAAATTACTAAATTTTTTTAACCTTTAAGTAGTCTCTTTAACTGCGATCTCTTGAAAGATGTATATTACTTTCATAGCAATTAAAAGTAAGAAATCTTTTTTTGCGTAATCATATACGTGCACTTAAAGTACCTGGTGTAGTTGCTCCACTGTGTCCACGCAACCGGTCTGAAGGAATAGATCAAATTACTTGTTTTACGTACTTATGATCAAATTACTATTTTATAAATAATATAAAATACCTATGTCAATAAGTGATACATAAATTACACGGCGCTTGTATTCGAAAGTCCGAAAAAAAACCTCAAGGGACAGGCGATGACTGTTTATTTGCCTAATGACAACAACTTCAAACGCAACATTTACTTTACATTCTAACAACGATTATAATATGTAACTAAATATGTAAAAAAGAAATTTTAATATAAGATTTCATTTTTAAATCTGTCGGGATTAGACAGAACAATCTATTTTACAGGCTGAAGAGATTTTACTTGACTCTTTAGAACGAAATTTCGCGTTATATTACAATTAATCTGTGCAAATATGAATAAAGGAATCACGGAATTCAATTAATTAATCATTTTGAAATTATTGCACAGTTTACAGACTAGTCAATAAATATTAACAAAAATACTACATATTGATTTCTAATCATATTTAAAAATTCTATATTTTGCTTAAAATTTTCCACAGAGTAATATCTTTTCCGCATATTTTAAATATATGTGGAATAAATGTTATAAATAAAAAATATTTTTCACAGTATAATAATGAAATGATCAAAATTACTAATTATAACAATTTGAACTATAACATTGTAACAATATTTATAAAGTTTTTAGCAAATGGTATGAGGATTAACGACTTGGCTTTGTCTTGGCTTTTAGAAAATGCTTAACATTAAAGACTTTTTAACTTCATTCACGAAGGTGCTCTCCAAAACCAGTGACAACAGCAGAAACTCTACTAAAGAAAATGCAACCAATTTATGCTGAAAACATTAATTATACATTAATGTCTTATGTATTATGTTAATGTGAAAAATTAAAAATGTGACCAAATAAATAATAAAGAAGAAACTTACTTTGTGAGATTGTTTTTGTGACCTAAGAACAACCCTAAAGATTAAAAATGACAACATTAAAAATATGTTTTAGTTTAAAACATGTTTCTTGGCTTTTAGTAAATGATTAGAAGTAGTGAGTTTCAGTAAAGAAACTATCTAATAATCATTTGTAACAATAGACACCAACGAGAAGGTAAGCCAAGTTGTCTATCAACACAAAACATCACAACAATAACACACATACAAATAACACAAAACAAAATTATAACAATAATACAAAACAAAATTATACACATAATGACTTACGAGTGAGTCAACACCGCGCCAGAGGTCGACACAGAACACAAACACACATAATGACTAACGAGTGAGCCAACACCGCGCCAGAGGTCGACACAAAACACAAATATACACATAACCACTTACCGGTTAGTCAACACCTCATCAGAGGTCCAATTAGAATCCAAATATACTTACAAGTGAGCCAACACTGTGCTAGAGCTCCAACCAGAACACATATTATGACTAACAGGTTAAGTAACAACATGGTAGGGGTCTAAACAAAATAAAAATATACATATGGCTGACGAGTAAGCCAACACTGTGTTAATATTAACTTAAGACAAAATCAATTGTTTTTAAACATATATTAAAACAATCAATACATAAAATATATGCACCTGTTCTATTTCTTCTTTCGACACTCTTTACAATACCAGGCTTTTTTTTTAGGTAGTTTTTTGAGGCCTATACATGATGGATGGAACCAATTGTCGCAATCATCACAAGCTACCATATCATCTGACAAACAATATGGTCTTTTACAAATACAATATAATGTTTGTTTTTTAGGGGATGAACATTTTTTATTAGGTTTTTTCAATTTAGTTGTTTCAATTCTTTGTGTTAAAAGCTCTGGTAAGATTTCCTGTTCCCAAAACATGGTAACTTTTTTAAGAACTTCATCAATAAAATCAACCTCTGGTTTAATTCGAATCACTAAAAACTCTGTTGGAGTCCAAATCATAAAATCACAATATTGACTTAGAGTTACTCTGAT